>NC_087217.1:57727890-58062890 GCF_015104395.2 Macrobrachium nipponense | reverse complement strand
ATTGTTACATCCCTATTATATGAAAGCACAAAAAGTAGTTGTAATTGTCGAACAAGTGAATGGTGGAAGTTTAGTCTAGTGTGGCTGCTGTGAAAAGTTGGAAAAGGCTAGAATCAGAAACTTCGTTACTGATCCTCGTGCCAAGAGGAGAAGAATAATTTCTTCTTCATCTTCGAGCCAGGAATGTCACATCCTTGTACAGTAGAAATGCCACAGAAGGTTGGGTCTCTTGATCTTGGCTGCAAGAGTACCATCAACAGCCTCATATTATCTTGTAAAAGAGGCCCCACAAAGGGTTTTAAATGTAGTAATTTTCAACTTCTCGTGGAAGGTAGGGAAAATTTTTTAGAATTTTTTTTCTTTCAATATGTACATTTGCATATCTTCATCTTTTCATTGATGTATTGCATTTTTTGTAAATTGGCTGACCTCAAAATTTGCCTGGCCTGAAGAGCTACATATCGATATATTTACCTGTCCAGTAGGGGCAAGTTGTGAATTGCATTTGGCAAAAGTAAATATGTGCTTGTCATAAGTTTTTCTTTTGATGTCCTGAAATGCTTGAATGATACTCAGTTGTTCATATACAAAACAAACCTTAGGTCTTAAAAGTAGGATAATACTAGCACCAAGCTGGAAACCGGTAGAATTAATAAAAAAAACTGGTGAGATCCAGGGACTATTGGCATCTTTACCAGGTCATGGGGTATTGTAGTTCCCAGAATGCCCTCGGCATCCCATGACCTATCAGTTACTTTCCTACTGCCTTTAAGATAGGATGTGATTACTTTCTATCCGTTTAAAGCCGGTTTAGTTTGCCGTTTTTATTCATATTTTCCTTATTTCTCTCTCTCTGGGTGATCTTAGTGTGGGTGTGATCTGCTAGGTGTGTGTACATTGTGAGATATGGAGAATTTTGCTTCACCAAGGGAAATTTCTTTGGTATCTTGCAAGAGACAAAGGAAATCCCCTGGAGTGAGTGGGTTTCCTTGTTCAAGATTTTTAACATTGGTATCTACAGATCCACATCCAACGTGTAGTAGGTGCAGAGAAAACGTATGTACTATTGCTAATCCTTGTTCAGTTTGTCGTGGTTGGTCGGTGGAACAATGAATGAAGTTTTATGGGCCAGTACAACAGAAGGGAGACGACGCTATCTTTGGATGACCAAGCATCGTCGGCTTCTTTTGTTTCGGCAATACATCAGACTGCTCCATATGTTTCGTCACCTGCTTCTGATATTTCCCATACCCTTTCAGTTTCTTCTTGCGATTCGTTATTGGAAACTTCAGGAGGGGTTTTGGGTAATTTTATACATAATTACACTTCATCATTCCCGGCAGGGAGAGGGGGAGCATCGCCATCTTTGTCCCAGATTTCAGCCCCCGATGCACAGAGAATGGAAGGAACATGGTCAGCGTTAGGCCTACCAGGCGTACCAACCTTGGAGGGGTTGCTTTCTCACAATTTGGGTTCACGTATCCACCTGGGCCCGCCAACAATGAATGTTCTGCATCCCCCTGGCCTGCAATTTATTTGAGCAAATGCTACAGCACCGACAGCAACATCGATGTTTCCGGTGATGCAGAACTTTGAAAACAGTTTTACAGCACATGCAGGGATTCTAGCAGTAGCTGCTCAATCTCTCCCTACAAGCATAGTGATGTCACAACCAACGTCACACACGGGCATGGCTGACGCCATGACGTCACAGCCTACTGCTTCTCTCACTACTTCGTTGCCTCCGGAGACGAATACGCTTTCTGACTCATTGATACACACAGTCGTGTACCAGTTAAACGTTGGAGGATACAGGATTTCGTGACTGATCCTCTTGCCAAGAGGAGAAGAGTCATTTTTTCTTCATCTTCGAGCCAGGACTGTCACATCCCTGTCAGCAACAAAGTGAAGAAGACTGGCTGGTAAAGTTAACGTTAACGGCCAAAGTCATTTACAGGCATCCGAACAGGCGAAAGCATGGACGGCCGCTGGAATGATGACCACTGCGGAGATGCCAACAGTGAGGACAGAGCGTTTAGCAGAGACTCGCACTACCATTGGGGAAATCAACGGTGAGTGGGTAGCATTCAACGAAGAGCGGAGAATGTATACCAGGTTCTCCTGTAAAGACCTTTTAAAATGAGAAGGAAGGATGAGAAAGCTCCCATTAAAAGGTCAAATAATTAAAGAGTTGGTAACCTCTCCTGGTACACTGATGGAAGACGTTGTTCGCCCCGATGAGAGATCAAAGTCAACTTCCCCGACGGCTGTTGGAGATGATAGTCCAATGACCTTGAATAATGTTAATATAGAGGGGAAATTAGCTTGGTTTAGAGAGAACCATCATCTTAGAGCTGTGGTTCTTAACCTTTTTCAGTGCTCGTACCCCTTGATATCTCAGAAAACGTTCTCGTACCCCCATCCAATATAAATACCGTACAAACATATGAAAATGATTAGTGATACAAACCTTGCTGAGATATTATTGGATTTTTTAATTACTGAACAAAGGTACTTTATTTCAAATGAAAAGTGTCAATTAGTAGGATACAATGAATGCAAATTATATCAGTACAGTGGTACCTCGAGATACAAAATTAACCAGTTCCGAGGCGGCCTTCGTATCATAAGTTTTTCGTATCTTGAACAGCATTTTACATGTAAAATGCCTAATCTGTTCCAAGCCCTACAAAATCACCCAAGTAAATTATATTTCCAGGCCAACAACACATGTTCTAGGGTTACGACGCCGATCCGACGGAAGAAATATGACTCCAAAAAGGCAAAATACTGTAATGTAATGTAATGTTCAACCCCATTTTTACTGCATATATTAGTACTTTAGCATATGTCCCTTAGCAATAAGCCTACCCTATGTTAGCAGTTGCTACTGTAGCCTAGTCTTTGATTCTGACGTTTAAACCTAAGAAGCTATAAGCTTAGAATATGCCAATAAAATGTATAAATAATCAGTATGTACTCATACCAAATAATTATTAATTAATCATTAAATATAATACACAAATAAACAAACAAAAAAAACTTTTAATCGTTTGTTTACATTCAGCTCTTACAAGTAATGAACGATCGCCAAGCAATCACTTTAACTAGCACACAGTAATCCATAAATTTTCATTAGTATCTCTCTTCAACTAATGAAACTACCAAACAGTATAACAACCATTCATTTCTATTCTTTATTCTATCTTTACCTAATGGAGATACTGAGTTACTGACAGCTGTAATGAAACATATACATAATATTAAAACAGAAGAAGAATTCTAGAAAATACATATTTGTTGGCTTCGATGATAGCAGTCTGATTTATTTTATATTTTATGATATTTAATTCACAATTTTTTTTATCAAATGTATTTCATGTACTCATTTCAAATAATTATTAAGTAACCATTAACTATAATAAACAATAAAAAAAAAAAAAGTTTCCAAACTTCTGTTTACATCCAGCACTTACGAGTACCGAACGATCGCCAAGCAATCACTTTTTCCTAGCACACAGTAAGCCATAAATTTTCATAATCTCTCTTCAACTACTGAAACTACCAAATAGTACAATAACCATTCATTTCTATTCTAATGTTTTTTTTTATTAAATGTATTGCATATTTTTCAATTTACAGCATCCTTTTACCAATAGAATACATAGAGCACCAGGGGTAGATGCTGACCAATAGGAGAGCAGGATCTTATGGGGTGACTAGCATCAGGAACCAATGGGAGAGTGGGAGGATGGTGGTGAGTTTACTCAGTTGGCGGCGTGCGAATTTTAAAATTGTTCTCGGTGGTCCGGGCGAATCCCGGGACTTTACAGCAACAACCTTTCGTAACTTGAACTATTTTCGTATGTAGAGCCAAAAAAATCTTTGTATTTGCTTTCGTATCTTGAGTTTTTCGTAAGTTGAGCCTTTCGTATGTCGAGGTACTACTGTAATTATTTGTAATGTTACATAATACACCAACACATTTTTAGTGGCTCTTTTGCTGTTGTCTCTCATTAATGATGATGTTCTAACGAGGTTCTTTCTTTGAAAGTCCCAGACGCATGTCATCATTTGCATCCAAATGATTTCTGGCTTTTGTTTTGATATGTAGGAGCGTTCAAAAACCTGCCTCGCATAAGTATGTAGTTGCAAATGGTACGAGGACCTCCAAAGCTCTCCTTGCTAACTGTGGGAATGTTTGGAGTTGTGCACACCAAAACATATCCAGTTGCATTTTTTCAAACTCCATTCGGATTCTGTCATTGGTCTGCAACTCCACAAGATCATCCTTCTTCATATCATTATCATCCATGGAATCAAGGTTGAAAAGAAATGGATCCCGTATCCATCTTTGTGCCATATAACATTCTTCAAGGTGAAAATACCCTTGGAAAGACTGAATCAGTTCTTGAAAATGTTCTCTTACTTCATTCACAATGGGCGGCAGCTCTTCTTCAGAAGGGAAATTTGGAAAATTTCCAATTTTAATGCACTTTATCCACACTGGAAGCTTCTTGGTGAGGGCAGATAACTTTTCTCTGGCAGTTATATTCATCGCTGTTACTTGCATAGAGACATTCAGTTCATTGAGGTGCGTGAATGTATCTGCCAGAGTTACGGCCTCTGAGAGAGAGGTCCGCTTCAGGTTCGATATGAAATAAAAAAAAAAATTTCAACACCAGCAGTTGAAACTGGGGATACGAATATAGAAAGAAACACTAACACAACGAAGGTTTATTTACAAGCTCACTAACAAGGATAAATGCAGAATGGTATCTCCTATTCACATGAAAAAAAAATAGAATCTTACACTGCATGGACTGGGGGAACCGTGAGGGAATGGAAGTACTTGCCGGCCGGTTTGGCAACTCGAAACAATGGCTTCACAAAAGGAGAACTGTGATTGCCGATGTCGTCTCGACTCTGTATCGCAGAAAATAATGTCTACTCTTGATACATGAGGGGCAGGAACTTCCCAAAACCTCTAGCAGAACGTCTCTTCTCTGAAGTCTCCCCCAACGTCGAAATAACTCGGTCGTCCACTCCTGGAGATGGCTTGACCAAAGTTCAACCAACTTTCGAGCAACTTTTCTTCTGATCCTTCGTCGGTCCCTTTTTCTCTTATCTCTCACAGATGATCTCTGCTGCTGCTGATCTCTCACTGATAATCTGATCTGTGGCTCTTATTGAGGATATCTCTTCGTGACTAACTGATGATCTCTGCTTCTCCTACTTTGTCCGTTGAATTTATACGGCATCCTGGGTGCGGGGCCTACGGCGAGCGTCACAGACTCCCGAGATTACCGGAACTTCTCCGAAGAATCTAGACGACATTTTGCATCAGAAATCGCGGCGTTTCTCACGTCACGTCGGCGCCTGACGAGTTCCACAACACTCCTGCCGATTCTAGAACCATCATGAGAACAGGTAGCCCCAACACAATGCACTAATGCCTCCTTGCTGCCGAACTTCTCGAAAATGTGTTTTCCTTTCCTTTATCTTTCTTTGCTATGAAGCAATTACCATCACAGCCAGATATGCCAGAGACAAAATGAACTCCCGGTTTACAAAATGGTCAGCAATTTCACTGCCTTGATTTGTAAGAAACTGCATAATTTCTTCATGAAGTTCAAAGACACATGTAAGTTCTCTGCCACAGGAAAGCCATCTCACTTCTGTGTGGTAAAGAAGAACACTGTGCTCAGCTCCAATTTCTTCACAAAAAGACCAAGTAATGATGTCTAAGAAACGTAAGTGGAACGACGACTACATTCGTTACAGTTTTATCTGTATGAAAAAAGACGGTGATTCACTGCACGTCCTTTGATGAAATTTACAGCATGCACAACTGATAAAACAGTCTTCAATTTTTCTGGCAGTGTCTTTGTAGCAAGTGCATGACGATGCAACACACAGTGAGTGACAGTTACATGGGGAACCTCTTTTTCACCAGGGTAGCAAAGCCTGATTTATTCCAAGCAGGACAGGGGCTCCATCAGTGCAAACTGAACCATACATGTTGAGAATCATTCCATGTTCCAAGAAGAACTCTTTCACAAGACTGAACACATCTGTTGCTTTTACAGTAGTTTTCAGAGGTTTATAAAATAAGAATTCTTCCACCACTTCTTTCTCTTTCACATACCGAACAAATGCCATCAACTGATGCAAAAACTAATGTTAGTTGACTCATCCAGCTGAATACTTGCTTTGACAGGACTAGCTTTCAGGTCTGTTATCACCTGCTGCAAGATATCTCGACTCATATCATTAATCCTTGAATGGATAACGTCATTTGACAGAGGTATCTGTTTAGTCTTCTTTTCAGCTTCTGCCCCTAACACTATTTTTGCCATTTCTAATGCACAAGGTTTCACAAGCTCCTCTGAAATAGTGTGGGCTTTTTTCTTCTTTGCACACAAAAGTGGAACTTCATAAGATGCTTGCAACAGAGGTTTCTCAACTGGCACAAAACCTAGCTTTGACAGGGTACCACTACAATCAAATCATTCCCGCTTGATCTTCAAGCTCTGTAAGGCATGTCCAGCATCTAAGCCTCCATGCCAATTGTTGAAGTGCTCATTCAGTCTTGATGGTTTGAGATTTGGATTTGCAAATGCTGTGTTGCAGAGTATGCACTGTGGTCGTTGAGTTCCATCTGCCTCAGTCATACAGATAAAACTGTAACGAATGTAGTCGTCGTTCCACTTACGTTTCTTAGACATCATTACTAGGTCTTGATCACACAGATACCTGGAAAAGTGCAGACCTGGATGCTATAACCATTATAAAATATAACATAATGTTTTAGTGTGGTATAACAGCAATATTGTCAAGAATAGATCTATTGCTAAAAGATATCTAATACTAAAGGTAGTGTTATGTGCATGAGGAGGAATTTGGTGGACTGTGTATTGTGTTGGTGGTCATACGATATTATACAACGGTTATAAGTAATATAATAATGTATCACTACCACCACAATACAGAGTCCACCATATTCCTCCTCATGCATATAACAATACCTTCAATATTAGACATCTTTTATCAATATAGCTATTCTAGGCAATTTCACAGTTACATATACCACACTAATATATATATATATATACATATATATATATATATATATATATATATATATATATATATATGGCATATTATATAGATATATATATATATATATATATGCATATATATATATTTATATATATATATAGATTAATATATATATATATTGCATATATATATATATATATATATATATAATATATATATATAATATATAATTATATATATAGGTATATATATATATATATATATACATACATACATACATACATACATACATACATACACCCTACATACTACATACATACATGCAATTATCATACATACCATACATATATATATATCGATATATATATATATACTAAAATATATTATATATATATATATATATATATAATATATATATCATATATCTATATATATATATATATATATATATATATATATATATTTATATATATATATATATATATATATATATATATATATATATATATATATATATATATACTATATAGATATATATATGTATATATATATATATATATATATAACCATATATATATGAGAAAAATAATATATTATATTATATATTTATATATATATATATATATATATATATATATATATATATATATATATATCAAATATATATATAATATATATATATTAAATATATCCTAAGAAAACCTTACTTTTAATCGCTTTGGGTGCATTGAAAACTATGTAAACTGCATTCTTATGGCATTTTTCATTAAAAAAACCTTCAAAT
This sequence comes from Macrobrachium nipponense, assembly GCF_015104395.2. Lineage (NCBI taxonomy): Eukaryota > Metazoa > Arthropoda > Malacostraca > Decapoda > Palaemonidae > Macrobrachium > Macrobrachium nipponense. Next base: position 58,055,044 of record NC_087217.1, on the reverse strand, counting down.
ATTGATTATTTTGCATTTTTGGTGTCATATTTCATCTCCCAGATGAGCGTTGTAGGTGTCGTAACCCTTGAACATGCGTCGTAACCCTTGAACATGCGTCGTAACCCTGGAAATAATGTCTAGTGACAAGCGTCGTAACCTCGGAACGTCGTAAGCCGACACTGTCGTAACCCGGGGACTGCCTGTATATATATATATTGTGAAAAGTAGAATGATAACACAAAACATAACACTTCACAAACCAAATGCCACATGCACCAGTAATTCACCTCAATACTATCAATCACTCAAGCACAATCAAATACAATGCAGACCCAATTCACACTGCTCTCATCGACTCAACTACTCACAGCACTGTGCATGTGCAATACGTTTCTGTGTCACATGAGCTTTACTCGTAGGCTCCTCTTACTCTCAGTGATAACCCAGAACAAAAAGTTACTGAACTTCTGAAGCCAAGGATCAGAGCCAGGACCAGCGCCATGATGTACCGTACGGGATCTCAAGAAAACGTATATGAAACCATAGAAAACGTAAGAAAATTGTTTACAGCACTAACTGAAAAAACACTGAGACGATTATAGTAAGAGAAAAATTAAGAAAACATATGTTTTGCTTTCTCATGGTAAATATACGGTACCATTGCACTGGCTATCATGTCTCGTACCCCCAGGTTTAAGGTTTCGTACCCCTTGGGGGTACAGGTACCCCAGGTTAAGAACCACTGCCCTAATGGATATGCTGAGAGTTACCTCCATGGAACAACCTAGTATGTCAACCACAGGTGGAGAGGTACCACCAGTCGGTGCAGTCACTATCACTTCACGGATGGAGACTGTCAAGTATCTCCTGCGAGCAAGAGGCTTTTCTCAGAAAGCAGCAACACAGATGGCAGGAAATATCAGGTCATCGGCAGCTGTCTACCAAGGAAAATGGTCTGCGTACTGTGATTGGTGCCGTAGAGGGAACCTGTCTCCACTCAGAACCACTATTCAACAGTTAGTGTAGTTTCTGATATATCTCCTGACAGAAAGACATGTCTGTATCTGCTGTAAAGGGATACAGGGCTTCTCTAGCCTTGGTTCTGTGGATGGAAGGCGTGGATATTTCTTCATGGAAGATGGCTATGTTAATGTAGAGTTTTGAGCAGTCCTGTTCCCCGAAGGAACTAAAAGCCCCAGATTGGGATTTGACCATTGAGATAGTCCACAGATAGAAGCTTGACCCTGAAGGCAGTCTTGCTATTGGCTTTAGCCTCAACCAAAAGGATAGGAGAGCTGCATGGTCTGTCATATGTGGTGAAGCATTTGAGATGTTGGAAGTCTATGGTTTTTGAGTTTGTCCCAGAATTCGTTGCCAAAACTCAAAACCCATCAGTAGTGGTTGGCAGATTCGACTCCTTTTCCATACCTTCTCTGGGAGAATTTGTGGACAATGATCCTGAAGAAATGCTGCTATGCCCTGTCTGAGCACTAAGAGCATACTTAAGAAGAACGCGGCATCTCAGGCCAAGATGCCGAAGGCTTTTTGTAAGTACAGGACGGAATAAGGAAGTGTCCAGGAACACAATATTGTTTTGGCTGAGGGAAACGATCAGAAATGCATACATAAAATACCCTGGAGAGAGCTAGAGCTCATGACATCAGGGGCTTGAGTGCTTCTTTGGCATACAAGAAAAATATGTCTGTGGAGAGGATTTTGAAAGCTGGTATTTTGCGACGCCAAACAGCTTTCACTTCCTTTTCAAAAGATGTGCCCATAGATCCTTGGACACTTTTTCCTTGGGTCCAGTGGTGGCTGCCCAACAAGTGGTATAGCTCATCCGGTACCCCTGGCGAGTCAGTTAGTATCTAGGCTAAGATGAAGGTATGGAAATAGAATGAATGAGATGACTGGTCTTCCTTCTTTACTACTTTTCTAACTACTCCTAAACCTATGGGCAGTAAGAGTGAGAGTACCATCATGAGCTGGAATGGATTAGATTCAGGCGAGGGGGACAGCCATACTGTAAAGATAATCTAGAGTAGAGGATACTTTTCAGTAGCAACACACTCCTCTCAATAATAGGAAGAGAGTGGGGTGATAATAGCTCCAGGTACAGGGACAGGAGTGGTTTATGAGAACGGATAGCTCTCCACCTTCTGTAATGCAATAAGCCATGGCATTGTATGAAACACCCAAAGAGGGAAACCAATAGATTCTCGTATATCTTTGGTTCAAAGGTTAATAGTCCATTGACTTAGAATACATCTATTCGGAAATGGATAAAAGTGGCAAACTCCCAGTCGGTTATAGAGACTTACATCCCACCAATAAGTAAGTCTATCCTAATGCTAAGACCGAAGGTTTGTTTCGTATATGAACAAATGACAAATTTTTAACCAATTTGTGTTTTTCATAACTAACACACCTGAGGTTTTAACAGATAAGGCCTACCTCAAACCACCCCTCTAACAGTCTAAACTGCATTGGAAGAGTAACTGATAGTAGGTCATTGGATGCCGAGGGCATTCTGGGAACTACAATACCCCTTGACCTGGTACAGATGCCAATAGTCCCTGGATCTCACAAGTTTTTTTATTAATTCTACCGGTTTCCAGCTTGGCGCTAGTATTATCCTAATGTTAAGACCTCAGGTTTGTTAGTTATGAAAAATACAAATTGGTTAAAAATTTGTCATTTTTAGCAGAATAATTAACATGCAGAAAGGAGAATGATACAAATTGGAAATTTAATGTATGAAGGTAAACTTATAGATTGAATAGGGCAGTGATGTACACCAGGAAATTCTTGCTTTAACACATTAAAGAAGATTTTCTATATTTATGGCCTTTATTAATGTCTCAAGGAAATTGAGTGTTAAAATGATAGGATTAAGTTAGTTTATAGGAATCAAATTGATACAATTCAAAATTTTTGCAGTGAAACATTTAAGGTGCTTTCTTCCCATCTGTATGCCTTATGAATTAGTGCTCTTGTAAAATTGCATGACATTCGTAGCAAAGCAAAAATATCATCAAGAATAAATATGTCCTTTAAGAGTTTTTAGAGTAGAATATGATCTAGTTAGTAATTTTCATGGAGTATTATTCAGTATTTACCCTTACTGCAGGTATTACAATAATATAAGTATGAAGGTTAATTAACTGATATAATATATTAACCACTTTCTATCAGCAGTCCCTCCTTCTAATGGCAACAGGGTGTACCAGTGAGATATTAACAGATATCATAAGTTAATTTTGGTCTTATTTTAGTCTCCTTGACAAGTGAATCTCACTCATTGGTTCAAGTTTTCTTATTTTACCTTGGGAGATGTTTCAAAGTAAAAATTATTACTGGCATTATGGGAGGCTGAAGTTATTTTTTAGTAATGAAAAACATGAATTATATTTTCATCATGTGAAAGGTTATATCTAATTAACTGTATAGATATGTTCACTAGCCATTAAGCTATTTTTTTTAAAGTTTTAATGTGAAAATATATGAAAACTCGACAGTCAAAATTTGGAAATATATGTACAGTAGTGTACTATACTGTGGATGCATATACAGTAATCAATCAGTGTATGTAAGTGATAGATCCCAGAACTTACTGCAGATAGCAGAAGCTGGGTACGATAGCTAACCATATATCAAGTACAAAGAATTTGCTAAGAGGACTAGCTTTTCTGTTGCATAGAGGTAAGATGATAGATGTGGAAAATGTTCCTTTGAATACTTCTTGGGAAAGTATATGAATAAGAAAGGACTGATAAGGAAAGAGAGTGTTAATGTAGATGATAAAGGGGTAATTTGATCATGATTTATTTTTTGTAGACGATGAACAGGTGATTTGATCAGGTTTTTTGTTTGTTTTTTTTTGTTATGAAATAGTTATGTGAAAAGGTTGAAAGTAAAGGGAAAAAGCTGTATGCAGCATACATGGACATAGAAAAAATCTTATGAAGGAATTCATAGAGACAATGAGGAGAGTATTGAAAATATGGTAAGGATCATTTTTGAGATTAAAAAGATGGAAGTGAAGCTTGCGTTAGGAAATGAGTATGGGAAAGTGACATATTTGGTGTAACAGTGGGTCTGAGCCAAGGGGTGTTATTTCTCTGTTGCTGATATCTTTCTAGATGAATTGATAGGAGGCATCAGAAAAGGAAATATAGGTATGTATGTGTATGTGTAAAGTTACTAGATGAGAAAAGAAATTGTGGATGGAATGTAGAATGGCTGATATGTACAGATATATAGTGCCTTTTGCAGATAGTGAAGAGAAATAACAGATGTTCATAAATGAATTTGAGAATTTTGCAAGAGGAGGAAGGTCATTAGGGTAAATTTAAATTAGGAAGATGGAGCTATGAAAGTTAGTTTAGATGGTAGAAGGATGAAAGTGGTATTTGTTTGAAACAATGAAGAAAAATAGGTAGTTGGGTGCATGCAAAATATTAAGAATAAACATGGATTCTGTAGAACAAAGTTTGGATTGCATGTGTGCAGTATTTTTCATCCAGCTTTCTTGTATAGGGATGCTAAATATGAACAAGAAAGAAAATGGATAAAATTTTTTAGATCAGTTTCTGTAGTGCACAGTAAATCCCCCATATTCATGGGGATGGGTACCAGACCCCCCCACCGATGAGCTAAAATCCACGAATACTTAAAACCCCTCTAACAATGCTAAGAACTGCCTATTTTGATATAAAAAAAACCTCTAAAAATGCTTATACTGGAGTATTTTAATAGTTTTATCATGAAAAGTGCATTTAGTCACAAAAATTATATGAAAATACAGTACAGTGGTACCTCGACATACGAAAGTCCCAGCTTACGAAAAAAGGGATTTTGACGAAGGAAAAATCTATTTCTGGGTGATTGGCTCGTGTCGCCCTATGAAAGGATCCTTAACCCTCTTACGCCGATTGGACGTATTAAACGTCGAGTCAAAATGTCTCCCGTATGCCGATTGGACGTATCATACGTCGGCTCAAAATTTTTTTTAAAAATTCGCGGAAAAAATACTTATAGGCCTACCAGCCGAAAACTTTTGTATCACGCGCCTTGGGGGATGCTGGGAGTTCACGGATCAAGGCGTTGTTTTGTTTACAATCGCTACGCAGGCGCGCAAGCGCGAATTTCTTTCTTATCGCACTAAAAAGTATCAGTGACACATCTCGGAAATTATTTCGTCACTTTGACATAATTATTGCACCATTTTAAATTATCCTTTACATGAAGTATTATATATGAAAATGTGCGCAATTTCATGCACAATACAAATAAAAAATACTCATGATTGTAGCTTTTATCAATTTTGAAATATTTTCATATAAATAACGATAAGTGCAAAAATTTCAACCTTCGGTCAACTTTGACTCTACAGAAATGGTCGAGAAACGCAATTGTAAGCTAAAATTCTTATATTATAGTAATATTCAATCATTTGCCTTCATTTTGCAACAAATTGGACGTCTCTAGCACAATATTTCGATTTATGGTGAATTTATGAAAAAACTTTTTCCTTACGTTCGTGCGATAACTCTTCCGATAAATTTTTTCGTGCGATTGTCCTAATGTTTGCACCCTTTTAAATTTGCCGTTACATAAAGTTTTATATATGGAAATGTGCGCAATTTCATGCACAATACAACAAAAGACAACCCATGGGTTGTAGCTTTTATCAGTTTTGAAATATTTTCATATAAATAACGTTAAGTGCAAAAATTTCAACTTTCGGTCAGCTTTGACTCTACCGAAATGGTCGAAAAACGCAATTGTAAGCTAAAACTCTTATATTCTAGTAATATTCAATCATTTTTTACCTTCATTTTGCAACGACTTGGAAGTCTCTAGCACAATATTTTGATTTATGGTGAATTTATGAAAAAAAAAAGAATTACTTGTTTCGCGCAGGGTAACTCTTCCGAAAAAATCAGAATTTTTTTGTGCGATTGTCGAAATGTTTGCACCATTTAAAATTAGCTGTTTCATAAATTTTGTTTTATATATGAAAATGTGCGCAATTTCATGTAGAATACAACTAAAAATGATTGAAGGTTGTAGCTTTTCCTCTTTTTTCGAAATATTTGCATATAAATCACGATAAATAGAAAAAAAAACCACGTTCGGTCAAATTTTGACTCTACCGAAATAGTTGAAAAAAACGCAATTGTAAGCTAAAACTCTTACGGCCTAGTAATATTCCGTCATGGTTTTTCTTTCATTTTGAAACAAATTTGAAGTCTCTAAAACAATATTGTGATTTATGGTGAATTTTTGAAAAATATATTTACCTTCACTCCGCGCGCCGATTCGCGGCCGCAAGTCTCCGAAATACGTACATGGCATTATCCTAATATTTGCTCCTTTTCATATTAGCCTTTTTATAGAGTTTCATATATCAAAATGTGCGCAAATTCATGAAGAATACAATAAAAAATAATTGAAGGTTGTAGCTTTTTTCCATCTTCGAAATATGTGCATATGAAAAAATATATATATTAAAATTTCGACATTCGGTCAAATTTAACTCGTCCGAAATGGTCGAAATCTGCAATTCTAATCTAAAACTCTTACAGTATCGTAATATTCAATCATTTGTCTTAATTTTCGAAACAAATTGGAAGTCTCTAGAACATTATTTAGAATTACGGTGAATTTTTGAAAAAAATATTTTTTTGCGTCCGCGCGTTACGAATTCGTACATCATTTTGTGATAATATTTTTCCGGTGTTACTTTTATTGTTTTACAATGTATTATATATCAAAATGATCGCAATTTAGTGTACAATACAACGCAAAAAAAAGTAACTGGTTAGCTTTGACCGTTTTCTGCACAGCGTGATTTGAATACAATTATGTATGAATTTTTTTTTTCGCTACCATATATCGCATTATTTACATATGATAATGATATTATTTTTCATTTTTGCATGGTTGCATTCTAAACTTCAGGCAATGACAAAAAAAGGAGCCAAAAATGAACTCTTAATCTTCAAAGTACGCGCGCTGTAATTTTTTGAAAAAATTATTTTTTCCACTTCCGCGCTCACTCCAAACCAGGCCCGGCATACGGGAGACGTTTTGATTTTTAGGGCTCCGGCTTAAGAGGGTTAATATCATTCTTTCTAGGTAAAATTAATCTAAAATTACCAGAGAAAAACAAAATTAAGAAAATGTCAGTAAAACTGACTCGCTCACTCTTAAAAAGAAGTGTCGGTATGGTAATAGGGGCGAGTGTGGAACACTACCACGAGACAATAACCAATTAGAACTTCCAATCAAAATCCCCCCAAGAGAGAGCTGATACCAACGGGCGATGCAGTCGCCTACTAAACTACTACTAGAGGACGCCACGGACAGCAGCGCCCCTAGCGGACATCCTTAATAAAAAACATCTTGTCCTGCAAGGGGGGGAAAAACAATAAAAGGGGGGGGTTTCATAGGGCGACACGAGCCAATCACCCAGAAATAGATTTTTCCTTCGTCAAAATCCCTTTTCTGGGCTCAGCTCGTGTCGGCCTATGAAAGAGTACCAGAGAAACAGACAAGATGGGAAAAAAGGAACAATGAAAAACAGTGTAAAATGATGGATATAATGTAAGTAAATCAATTACAGCATACAAATAAGCACTTAAACTAACTTATACTAAACAGTAAAATAACAGAATGTTAGTAATCTTAAAGTACTTAAATGGTAATTACAGTAAATTACAATGATGCATGTAATATAAACTAAAAGGGATTTACTTGAAATTATTTACAAAATATACAAACACACTGTGTCTATACCTACCCTAGCATAAAAATAAGGGTAGGTACACTGAAGTACATTATTAGTACAATTTTGTGGTAAATATACAAAACATTGTGCCTACCCTAGCATAAAAATAAGGGTAGTACACTGAAGTTACACTATCAGTACAAGTGTGGATGTCCCTAGCAAAAAAATAAGGGACAATCCACTATATGATTCCACGGCTAAGGCTAGGATATCCGAGTAGCATGCGATAGGGTGAGGCATGTTGGAAGCTGTAGGTAGAAAGGAGACCTGGATCTATACTACGACTACTATACAGTATCAGGGGAAACAATGTTTCCCGCTGCTACTGCTGAAAACTTAAAGATTCCAAGGACTTTAGATAGTGGCGTTTAAAGACGTCGGGATTTCCATCCAGTATACTTTTTAAGAAATCCTCAAAGTTCATATGTTGAAAATAATTAATTGAGGTGGCTACTCCCCTGATATCATGTGCTTTTGGAAATGACTCAGGATTGGCTTGTTTAATGAGAAGTAAAGGATTTGTTTTTTGCCTAATACCTTTTACTGACAAAGTACCACCTTTTTCTCTCATGAAGAGAGCACCTGAGGATCTTGAAGAAGTACGAGATAGAAAGGCTCTAAGAGTTGATACTGGGCAGAGAGAAGGATCCTGGGGAAGTGGGATAACTTTCCAAGGGGCCCACCTTGCCAGCGGATCCTCATTTTGGCTAAAAAGCTACGATCCGGAGCAAGTAGAACTTCTCCTGATGGGAGGAATTCCACATGACCCGCATCCCTGGATAGAGCCGACAGTTCTGAAATTCTAGCTCCTGAGGCTAAGCTTAATAAGAATAATGTCTTCCTCAGGAGCATTATGAATGTACAAGATGAGTTGTCAGTATCTGAAGCTAGTTTGAGGACATCATTTAGAACCATGAAACGTAGTAGGCCTTTGGGGAAGGCCTAAGTCTAGCACAGGCTTTAGGGATAGACGTAAAATAAGATTTAGTCAGAATCTATCTGAAAACCTACTTGAAAGATTTTCTTCAAAGCCGATTTATGAGTGGTAATAGTGCTAGCTGCTAAACCTTTTTCAAACAAGGATCTGAAAAAGGATATAGCCAGATTAACTGTCATGGTTGTAGTGTTCGATTCTTTCAAGAAAGATGCTAATTTTTTAACAGCTGAGTCATATTGTCTAATGGTTGACTCTCTCTTATCTGATTCTAGGAAGAGAATATTCTGTGGATCAATATTAGCATCTTTATTAGCCGCAAACTTCATGAAGTCCATAAAGTTAGGGTCTGGAGAATTCATGAGGAAGCGAACACAGTCCTCATTTGTACTGATTGTGATAGCTTGGGATTGGGGATCCGTTGAGGTCGGAGACCCAATTCCAGAAGAAGAGGATACCAGTGCTCCTGGGGCCAGTCCGGTGCAATCAGAGCTACTATCCCTTTGAAAGACCTTAGTTTGCTTAGGACTTTCAAGCAGAAGATTCACTGGAGGAAAAACATAAATTCTCCTCCACTGATTCCAGTCCAACGGGGAAGGAGGCGTCCGTGGCATAAGCCAGGAGGGTCCAGGTTGGGGGCCACATAGCAAGGGAGCTTGTGGTTCGCTTGTGAGGCGAAGAGATCCACTTGGAGACCTGGGACTCTCAGGCTTACCCACTGGAATGACCCGTCGTCTAGAGACCATTCTGATTCCAGAGGAACTGACCGGGACAGGGCGTCCTGCTATCACATTCCTTACTTCCTGCCAGTGAGTGGCAGATAGATGCCATTTGTGTTTGTTTGCTAAGGCAAAGATGGCTATCATGACATGATTGACATGCTTGGACTTGGACCCTCCTCTGTGATGCAATGAACTACCACTGCACTGTCCAAACTAGCCTTAGATTGACTTCTTCGGGGAAGCAGTCTCTTCAAGGTAAGAAATACTGCCATTGCTTCCAACACGTTTATGTGGAGCTGGCGAAATTGAACTGACCAAGTCCCCTGAACCTGTTTGAACTGAGAGTATCCCCTCCACCCGGACAGGGAGGGCGTTCCGTGGTGAATGGTTAACTACTGAAGGGGATATTGAAGGGGTACTTTCTTGGCTAAGTTCTTTACTTCTTTGACCAAGGACGGAGTTGATTGCGGAGGATCTGTGGGATCACTGACAACTTGTCTCGATATTTGGTGTTTGCTCTTGATCGCCAAATTCGATATTTAAATCTTTCAGCCTTGCCTTCAGGAGGATATCTGTTACCAAAGCAAACTGGAGGGACCCTAGGATTCTTTCCTGGTTTCTCCTTGACGTTTGTTTGCATTTGAGAAATTGCCTGACAGATTTTGCTATTTCCTTCCGTTTGGCCACTGGAATTGACAGATTGTGGGAAGACAAATCCCATTGGATTCCTAGCCACTGAAAACGAGACTCTGGAGTGAGTCTGGATTTCGTTTTGTTTTATCTGGAACCCCAGATGTTCCAGAAAGTAAACTACCTTTTTGGTGGCTTTGAGACATTCCTCGACTGTTGGTGCCCAGATCAAACCAATCGTCGAGGTATGCTGCTACCATGATTCCCTGAGCTCTCAATTGAATGTACAACCACTTCTGCTATTTTTGTGAATACCCTGGGGGCTACATTCAGACCGAAGGGCATCACTTTGAATGAGAATGTTTGATTTCCTAGCCTGAATCCTAGGAATGGGCGGAAGTGCCTGGCTATAGGGATATGATAGTATGCGTCTGTAAGATCGATGGAGCATGTGACGGCTCCAGCGGAAGTAAGGTCCTTACTTGCGAGAGGTAAGCATCTTGAACTTGTCACAACGAATGAAAGAGTTTAGCTTGACAAGTCTAAGATTACCCTTCTTTTTGTTGAGCCTTTCTTTGGCACGCTGAATAAGCGACCTTGAAATTTTAGATGCTTGACTCTCGCAATAGCTCCTTTCTGAAGGAGTTCTTCCGCGTAATCTGTCAATTCCTCTGATGGTATCTGGTGGAATGATTTGATTGGAGGAGGAGGCTCTTTGATCCACTCCAACCATCCTTTGGACACTATGTTCTGTGCCCAATTGCTGAACCCCCACCTGTGGCGGAAGAGGAACAGCCTCCCTCCTACCTGGGGAGCCTCATTGTTGATGGGCGGGTTGACCACCACGCCCCCCTCTGAACTGCCTGCTCCTTGTTGCCCTTCCTGCGCCACGCTGACGAAATAAAGTAACCTCTCGCCCTACGCTCTTGTTGTTTGTAACCTTGAGCCTCATATGAAGGGTTGAAGGCTTGGCGAGATTGCCGTAGGAGGTGGACGGCTGAGATTGAGGGGACAACAAGAGGATAGGCTGGTTCTGCTTCGAACTAGCAGGTTGTCCTTGTTGGGTAACTGGGACAGCTTGCACAAATTGTTGCTGTTGCTGGTGTTTCTGATACGGCTGGAACCTCTTACCAGCCTTCTTTTGCTTCTTACCAGCAGTGGGACGGATTCTTGTTTCCTCTTCGAGGAAATACCCCACCTAGCTCTAAGGCTCTGGTTGAGCCTAGCAGCTTCGTGGTGCACTTCGTTGACAGCGGACTCTGGGAAGAGATCCGCTCCCCACATGCTAGAAGCCAAGAGTCTATTCGGCTCGTGCCTAATAGTAACACCTCTTGTAGAACATGCTTCCGGCAATTCCTCCATAGCCTGGAAGAAGTCGAAAGCGTCAGAAAGTACCTTCTGGAACTGAGATTTTGCCAAAATCTTGAAACAGCGGTTCCGTAGCGTAAGAAAGAGCAGCCATTTCCGTGATTATAAGGGAATTGAGGACCTACCAAACCTGGTTCGCGCATCAAACTCTGCCTGGATTAGGGAATCCGGCAGCCTCGGTAGCTTCTCCGCCGAACTGGTCCATGGCGCAGTCCGGTTTTGAGCTACCAAGCGTGAATGTAGCTGGTAAGTTCTCCCCACAATTCTCCGAAAGCCGGGAAGAGCGGAGAAGTAGACTCCGCCTCCCTCAACTGTGGGATGGGCTCATCCTTGAGGACTGCCTGAAGGGACTTCTCTACTAATTTCGTAGCGAACGGAAGAGAAACTTCCTCTTCCGTCGCGAAAATAGTAAAGGGACTCTTGTAGGCCTGGAGTTTAGTGTTCGTACACTCCCAGTCCTCAAGGCAGTGAACTCATTCCCGCTGGGCATGATCTCTACTATACAGGACAGACTCTCTAGAGATCTTGTCTTCCCTAGTCAGAGCCGTTACAGTCAGCCTAGCATAACCGATGAAAGGCTGCGTCAGACCCGGAGGGTAAAACTCGAAGTCCTCAATCCTCCGAGTTCCACACTCCGGGATAGAGATCATCCCATCCTTGAAAGGAGCGTAGGCAGCTACTCTCCATGGGTTCTCCATGGAGAAAGCTGGCAGAGAGTCGTATGGCGGAAGTTGGAGAATGCCAGTGCTTGGCACTGGGGAAACTGGAAGAGGAGCCTGAGATAGCCCAGCCTACTCGGTCCTCATTCTCCCTAACTCTGTTAGAGAGATCTTGAATCGACTGGCCTGATTGAGACAGAGTGCTCGACAATTGTGCGAACATTCTGCTCGAATCTCGTCCCCAGGGCGAGACTTGCGAGCCAACCAGCTCGCCCACCTGTTGCATCACCACTGCTGAGAAAAGCAGAGGGATCAAAGGTGCTAGGCCCTGCTCCTCCTACCGGCGTAGCCGGAGTGGAAGCGGAGGAGGCGGGAGAAGGCACTGGCTCTGGCGGGAGGCGCGGGCCTTCTCCTTAGAAGCCTTGCTTCTAGAGCTCTTTGAGTGAGAAGAGCTCGGCTTCGCTTTCACCGCGTCGGCGTAGGAAGTCGAAGACTTCCTAGCCGAAGAAGACGAAGACGACTTCCTAGAAGTTGTCTTAGCCAAAGTCTTCGGTTCTCTCTGTCCCTTCACCTTTGGGGGTACAGAGAGAGCGGGAGAGCGGGTAGGGATCTCAGATCCCACAAAGCCTTGGAAAGAAGCACTCGAAGAGGGTACAGGAGAAGATCCAGGAGCACCCAAGGAAAGACCTTGGGCGCCCGACACCTACCTCAACCAACAAATCCTCCACCCCTACCGCCATGGGTTCGATGTTAAGGTCCAGGGCAGCGACGTCCGGGACCGACTCCTGGGCAGCTACGACCCAAAGGATTGCTGGAGGTCTTGCTGGATGGAGGCTATCAGAGGGTCCGCGGACAAGGGGTCAACATTTTTTTTTTATCCAGTCGACTTGCCCGCAGGGAAGATCTGGACGGCCAGCTTCTTATCAAGAATATAAGGTGGCTGGCCTTTGGCGGCGTTCGTCCCGAAGCCGCCCACCCACGCTTCCAGGGTGGCGAGGCGACTTCCCTCACACCAGTAGCCTGAAAGAAAAGCGAGATGAGCTTCTAGTGGTGGCACGGGGGTTAACAAACTTATGACTAAGAGTTGTTAGTAAATGATAATGAAGCCTATAATGGACTTACCCCATCTCCCAGCTGACCGACCAGGTCGTAGCAGATGGCGGAGGCTTCTGGTGCCAGACGATCATCCCGTTGAAAGAGTGGGGCACAGGGGCGTGAGAAACTACACTCATCGTGGCCGCAGGGGCGACACGCGTCGCGTTACACGCTGGGACCTGGCAGTTGGTAGCCTGTAAGTGGGAAGATACATGAGTACCAGGTACACACTTACAGTCTAACAGATGCTCCGCTGGAGCCGGAGCGATAAAGTTAGATTAAAACCAGAGCCCCGCCAAAATACGTGTGGTAACCAGGTTGGTTGCGTGCCCTAGGCTATAAGCTCCGCTGATGGCGGAGAGAGACGCAAAGGGAAACCAACCAGGAGTGGTGGTAAAGGAAACCACGACGTAAAATGGCGGGCTATGGTAGAAATATAATAACATTACACAATTCATTGTAAAATTAGGGTATATCCTTAAAATAATTATAATAATAATAATACAAACCTCTCTCCACCCGTCTACTAGAAGAGTGCACGGGTAGAAGCAAGCTCCCTTCCGGTAGCGGGGGAGAGATGTAAGGATATAGTAGGCAAGCAACCGACCACTAGTAGTGCCCACCGCCCGCTAGCGGAGCCAGTAATCTATAACCAAAGGTGCCCCGGCTGCGACGGAAGGCTCCTTTCGTTATAGCGAGGGGGGTGGCTGAGCAACTGGGGAGGGGGGGAGGGGAAGGTCTCGGTCCGTAACACGGCGGGAGAGAGAGATGGGGGAGGGATGGCCTACTCCTCCCCCGCCTCACCGACTACCCGCTCGGAGACCCGGTACCTCATGAGTGGTCGCCCTATACCCCCTGCTGGGAGGAACCCCTGGTCACTTCAGAGAGGGAGAGAGAGAAGGCGACTGAGGTTGTCATGACAACCAAGGGGTCCCCCAGCCCCTCCCTATACCAGAGAGGGAGGGCAGGGGCAGGGTAATAGGTGCGATGGAACACGTGACCGCAAGTGGCCTAGGCCGCGAGCAACACAACCGTGAGAGGGCCACGTGAACCAGACTGTACCAATACAAGGAACAAGCACCTAGGCTAGCCTAACACCCTAAATATAATAAATAAATACATCGAAAAGATGGAAAAGACACTTTTAGTAAAAGAAAAAGAAGCCCAGGAGGAGGCAGACTGTTCCAAGAAACAGAAGCCTACTCGGAGCCAGCGATAGCCGATGAAGAGCAAGAGCCGGGATGCTGGCCGGAATAATAATAATAGCCCTAAATACCAAACTAAAAGACATGGTAGGAGGGCTAAACTAGCTAAAACTCGATGTAAAAAACAATGAACGCAATATGTAAGCCCAATAAGTAAAGAATTCCCAGTATGGAGGACCGGGAATTCTTAACGAGGCAGCATGGCGCCACCACGAGGCAACCGTGGAACCGTATATGACCTATTTAAGAGGAAAATACTGGTACCCGGAAGACAAAATTGAGGTAAAACATTACTTATGAGTTACTTAACTTAGCCGTAGCAATAGCAGAGCGTTCCATGATGGTAGAAAAGGATAATCCCGAAAATAACACAGCACAAGGAAAAATGCGTCTTGACGCTAGCGCTAAAAATTAAGGATGTCCGCTAGGGGCGCTGCTGTCCGTGGCGTCCTCTAGTAGTAGTAGTAGCGACTGCATCGCCCGTTGGTATCAGCTCTCTCTTGGGGGGATTTTGATTGGAAGTTCTAATTGGTTATTGTCTCGTGGTAGTGTTCCACACTCGCCCCTATTACCATACCGACACTTCTTTTTAAGAGTGAGCGAAGGCAGTTTTTTACTGACATTTTCCTTAATTTTGTTTTTTCTCTAGGTAATTTTTAGATTAATTTTACCTAGAAAGAATGATATTAAGGATCCTTTCATAGGCCGACACGAGCTGAGCCCAGAAATTCAAGTTACGAAAGCAAATACGAAGATTTTTTTTTTTTTTTTTTTTTTTTTGTTTTTTGGCTCTACATACGAAAATAGTTCAGGTTACGAAAGGTTGTTGCTGTAAAGTCCCGAGATTCGCCCTGACCACCGATAACAATTTTAAAACTCGCGCGCCGCCAACTGAGTAGACTCCCCACCATCCTCCCACTCTCCCATTGGTTCCTGATGCTAGTCACTGCCATAATACCCTGCTCTCCTATTGGTCAGGATCTCTCCCATCATGCATCTATGTAAAGGCGTTCTTCTTTAGCCATTGCTTCGCACCAGTGTTATCATACGCACGTGGAATTTGTTCATTCTATACGATTTCGTTTATTAACGTAAATTCGTTAGTGATTTCGTTTTACTACTTTATCGTGTTGTGTGAGAACTTTAGTACATATACTACAGTGGTCCCCCTGTATTTGCGGGGATGCGTACCAGACCCCCCTGTGAATAGTTAGAACTCGCGAATATTTGGAACCCCAATAAAAATGCTAAAAACAGCCTATTTTGTTAGTTAAAACTCAAGAAAACCAAAAAATTAGTTAAAACTCAAGAAAACCACTAAAAATGTTCATACTTGGTTTTTTTAATAGTTTTATTACAAAAAGTGCATTTTATGATGAAATTGATAAAAAAAACAGGAATTTGTGGATATTTCTCATAGAAAAATACTGCGAATGCGCAAATTTTCCACGAATAATGTGGGGAAATGTTCCTGAGAGAAATCTGCGAATGTGCGAATCCGTGAATGCGGAGAATGTGAATACGGGGCCCCACTGTACATAACTTAAGTACGTACAGTATATACGTAGTCATGGGTCCCAAGAAAGTTGCTGAAGTTCACGGAAAGAAGAGAATGCTTTCTATGGAGACAAATATGGAGATCATTAAAAAATATGAAGCTGGCATGCAGTGGAGTGTGATCACTAAGGAATACGGCCGAAATCCGTCAATGATAGACACCATCCTTAAGCAGAAAGAAGCCATCAAAGCAGCTACACCTTCCAAGGGTGTGACTATTTTGTCTAACAAGAGGAGCCACGTGCACGACCAGATGGAGAGGCTGCTTCTTGTCTGGATAAAAGACAAGGAAATTGCTGGCGATACGATAACCGAGACGGCAATCTCCCACTTCAAGGCTTCTCATGGGTGGTATGAAAAATTCCGGAAATGGACTGGCATCCATTTGGTGGTTCGGCATGGGGAGGTGGCCAGCTCGGATACAAAAGCGGCCGAAGCCTTTATTAAGACATTCGACGAGATGACGATAACGAAGGCTACAGTTCTCGGCAAGTCTTCAACTGTGATGAGACTGGCCTTTTTTGGAAAAAATGCCTCGTCGGACATACATCACAGAGGAAGAGAAGAAGCTACCTGGGCATAAGCCTATGAAAGACAGGCTTACGCGCGCACTTTTTTTGAACACCAGTTGGGATTGCAAGGTGAAGCACCTACTTGTGTAACATTCAGGGACTCCTCAAGCCTTCAAGGGCTACAAAGTGCTAAAGGAGAAGCTTCCAGTGATTTGGAGGGCTAATGCGAAAGCCTGGGTAATGAGACTTGTTCACCGAGTGGGTAAATCTGTGTTTTGGCCCGACAGTGAAGAAATTCTTGGAAGAGAAGCGCCTCCCTCTGAAATGTCTGCTGTTGTTGGACAATGCCCCTGCTCACCCTCCTGGCCTCGAGGAAGATATCCTAGCGGCGTATTCTTTCATCAAGGTTCTTTATCTTCTGCCTAACACCACCCCTCTCCTCCAGCCCATGTACCAACAAGTGATATCGAACTTCAAGAAGCAGTATACGAAACATCTTTTCAAGAGATGTTTCGACATCACTGATATCACAAACCTCACCTTGCGTGAATTTTGGAAGGAGCATTTGGATATCGTAATGTGCATCCGACTCATCGATCAAGCTTGGCAGGAGGTTTCGAGGCGAACCTTGATTTTTCGTGGAGGAAACTCTGGCCTGATGCCGTATCTGCCTGAGACTTTGAGGGATCGACATGGGCGAAGCTGGTGCAGATTCAGAAACAGTTGACGATCCTGAAACTTTTTCGCAACCAGATCTTGACAAGATCGTTGCACTTGGCAAGTCCATGGGGCTGGTCGTCAACGAGGACGACATCAATGACCTTCTCGAGGAGCACCAAGAGGAGCTTACGATGGATGACCTGAAGGAGTTGGAGGCCATGCAACATAACGTCAT
The DNA here is from genome assembly GCF_015104395.2 of Macrobrachium nipponense. NCBI lineage: Eukaryota > Metazoa > Arthropoda > Malacostraca > Decapoda > Palaemonidae > Macrobrachium > Macrobrachium nipponense. The sequence continues at coordinate 58,037,690 of NC_087217.1, read as the reverse complement.
TCATGAAGAGTTCTCTAGCAGCGGCGAGGAGGAGGAGGACTACCCTATGATAACGGCAGAAATTAAGGATGCTCTAGCAGCTTTTCATAAGGTGCAATCATTGGTAGAAAAGAGACACTCCGAAAAGGCTTACACAGGCCATATGCTTGCGCAGTTTGATGAAGTTTGCCTGAGTCGTTTCAGGAAGATTGTGAAAAACAGGCTGAAGCAATCTTCCTTGGATAGTTATTTTTTAAAGAGGCCTTTAGTAGGAGTAAGCAAACAGGAAGATCCAAGTGATACTATGAAAAAATGGAAAGTTGAAAGTGGTGAAGAAATTGAAATTTTGTACATGGAACTTACCCAGCAGATATATACTTAGCTATAGACTCCGTCGTCCCCGACAGAAATTCGAATTTCGCGGCACACGCTGCAGGCAGGTCAGGTGTCTCCGCCCCTGCCGCTGCTGTGGCAGGATAGCACGTTACTGTCTAGAACCAGATTTTCTCTGTCGCGGTAGTGTCAACATACGTTGTTGCTACCTCCTGACTTGATTTTCGTTTTTTCATCGCCATCGACCTTCTGGGCTGTCTTTTGCAGGGAGTACTGGTCTTTGGTTTTGGCATACGCTTTTATTAACTTTTTAATGAATTTGGCTTCGAAATTTCGAAGAATATATTACGTGAAACTACCGAATTTTTCGGTAGACACTCATATATTTTGCAATAAGGGAAATATTGATTTTTTTTTTTTTCACTAATACGTGTATAAGTGTTAGAACTTGATGAAGGAAATATAAGATCTAACTTCCTACTTTAGGAAGTCAGAAAGCATATAACTAGATACGCTTCCTTTAGAAGCTTTAAGAGCTCTCGTACTAACGAGCAGTTAGAGTATTGACAATTCTAGTAGTTGTTGCATCCTCATCACCTTACTCCACAGAATCTACAAATTCATATGTGCAAATTTGAAGATAAATGGATGGAGCTCAAAAGGCGAGCTCTAAAAAGGTAAGAAGTGAATATAGTGTCCCAGTGCAGTGGAGGGTGCATCTGATCGGCTCCGTAGCGCTTCCAGGCCTAGACCTCTTCCAAACTCCCAGACCCAGTGGAGGAGGAAAGTCGACAGCCGCAGGAAGGTTAGGGAGAACCCCCACCGGTCAGGCGTCCCCTCGGAAGGTTCTGTAGAACGTCCCAGACTGCCAAGGATAGCCATTGATAAGGCATCTTTAAAAAAGTGCGTCTCTTCATCTTGCATCCGAAAAGACGAAGAATGTATGTTTGGAGTTTCGATGATCTAGCGCGTTCTCTGAAAACTAAGAGAACACTGAGCAAGAGCCAGCCGCTGCCAGGAAGCCGCGTTCCAGCAAGCTAGCGTGAGCTACGTTCCAATAGCCAGCAGCGAGCCGCGTTCCAGCTAACAGACTAGCGCGAACCGCGTTCCTACAACCAAACGCGAGCCGCGTTCTAGAAAATTTTTCTTGGTGCAAGGCGCCTTCAAAGAGACAAAGCGCCAGCCTGGCGCAAATTGCGCCAGAAAAACAGACGGCTAGAGCAAGGAGCCTTATAGTAGAGTGGCAATCAGAACGATCCTTCCATTGAACGTTTCCGGGCAAGAGGCTCTTTCTAAAAGGGGTCTAGTAGGCGCTCGGAACTGTCAGGGTGCACGGGACCTTCCACGCAAGCGGAACGTTCCAGGAGCGAGTCTCCTTTCTAGCGTGCGGAACATTCCAGGCGCGCGGAACATTCCAGGCGCTAGGTGCAAGGAGCCAGGCGCCAGAATATTCCTAATCTTCTTATGAGAGAGAGGTCAGTCGCGAGGCTCCTCTTTGAGTTTTTAACTTGAGCATCTTTCCCCTGGCAAAGGTGCAAGATGTCGCACAGGTGGCCGTCGCTTTTGCCAGAAGGATTCTGATACTAAGAGAAGCCATTTTTTCATTATTCAGAGGACTCTCTCCTTCATGCATGCTCTTCCCTCGTTATGAAGAGGCAAGAGCTTTGGGAGTTTTCTTATAAGAATCTCATCGACGTTTGGGTATGATGGCGGATAGGAAATATCTACTTCCTTCCGTAAACCCTACAGATGAACAGGAATTCTGTCTCTTCCACGATTTATGAGGAAATCACGAAGATTTAAAGAGTTCCTGGATTAACTTCCTTCCTTAAGGAGATATATATACTCTTTCTATCGTTCTATTAACGAAAAGAACGAAGATAGTAAAAATTTTTCCTTTCTCTATCTGCCTCGGCAGGGAAAGAAGGTAGTAGAGTATCTGCTGTATGAGAATACGATACGGCAAATCATAAGCACATACCGTAGTTACTTCTTTGCTGAGCAACTCAATTACCAGTATCCTTCCAGGAATTTCCTAGAAGGGACTACGCTTAAAGGAGTTAATTTGTACACACCCACTTAGCTTCTAGATTTATCGAAGTCTTGTTTCGCTTAGATATGCATTATAAGAACTTCCTGAAGTTCGATAATAATTTTATAAGATTCCTTTATTAAATGGAGTAGCTGGCAACTCTGGAAGAGTAAGGCCAGTCGGCTAACGAGACTGCTATCGCTTAGACACCAACGCAGTATCATGTAGGTGTCGGTCATGAGTGGTCGGTTACATGTCTCTCTCCTGCGGGATGGAATGACTAACCGTGTCTCTCCCCTACAATCATGGTTTTAGCCTCGGATTGAGGGGATAGTTAAGCAAACATAAATAAAATATGTCTGCCTTTTGCTAAGAAGCTTTCAATAAGAAAGATATTACAACATTTCAATGCTGTTTACCGTAGGTAACATTTTTAAAGGATTCTAATGCAGCAGAACTCTATATTGTATAATGCTCTCATGCTTACGAAAGCATGGCTTATTAGAGTACATGCTTAGTGAGAAGATGAATGTAGTAGATAATTCACTTTAAGACTACGGTATGGTCAAGTCTTATGCACATACCGAGGTTAACTACAGAATCCTAGTATCCTTACAAAGGTTTCCTAGATTAATGCTGTTTACCACAATGTGACAGTATTATAAAGGATTCTAATACGGCAGAGCGCGATATATATAATTCTCTCATCCTTTCGAGAAACGCACACAACCTTTTTAGAATCGGATATTGCTCAAGAGAAGTTGGGTGAGTCGGATGGGAAACATTCTCTTAGTGGCAGAAGTTGTTTCGCTGAATGGACTATACTACGTATATAAAAGTTTTTTCCCACTAAGAACGGAATTAACATGTGAAGGATGTCGGGTACCATAAAGGCATAGATGTTATGGCACATAACCTAAAAAGAACTAGAAGGAAGCGCCAGCCTGGCGCAAATTGCGCCAGAAGCACCATCCAAGATATTTTCTCGTTTTAGCGAGTTATTAACCTAAGAGTCCAGTAGCCTCTCGGACAGCAGGCTCGGAGGTAACGGCAAGATTCGTTCCTGATTTCGTTACCCATTTAATCGAAAAGGGGTCGCTTACAAGGAATGATGAAATGATTTATTTTAATCACTTAGGGCCAATTCCACGACTCTCTCATATCGCAAAAGAGCATCGAGAATCTCTTTTTTCGCCCCTGTTCGCGTTAACAAAAGAGAACCTATTTGGGAACAGACACGGAACGTAACGATCCTTAAGAGGTTCGATGCAAGATTTTGCATGTCCGTGAGAACCTTCTCGATCGAAGATAATAACGTTAACGTATGTCTAACATTTATTGAAAAGAGTTGTGAGAACCTGCGGAAAGTCTTCTTCATAGATCTCTTTGTAAGGTAGAAGAACTACGAACAGGCTTCCTTTAGACTGCTTCTTTTTCCTCGAACCAAGAGAGGTAGCAATATAAGACATCTTTAAATTTAAAGAAGGGGAATAAACTTTAGTCTTTTTTCCCCTAGTTATAAATTCTTAACAGATATTAAGATAAATGGGCGTCAAAGGAAGAGAGGATGTATACCTCATTTTGGCCTTAGAGAGGTTGGATTCACAGAAGTCACGTTCTTCTCACAGCATGTTTCGTAAGGCTTTTCCAAGAGTATCTGGATATTCTATCAGAATCTATTATAAATAGACCTATAAAACCTCTCCACTCTGAGTCTGTCCGCGTGCAGACTGACCAGAAGTGGACATGAATGAGAGGTTTTTTTCAAGGTAAATGACAATAGTCATGGCTAAGACATAGAATTGCTGCAGATCGTGCTAGATGGAATGAGGAAACTGTCCTCTTCCGATACCTCTGTGAACCACATAGCGAGGTTTTTTCTTCACTTTCAGAGGGAAGAATCACCTATGTATATATCTGCTATCAAAGAACGCAGTAAAAGGCTATACTCGGTCTCTACAAGGGGAATTAGAGATAACAGAGGATTAAGATCTTCGGGATTTTATACGATACCGCAATACAACAAGAGTAGGATATCATGTACTTCGAATGGGATCTTTTTGTGGCCACAGATTCCGTGTTCCGACAAAATGGAAGTGCTCCTCATCAAACTTCTTTGAGGAAGTTTATGAAGGAATTCTTTGTTTCTCTTAGCCCTAAACGACCAAGAAGACAAGTGAATTTTTTGTGCATTGGAATCTCGCATCAGATTCAATGGAGACTCGGCAATGGGTTCTTGCCAGCATAGTATGTCTGGCAAAAGAACTAAATCCCTCTATTCCTGATGCAACGCTTTCAGATAGAAGTTTCGTTGCCCAGGCAGGGTACTTACATTTTCATCTACAGAAGAAGAGATGGTTTAAACGTTTGCCTACAGAGTCTTCAGGGTGCGATGAGGGCTCAAAATGCTTCCCAGAAGGTATTCAGAAGGATACAATAAGAGCTAGAAATCAGGGTTCCGCCCAATTTCAGCTCAGAGTCTCCTTCGACTTCCAGACTCCTTCCCTTCCTTCGGGCAAGGATAGGGAAGATTCTGCAACGAGGAACCTCATCAACATGTAAGAAGAGATCTCGTTAGCAAAAGAAGTGTTCACGAAGGATCCTCCTCGGAGGAAGACTCTTCTCTCTCGTATTGTTAGATATCCTGTCGTCTACTGGGTGTAGCTGACTAAAATCACCTCCCCTTGCCAGGGGCCAAAAGCTCAAAGGGGAAGAATTTCTTCCACCCTTCTCCAGTCTCCTGATAAACTATGTGGTTGTTCAGGACTCTCGGACAATGTAGCGCCAGCCAAGCGCCAAATGCCAATACAGGCGAAAAGCGCCAGAGGCGGACAGTTCCAAGGAACTCTGTCATGGTTGGATACTGAGAAGGAGCGGGCCTCCAACCTGGCGCAAATGCGCCAGAGGCGAACAAATCGGACAGATATAAGAGTGTCCGATGTGGACATCGCCAGACAGCCTAGAGACTCTTCCAAGCTCGAAGCTCCAGCAAGTGTGGAGGAGCCAAGCCAGGCGCGAGGCGCCAGCCAGGCTCTAGGAGCCAGCCAGGCTCTAGGAGCCAGCCAGGCTCTAGGAGCCAGCCAGGCTCTAGAAGCCAGCCAGGCTCTAGAAGCCAGCCAGGCTCTAGAAGCCAGCCAGGCGCCATCCAGGTGCCAGGCTCCTTCAAGGCTAGGCTCCAGTCAGGATTGAGGATCCATCCAGGCGCAAGGCTCCTTCCAGTAAAGAGAAACCTAAAGCTCTGTCATGTAAGAGGGGCTAGTCCCATTGATATGATACAGGTAAGGCTCTGCCATGTAAGTGGGTCAGCCCCCATTGGCACGATCCGAGAAGGCTCTGTCGTGTAAGCGGGCTAGCCCCCATTGACATGATCCAGAAGGGTTTGTCAGTCATAGGTCCCTACCTCGCTGAAACTCTTGAGGCATGCAGACTCATAGCCAGGCGCGAGGCGCTAGCCAGGAAGGAGGAGCCAATCAAGCACCAGCCAGGCGCGAGGCGCCAGCCAGGTGCAAGGCGCCATCCAGGCGCGAGGCTCCAGCCAGGCTCTAGGCGCCATTCAGACGCAAGGCTCCAGCCAGGCGCGAGGCGCTAGACAGGCACTAGGCGCCTGCCAGGCACGAAGCGCTAGCCAGGCTCCAGGCTTCACCCAGAAGAGATCTATATCAAAGAACGCCCTGGCCTTCTTTGAGACATTGTGATCTCCTAAGCACTTGATAAGTGCATTGATGATTCCTTCAAACAGCTGAGAATTAAAAGAGCATGAAGTGCGAGCTTTTCCGAATTCTTGTTCTTTCCCTAACAATATGTCATAAGGACATATTAGCTGTCACATACGGGAGATGCAACTCTGTGTTGACTTCCCATTATCCGAAGGATGTCAAGATAACGTTCGAGGGATCCTTCTCTCTTGGTTGATACGTGTCTGCGGATACATTGCTGGGATAGGGAGCAGATACTGATCCTTAACTAGTGAGTTAAATTTTATTTAACGTCGTGTTTTTTCTTTGGGTTGTTTGAAAGGAGTTTGTAGATAACTCTTTTCAACTTAAGCACTAACCCTCGTGTTAGGATCAGGTGATCGGGATCGGTGTTGTGCTCCTTAATTATGCCACTAGGCATAGGCATATTGTCATGTAAGAGGCTCTGTCGAGTAAATGGATAAGACCCCATCGACAGACCCACAAGAACTCTTAGCCATAGGTCACATCCTCGCTGAGGCTCTTGAGGCGAAGCAGATTCCTAGGCATTAGCCATGGAGTCTTCTGCCTGATCAAGTAGGAACCAAGGTTTTATTTATTTATTACCTACAACGTATGTTGTTTACCTGTCTATTCAGTAAATAGTTGTCTCTTTCCCACCACCAAGGGTGTCAATCAGCTAAGTATATATCTGCTGGGTAAGTTCCATGTACAAAAATGATATTGTTAAGATACAATAAAGTTTTGTACATACTTACCTGGCAGATATATACTTAGCTATAGACTCCGACGTCCCCGACAGAAATTCGAATTTCGCGGCACACGCTGCAGGTAGGTCAGGTGATCTACCGCCCCTGCCGCTGGGTGGCAGGAATAGGAACAATTACCGTTCTAGAACCAGATTTTCTCTTCCACCTGTCTCCTGAGGGGAGGTTGGGTGGGCCATCAATTGTATATATCTGCCAGGTAAGTATGTACAAAACTTTATTGTATCTTAACAATATCATTTTTGTAAAAAAAAAAAAATAAATAAATAAAATAAATAAAAATCAAAAAGAAAAAAAAATTAATTTCAAGTTTTTTGTAAAGTTAAGTGTTACGGTTTTGTGCCATTTGTTAATGTGTTTCGTAAAGTTTAGTCTATGTTTCCTGTTTTTTTTAATGTTTCGCAAAGTTAAGTGTACGTACGTACAAGTTTCCTGCTATTTGTCCTCCTCCTCTGTCGCCAGTATTTCTTGTATACCATGTACTACACTAATACACTTTATTTACAGGTACAGTACTATGTAGTACATATTATAGTACTTATTAAGTTAGGTATTGAATGGTCCAAATTTTTGTATTTCATTGTTTATTGGTCAATTTAGCTTAATATAAAATTTACTGGGGTGTTTTTGTAGGGCTTGGAACGAATTAGGCAATTTACATGTAAAATGCGGTTCAAGATACGAAAAGCTCAGGTTTCGAAGGCCGCCTCGGAACGGATTAATTTCGTATCCTGAGGTACCACTGTACGTATTTGCAAATATTTCTCATTGAAACATACTGTTAATAGGCAAATTTTTCACAAATATTGAGTATAAATGGTCCACAGAAAAATCCACAAGTATGCGAATCCACAAATCGTGATTCAGTGAATAGTGGGGTTTACTATATGTAGGCTAAACAGAATTGATTGGGGTATGTTAAATAGCTCAGATTATTGTATTTTGCTGTGGGTTTGGGAGTGCTTAATGATTAGATGATAGTAGGTTGGTGAAATGTCCAGTTCAGAACTGTTATGGGGAAAGAAAAGAATAAGACCTAGAAGTAATTTGACAGAAGGGGGGGCGGTTAATTTTTAGAAGTGAAGACCCTTTATATCTTGCAAGTGCAAGGAATAGTATAGGGTGAATAGCAGAGTGTTGGTAAAGGGGTTCAATGCACTGCTGGAGAGCCTTCAGTTTTGCTGTTACTATGGAAGTTTTACTGCACATGCTATTCATCCACAATTGGGAAGGATAAATGTAGCACTAACCGTTGTGTTGTGTTTCAATACATACGTATATCCACTTCCTATTAGGAGAAACAGCTTAATATTAAAAAACCCAGATGCAATAACTAAAGCAGGATGGCATTTTGACCTCTTTCTTAAGAGGACCAGCGAGTTAATCACTAAATACTTAGTCACTTACTTACATTCACAAGTGATCAAGTGTAATATGGTCTTCTAGTGTTAATTGGTTTTTATGAGACTTTACAATGAAAAGAATACTGTTTGATTACAATACAATAACTCTCACACACACACAACACACACACACACATACTGCATATCCAAATTTTATTTTTTTTATTGTACATATACGTAGACAATTACAAATTAATTAAACATACAAAAATATCTAGGATGTTTCTTTATTGGTAGACCCAATCTTCTTACTTCAGCTGCTCTGTTATAAATAATTAATAGTGTAAAGAAAATGTCTCCCAAAGGTGTAACAGCAAATGGAAAACCACTTAGTATATTTTTTACAATTAGAGATTTACTAAAATTTTCCATAATTTATAACACTAAAAGTTTGAAAGTTGTAACTGATGCAATCACAAGATGCTGAAAGCATTGTGGGAGATCCCACAGCTTGTGGTCAAGTGCCAGTAGTTCCTTGCTTACACAATTTTTTATTGATTTTACCGGTTTTCCAGCTGGCGCTAGAAGATTTATCCTAATGTTAAAACATCAGGTTTGTTAGTTATGAAAAATACAAATTGATTAAAAAATTTATCATTTTATGAACTAAAAGCCCCACCAGAAATGAAAAATCAAGGTGTTGACGTTATTGGTATTACGTACCGTACTGAAATAACTGTTTCCTTGGCATTTCATTTGCTTGTAATATGGCAGAGAGTGAACAGAATAGTATTTATTAGTGAGCACATATTCAGAGAGACCGTAATAAATTAAAACATCATGAACTCTCAGTGGTACACCTGTGACTATTATGAAGATTATTTTTCTCTTTTAGGGCTCTGCAATTTGTGAGACATTATTTATTACAGAATACTAAGCAGTGAATATAGTTTACTGTTTGTGTATTTTGGTTTGATAGGTGAATATAGAGAATACTAGCTCCCCTCAGGGAAGCAGTAGTAGCAGTAACTCAAGTAATGCTGGTGAGATGGCTGTACCAGATGGAGGTTTAACAGGGAATCCAGAGCCCACTACAAGACTAAATATTGGAAGTCCAGGGAGGGATGAGGGTGCCTTTGCGTGTGTGTCTCTCCTTGGTAATACTGAGAACTTGCCTGGTCCTGCTCGTCTCCATCCTCCTCTCAGTCATGTTCCACCTTCGGTCGTCCCTCCTACTGCCAGCGATTCTCATGTCTTCCCCACTGAGGGCGATAGTCAGTGCAACATTAATCCAGCCACTGTTATGAATATACCTTCTATAACCAGTTCCACTTCTCAGACAGATGAAAATGAAACTTCTTTCACCGCCAAACCCTTGTTAACCAGAACTAATGTTAAGTATGATGTGTTTGAATTTCAGGCTAATGAAAGTTCAGAAGCTGAAGTGGCAAAGAGAGATGGACCGAGAAACAGTTTAGGCTCCTCAGATTTTAGTCCAATCCGAAGAATTAGAGTCAAGGGCAACATTGAAACAGTTTAGTGAAATAGATCTGCACTGTTGTGTTTTACAAGTGTTAGTGGGTTACGTGTTCATTCTATGAATTGTAACAGAGTACCTCATTTTTATGATATATTCTATGAATAGAGTCTAGATTCCAAAAAGTATTGTAAAAAGAGAATTTTCCCATTTTTCAATACTGGATTTATATCATTGTGATGACCTTACTTTTTAGATTTGTCTTTAGCTTTTTGAATTTTACTTCAAATGTCTCAATACAAGGATGATTTATTGTAATACCAGGATAATTTACTCTCATGGACTTCTGTTATATTTGTTTGTCAGCGGAAAGTAAACTTTCTGTTTATCCTCACTTGGATTGGAACTTTTGTTGTTGATTCACTAACAGAAGAACCAGAAATGTTAATACTACTACCACTTTTAAATGTGGTAGAGGAAAGACATCATTATTTATTACCAAATAAATCACCAGATTTAAATTTGTATCCTAGTACAGAAAAGTCCATTGTGATACATAAATAGAAAATAATACTGTGCAGTGTGCTCCTTTCTTTAATCTAAAACTAAAGTTTCAACTTGTTTGCTTACCATTTCACTCCACAATCATATGCCGTTTTCCAGATGTCTTGTGCCTAAATATGATAATTTAGGAATGTTATTTATGTTTTGTTGATTGCATTTGTATTTCCACAGAATATTCTGATGGGAGTTGTTATTCAATCAGTCTTACCTTGAGATTGTGAAAAGTTTTGATCCACAGATCCTATGTAGTTCAATATGTCTACAAAGAATTTATTATTGGCAATTAATATGGTATGTGCTACTTCTACTTTATAGTATAGCACTGTATTGCGGCTCCCTTCCCCGCAATTTTTAATTCAAGGTTTATATTTTTATAGCCTCACTAACACTGAACCATTTTTGTAAAGTTTTTCTCATTATTTCATTACTCTAAATTATATATGATTTATGAGTCAGCTGTTCATGAAATAAGTTACATATTTTCTGAAATTGTTGTATACATAGTTTTCCAGATAGACATTTTATGGTCAACACCCTTTTGCTTCACCATATCCCATATTGATATAAAATACTCTGAATAAATGTGGCCTCAACCCATGAAATTTCTTGCACATGCTCATACCTAAAGTAAGTTTTATGCAATTGTTAGTTCAGAAGCCATGGACTTCAAAAGATACATGTTATGCTGCAGGGGTGATCAGTGTTTTAATGGCTCTTATTCTGTTGGAAAGCACTGTATTTGTAAAATCATGTTGACTATGTATTAGGGATTGCGTCTTGTTTTGGACATGGTTTGTAACCAGTTAGATTTATACTGCTTGAGAGTTTTATCATTGGTCCCACAACTGCCATTTCATTTAGGTTTTAACCAATTACTTAGTACATCGTGAACTGTTTAATGCAATATTTTATAGTGCATTTTGCAAGTTGTTTTTTTTTTCTTTTGCCATATAAAACTATCATATTTCTATCACTTGCTTTGAACTACCTAATTACCACTGCCTCATTCCACACAATTTTTATTACTAGTATTTACATAAATGGAATTTTTTTGTTATTGATAAAGCGGACATAATATGTAATTCATTGTCATTGGTCTATATTGTTTTTAATTATTGGCTTCCACTGGGTTTCACATGCCTTTATGTGCAGAGTATTGTGTGCCTTTACTTGATAGTGGTAGTTAAAGTTAAACCATATATTTTTCAGTTAAAATCTTGTCAGACCCTCAGACTCTTTTTTGCTTTTGTAATGAAGCACTGTACAGGTATTAAATTGTTCAGTGAGTTTTTCCTCCAACTACGCGTATACTAATGGTTTGTTAAACTTTTAAGATTTCGTATTAGTTTTCTAAATGAAATATTTTAAACTGTGATAAGATTTTGCATAGTTTTATCATTTTCATTCTATTTATGAACTTTTTTTTTATCAAAATGTACAATAACATTGTTGGTTAGTATCCTGCAATTGTTCATATTCACTTCAGTATTTTGAAAGTCTGTTGCTTGTGATTCTAAAATAGTTTACTCTGAGGTTGTGTCACTTAAGAAAAGAAATACTTTGTTAAAATTAGAAAATTTGCATTTTTATAGTCTGTATATTACATTTAAAGCTTTAAACTGCATATTGACATTTTGTGCTGCATTATATTATGTTATTATATGGAAGTGTATTATATATAAGAATGCTTTTAATTTGTTGTTAGCAGCTAAGTTATGGTGAAAATATGTTTAAGAATAGTGACTTTCATCTCTGTCCTGAGATCTTGGGTATGCCATGAAATTATGAGAGGCGCTGTAGGTCAGGGTATTATTAGATATAATAGCAACCAGTGAGAGGGCCCTAATCATGTAGGTAAAACCCATGACAATTCCCAGGTAGACAGTACACAAAATGGAGGGAAGTTGAGAATACTCAAACATCCAGTCGTCTAAAGGAAAGACTGGAAAAATAAACTGATAACAGTGAAACTTATTAAATTAGCTTTTGGTATATAGTCATCATTCTCTTCCTTCCGATGTGAAGGGTCTCTGAAGGTAACTGGATTTAGTAATATGTACTGACTTATTAAATTTCATCTCATATAGGTTTCCAACTTTATTGAACATTGTCTTTGTTCAGTCATTATTACAGCATACAAGAAATAATCCCTTATGTGAGTCTATGAATGTGACTTGGTGGACCTTTTAAATGAATTTATAAAATGTGTTGAAGTGCAAGTCCTCAATTTTTGTATTTACTGCTCAGAAATGTAATCAAAATTAATGTAAACTTTGCTTTTAATATGTAAATTAAGTTACTTATTAAGCTGCTATGCATACTTACAATAATTAATTCAGTCATAAACTGACAATAAAATACAGTAAAGAAGTATTTAAAAAAAAAGGATGAGATGAAATAACAGCTTATAAAGGAAGTGGTAGATTTTTGTAATTAAAAAGTAACATTTTGCTAAGTTACATGTTTAATTGAAGTTAATATCTGGTAAATCGTACATATGTAAGTTGAACATTGGGGTTATCAATAATTTGTGTTTTCTACCTCAGTATTGAAGTCCTTTTTTTACAGTTTATGGCATTTGCTGTGAATTGAGTTTTGAAACTCTGGGATGAAAGAATTAGTAAAGTAGTTTTCCAAACAGAGTATATCCAGTACTACCAAAATTCATCAATAGTTACAAAGCCAAGTCTTAAAGTGCAGTTCATCATATCATAGAGCTTACCAATGAATATACAAATAATTGTGGCATGTCTTGAAAGCTAACTTATAAAAAGCAGGAATACTTGCAGAAATGACATTTTCCTTCTTTAGGTGGTCTATGAATGTTCTAATCCTATTGCAGTTTGTGAACCACCAAGGTGTCCATATTCTTTTAAAAATGTTTCTTGGCATATTTCTATAAATATTGTTTGGACTGAAAGCTATTTCATGGTTTGTTTTCACCAGTAGTTTATGATTGGTTTTTCTGACTGGCATCACATCAATGATTGATGACAAATGTATTTTACTTGACAGAATGCTAAATTTTAGAAGTTTTCTTTAAAATCATAATTATTTATTAGGGTCATTTTCCTCTTCAGTACTGTATTGTCTTATGTAAAATTTAGGGTTCTTTACAGTGCAGTCTCTCTTTCTGGTGTGTCCCACCATCTAGAAAAAGTAAATACTCTGTTGAGGCTTCCATCACTAGTGATTTTTGTAATGGTTTGACTTCATTTATGAAGCAGTTTCTTCTAGTATTTCTTAATCTTTGTAGGTTTCAAGTTTGATTTGTAATATATTGTAACAAAAGTATCCAAGATGAGATTGCCCTCAATATTTATATCCTTTTGTAGGACCAAGTGAATTTGCATATTTCAGGTATGCATCCAGTAGATCACCATTACCCCTTAAATCAAATATTGAAAGGTTTGTGTTTTAAGTATTATTGTGTATTGTAATTTTTAGTTTCAGTTGCTTAATGTGTATTAAATGATTCTTGAAATTAATTGTCAATACGTAATATTCTTGAGTTATCAACAAGTGTTTCCTTCCCATTTGCAACATTATGAATTTTCATTGTGCTGTCCAGTCAAGGAAAAAATTAATTATGTATGTAATAGGTCAGTTATTGGTTGGGAATGATTTTATTTAACAGGCTTTTTAATTTTAGGATTAGTCATAGGTCAGCTATAAATCCCATTATGGATAGATATAGGACTTTGGTAATTGAGAGTTTATACCTTACATCATTGCCAATGTATGGAAAAGTTCATTTTAATAATCGAGTAGTTTTGTTACCTTTAAGAACAGAAGGGCCAAGTATCTGACTTCTTACTGTAATGCTTTTGATTTTCTTTCCAATCCAAAAAGTAACCCAAGGTTTAACAAGCATTGTATGACCAATTACAGGATCACAGTATGTATGCACTGGTTGATTTTGAACTGAAGGCACAAAGGCCAAGCACTGAAGACTGGTTGTTATGAATCTTCACCAAAGGTGCTTTGCATATTGTCTTTATTGGAGTTTATAGAAATATTTCGTTGGTTATAATTTCTGGGAGAGTGGCTTGGTATGTTTTCTTTATTCAATGTGGTATTCATTTAAGTTGAAAGTGAGTTAGCACCACAGCCTAGTATTTCATAAACAAATTATTTTATACTTTTAATCCTATTTTTGTATGCCTCTTTTCTGGAGCCTCATTGCTGAATAAAGAATAACTTCAATTTGAAAATAGTATGGTCACTAATATGACTATTTCTTACAACAAACCTTATGTTGAGTTCAGAACTATTTAATCAGTCAAAAGCAAAATTTCTTACATATTACAGTATTGTATTCACTTTAAACCTACTGAAGTAATTTAAACTTAAAAATCTGCAATTTTCCCTTCAATCCTATTATGGATGAAAAATGAAGGAATGAGTTATGGATAAAAAATGAAGGCACGAATACAATACAGCAATGTAATTGCATTGTGATTTGGCATATTTCTGGTTAAATTGTCAATACAATATGAAAACTAGCAAATTGTCACCTCAGAAAATGTTATAATTTAAAATTATATACTTATGGTATGAGAGGTAAGAAAGTATACAGGACTCATATTTTATATACTGTACTATAACCCATGTTAATACTGGTCTGTATGAATTCAGTATCTGAATATATTGTAGATAAATCATACCAGGAGTGTTATTAATAGCTACTGACCTCTAAAACATACAATGACTTAATTTTTCAAGTTTATTACGAAAGAGCAAATTATGTTACAATAACATTTGTACATATAACATTTAGGTCACATAACATTCACAAGTATGTTTCATATAATCATGGCATCATTTTTAATATTCCAATCAACATTGGTTAGAATAAAAAATTCCATAAACAATATTTACATATTTCAACTATCCATGCACCATATTAAGCATGTGGCCAATTTAAAATGCCTGTTAGCCAAAGTTCATGAAAAAAAACTTTACTAATTTTTTTATATCAGAAGTTCTATTTTCTCTTGACAAAATCCTGCACATTCTGGAGCAAGTTGACATACAAAGAATGTTCATAATCGGAGCAGAGGGAGCTGAGTTTCTCAGCAAATTCATTCGAGACCCCACGCTCTTCCAACATATTCATAAGCAAGTCATACATCATCTGAAATATAATTTGAAAAGGCATTAATAAACAGTTAACATTCAATAACTTAAGTACTAGTTGCATAATTACGGATACACACCAAGAATGCGTCAGATAAATAAAAGACTTAAGAGGATGAAACAATCATTGTTTGTCCCCTCACAAAGTGCATGACCCAATGTGACAAGTTTGTGATTTTTAAGTAACATGATCAGGGTTTATAAGTAAAATTAAGAGTAACCCATTCTTGTCATCGTCAAAATTAAGTTACGAGGATTAATTCAGAGTTCATATATGCAGGAAACTTCTTAAGGCCTGTCTTACAGATGAATAGCAAACAAATATCGAGTCTGTCCCAAAGCTGGAACAAGGCATCCACTGGCCGAATCCCTTTCGCAAATGTAGAGAACAGTGCTATGTATGTCGATTACACACTGAACAGATTTAAGAATGGGGTTTCCCATACCTGTCAGCGCCTCAGTGGCGTGGTTGGTATGGTTTTTACCTGCCACCTCAGTGGCCGCAAGTTCGATACTCAACCATTCCATTGAGGGGTCAGAAATGCATATTTCTGGTGATAGAAGTTACTCTCAACATGGTTCGGAAGTCACGTAAAGCTGTTGGTCCCATTGCTGAATAATCACTGGTTCCATGCAACGTAAAAACATCATACAAACAAACAAATCCCCACATCTGCCACACAGGAAAACCTGTCGAGCCCTACTGAGAATATCTGGTAAAACACTGCAGACGCCACCCCAAACCAAAGTGCAATGATGATGTGCTTTTCTGCCCATGTGAAGACTTTTTGGCCAGCAGACAAAGATTCCCTCCTTGAATTTATCAGGTAACAATGGCTGGAGTGTTGTCAGCCATAAACCTGATGCAGCTACATGACAAGTGATAAGTTTATGTAGAAAATTTTTAAGCCTTGTTAGAATGCCCAACATTCTAAGAAGCGCCTCAGTGGCGTGCTTGTTTGGTGTTTGCTTTTCACCTCGGTGGTCGCGGGTTCGATTCCCGGCCATTCCATTGAGGAGTGAGAGATGTGTATTTCTGGTGATAGAAGTTCACTCTCGACGTGGTTCGGAATTCACGTAAAGCCGTTGGTCCCGTTGCTGAATAACCACGGTTCCCTGCAACGTAAAAACACCATACAAACAAACAAACCAACATTCTAAGAAGCTGATGTGCAACCAAGCCTCCTCCTTGGACCAAAAGCACCTTATTCGTGAATTCTATGGGTGGCCTCCCAGTCACAAGGTCGCGACACCTAAAAACATTTGGAGGTCTGGGTCCAGAGGCACAAGAGGAACTCTCAACACACAGATTGAGGCTATCTTCAAACATCACACTGAAGCTGCAGGGAGCAAATGTGAAAATGGCTGGGAGGAACAAACTTATCTACACGTACTACATGGTAAATCAACACACATCAAGACAGCAATCACACAGGGTCTACAGGTGACAACTGTCTTCCGATGAATGAGCCAACCTGTAATTGTCTAAGTACATTTTCAGATATATCTGCATACCCAAGTACTGGCAAGTTCAGATAAGGCTGCTTATACAAAAAAAAAAAAAGCCAGAGCCCCACAGACTAAAGCAAAAGGCCGGGAACTAGACCACAAGACCCCACCAGATAAAGTGAAGATACTTCTCAACGCTGGTGAATGGGGATGTTGTAGTATGCATCCCTCATGTTTACTGGAGCAAGGAAGTCAAATCTACAGACAGAGATTCTCACAGATTCTAGTTACTGTTCAGAAGGGGATTCAATGATCAATTTCCATCCTTCCAATGACTCAAGAATACGGCAGACCTGACTAAAACCCTGGCAATGCTGACAGTATTTCCTTGATGACAAGGTTAGCATCATAAAAAGACCATTTTGTCATTAAGGGCCTGTCTCTTCAGATTGTTGGAAAAATAAAAATAAAGTCTCTTTGACAATTGGATGAGACAGCAATAAGGAACAACCATCTAAAAAAGCAAACAATACCCAAAGCAGAGAACCATGAACACCCAGGGCTGTGCATCAACTGACTCCCAGACCCTCCAATTGCTCTGAAGGCATACTTGAACCTACAAATCTTTCACACTGATTGGAAAGAACGCTCTAGCATTACCGAGACAGGTTAAGAGAAGGAACAGGCATTAGACAGCTTTTATGTTTTAGCATTCAATTTAATGAGACCTGCTCTAGTGGCAGTGGATCTCAACTTTTCCTCTGGGAAGATTACAAGCCCTGGGATCCTAGATACAAAATTCGCAGTTGAAACAAGTTGGTGAGATCATGGAAGAACTTAAACATTTTTTTCAACATGTTGATGCAAAGGCAGTGAATATATTATGCATGTGCAAAGGCAATGCATACACCATGCATCAAATAAAGAGGGAAAAGGAAAAAAAGCAGCTAGTACACATTCATAGCAGTTCAAAGTGTGCGACCTTCCATAAATAAATGCTCATACAGTTTCAAACTCAGCAGGAGTCCATCTAGTGGAGCAAGATCTGAAGGAGACTGGCATTCTGGGTGATAACTTCCATTGCATCAAAGCAGAACTAATTCTACATGAATTCCAGAGATGTTGACATAAAAGGTGGAGCATTATAACTGATGAATGACTGCTAGCAAAAGGTGAAAAAAATTTTAATAACCCATACAGGGTGTAAAATACACATTAAGAACACCCCTAAACTGGGCAAACTTTAAGGTGGCCAATTTAAACAAAAACACATAAATGGGTATGCTAATGCACATGGTATATGAATAAAAAAAATTTTTGTGTACCTTCCAGTTACAAGTGAGTTTCCAACTGTGTGCAGGGCCTCTTTTACAGGACTCATAAAATACATATGCAGATTTCAACTAGTTATACATGTTTTGTAAAATACAATTACAGCTCACCTTATACTTTAACAATTAAATGAAATTAGTCACTATCCCGTTGTATGCTTATGGTAAATTATTTACAAGATGTACTAGCATGGGAAGATGTAGTACCTTTTAGTGTATTAAGTTCTTTCTAATAATTTTTTGTACTTTCCAAAATTACAATTACAGTCGACATACTATCTTAAAATATAAGAATTAATATCAACAGCAAACCCTGAGCATATTTATGGGCAAATATAAACAAGATATACTGTTATATAAATTCTTTCTAATATTTTTGTACTTTGCAAAATTATAATTACAGCTGACATACTTTCGTAAAATATAAGAACCAAAATCAACAGTAATCCCCCAAGTATATTTATGGGCATATATGAACGAGATGAGGGAGATGTAGCACATTCTCCCATGAAATCTCAAGTCAGACTATACATACTCCCAATGTCCTAATCTGAGGTGTGTGTTGCCATACAGTCATTTATGTCCCATTCATCTGAAATTTGTTTAAATATTAAGGTGCAAAATAACAGTAGTCAAAAGAGCTGAATAGGAGGGTTTCATATGCAATTATTAGGGATTAAAAGTGCCCTAACGTCCATTAACCCTCTTACGCCGATTGGACGTATTAAACGTCGTGTCAAAATGTCTCCTGTATGCCGATTGGACGTATCATACGTCGGCTCAAAAAAGTTTTTTTAAAAATTCGCGGAAAAATACTTATAGGCCTACCAGCCGAAAACTTTTGTATCACGTGTCTTGGGGGATGCTGGGAGTTCACGGATCAAGGCGTTGTTTTGTTTACAATCGCTACGCAGGCGCGCAAGCGCGAATTTCTTTCTTATCGCACTAAAAAGTATCAGTGACACATCTCGGAAATTATTTCGTCACTTTGACATAATTTTTGCACCATTTTAAATTATCCTTTACATGAAGTATTATATATGAAAATGTGCACAATTTCATGTAAAATACAACAAAAAAATACTCATGATTGTAGCTTTTATCAGTTTTGAAATATTTTCATATAAATTACGATAAGTGCAAAAATTTCAACCTTCGGTCAACTTTGACTCTACAGAAATGGTCGAGAAACGCAATTGTAAGCTAAAATTCTTATATTATAATAATATTCAATCATTTGCCTTCATTTTGCAACAAATTGGAAGTCTCTAGCACAATATTTCGATTTATGGTTAATTTATGAAAAAACTTTTTCCTCACGTTCGTGCGATAACTCTTCCGATAAATTTTTTCGTGAGATTGTCCTAATATTTGCACCCTTTTAAATTTGCCGTTACATAAAGTTTTATATATGGAAATGTGTGCAATTTCATGCACAATACAACAAAAAACAACTCATGGTTGTAGCTTTTATCAGTTTCGGAATATTTTCATATAAATAACGTTAAGTGCAAAAATTTCAACTTTCGGTCAACTGTGACTCTACCAAAATGGTCAAAAAACGCAATTGTAAGCTAAAACTCTTATATTCTAGTAATATTCAATCATTTACCTTCATTTTGCAACGACTTGGAAGTCTCTAGCACAATATTTCGATTTATGGTGAATTTATGAAAAAAAAAAAAAAAAAAAAAAAAAATTTCCTTACGTTCGCGTGGTAACTCTTCCGAAAAAATCAGAATTTTTTTGTGCGATTGTCGAAATGTTTGCACCATTTAAAATTAGCTGTTACATAAAGTTTTATATATGAAAATGTGCACAATTTCATGTAGAATACAACTAAAAATGATTGAAGGTTGTAGCTTTTCTCTTTTTTCGAAATATTTGCATATAAATCACGATAAATAGAAAAAAACCACGTTCGGTCAAATTTGACTACCGAAATAGTTGAAAAACGCAATTGTAAGCTAAAACTCTTACGGCCTAGTAATATTCCGTCATTTTTCTTCATTTTGAAACAAATTTGAAGTCTCAAAACAATATTGTGATTTATGGTGAATTTTTGAAAAATATATTTACCTTCACTCCGCGCGCCGATTCGCGGCCGCAAGTCTCCGAAATACGTACATCGCATTATCCTAATATTTGCTCCTTTTCATATTAGCCTTTTTATAGTTTCATATATCAAAATGTGCGCAAATTCATGAAGAATACAATAAAAAATAATTGAAGGTTGTAGCTTTTTCCATCTCCGAAATATGTGCATATAAAAATATATATATATAAAAATTTCGACATTCGGTCAAATTTAACTCGTCCGAAATGGTCGAAATCTGCAATTCTAATCTAAAACTCTTACAGTATCGTAATATTCAATCATTTGTCTTAATTTTGAAACAAATTGGAAGTCTCTAGAACAATATTTAGAATTACGGTGAATTTTTGAAAATAACATTTTTTTTACGTCCGCGCGTTACGAATTCGTACATCATTTTGTGATAATATTTTTCTGGTGTTGCTTTTATTGTTTTACTATGTATTATATATCAAAAGGATTGCAATTTAGTGTACAATACAACGAAAAAAAAATTAACTCGTTAGCTTTGACCGTTTTTTGTACAGCGTGATTTGAATACAATTATCTATGAATTTTTTTTTTCGCTACCATATATCGCATTATTTACATATGATAATGATATTATTTTTCATTTCTGATGATTGCATACTAAACTTCAGGCAATGAAAAAAAAAATGAGCCAAAAATGAACTCTTAATCTTCAAAACTAAGCGCGCTGTGATTTTTTGAAAAAAATATTTTTTCCGGTTCCGAGCTCACTCCAAACCGGCGCCGGCATACAGGAGAGGTTTTGATTTTTAGGGCTTCGGCGTAAGAGGGTTAATGGTTAAGAGTTGAAAACTCATAGTTATGTAGAGCAGCTACAAAAGTCTCCAACAGACATCCTGCTGGTCACTCCACTGAAACACAGAAAGAATATGTGGGTAAACCAAACTGGCTTTAGCGAGAGGAGAGAGAACTAAACATCCTCACTAAAAGGCAGTAAAAGAGTAACAGGTGAGATCATGAATCGGTGTTGGAGATGTGGGTGGTCCCACTAATCTTAAGACTGATGATAGATGCCAATAGTCCCCTGCATTTATAATATTATTGAATTTTTACCGGTTTCCAGCTGCTCTAAAAGATTTATCCTAATTTTAAGACCAAAGGTTTGTTTTGTATATGAACAAAAGCATATTAAAGGATCTATCGTCCTTATCCACATGTATACTGAGCCATAATGAACAGAATTATTAAAACGAAAAATGATGAAAAGGCATCACTTATAATAAAGTGCATAAGAAAAAAAAAAATTAGCTTAGAGAACCACAGGAAATTTTAGTCACAAACATAAAGTAAACATAGTTAACATTTCTGAGCAAACCTTACACCCTGCTACAAGCAAGGTAAGGGTACAAAATTGGGTAGATATTACAAATGGGAAAATTTTTAAAACTAAAATTACATTAATATGAAATTTAACAAACCTCACTTACTAGCAAATGTGTGAAAATCACTGACAGTTCCAAAACTCACTCAACTTTGTGAAAATTACAAGGCAAAAGTGAGGAAAAACAACAAAAGGAAAAGAAACAGTGGGGACAGCAGACAACTAACAGTAATGCTGCAGTACTGACAGACAGTTGCCAGCTGAAAGACAATAAAAGGCAAAAAACTTCTAAAAATGCAGGCATCATGAAGGTGAGAAGGCAGGCCTAAATTGCACTATTATCATTATTCTGGAAGAGCACAACACAAAGTGAAAAATGTCTAGTGGTCCTAGAACAAGTAACAAGTCCTGACCACTGCATTTCAAATTGTTGCACATGGATACATTCTGTAGTGGTCCTAGAACAAGTAACAAGTCCTGACCACTGCATTTCAAATTGTTGCACATGGATACATTCTGAAGCTATTTATGACTGCTGGGTTCATAGTGATAACATTTATAGTTAATGAATACAAAAACAATGCTACAAAACTCTTAAATAATTTAACATGGGTGAACTGTAAACTCGTCACATTAATATCACAATTTGTCGTAAATTGTATTTTTCCTAACTATACAAACCTGAGGTCCTTTAACATATGGAATGTAATCAGTGGCAGCTGGAACCGGTCGTAAGTTTTTGAACAAGGAGGTTCGGTAGTTAACTGCTTATTCGGTATTCGGGTGTCCCGCCCGGCTGGGAGGTGAAGCTTCACTTTACTTTAGGCCCAGGAACAGAGTGAGGGGTGGCATGAGGTGGGACTGTGTGTGAAGGGCCTCAGGTTTGTATAGTTAGGAAAAATACAATTTACGACAAATTGTGATTTGTTCCGACACGTAATACAAACCCTTGGTAAACCCTTGGTCCTTATGGAAGACATACTTATTGGTGGGTGGAATCTTAGTCTTAAGAACAGACTGGTGTTCATCCGACCTTGGTTCCCTCCCTGGTCGTAAGAGCAGAGGGAGGGATCCTAGCTTCTGCCCAGCTGATCGGGGTGTGCACCGCAGGATCAGCAGTCAGACACCTGGACCAAATTCATAAGAGGGAGGCAAGCATGCCTCTTATGAATACCAAGCGTAGTGACAACCGCAACCCTCTGCCCACAGGTAGAGGAGAAAAAGGGGGAGGAAGAGAAACCAGTCTCACACTCATTCGCTCGCCCAATCACGCAGTCACACAAGGATGCGATGCTGTACTGTCCGCTCAGGAGCTGGGTAAGCTACACAACTTGTTGAGCAGCCACCACGGGTCCCAAGGAAAAGGTGGCCAAGGCAGGCAGGTGCGAGACGTTTCAGAGCTCCGGCTGTGAAAGGGTTGTCCCTTTGGGCCCAGTTTCATGGCGTTGATGTCTTAAGTGTATTTCAAGACCAGGTTTTTCGTGTTTAGTTGATGGAATCAATTAGGTGACATTCTCTCGTGACCCAAGAACAACTTTCAACATTTAAATATTTTATGGAATGTACTAGAAATGTACATTTGTAGTCAAACTGACTTATAAAATTATTTCTACCACTCGTTAATATTTACGGATTTCGAGTAGGACCTGTGGGTGATATCCCGAAGATAAAAAGATGTGAAGGTGGTCTGGTTGGCCCAAACCCCTGCCTTCAGCACATGTGCCACGGAGAAGTTCTTGTGGAACGCAAGGGTTGGACCAATACCTCTGACTTCGTGGGCTCTTGGACGAAGGGTACCGGTGTCGTCACTCTATCCGAAGCGTACGCCTTCCTGATCACCTCACGAAGCCAGAAAGAAGAGTGCTCTTGGACACCTCCTTCTTGGTAACCCCGGTGCTAACAGAGGCGTCGACACTCAGGCCTGAGGTGGCAAGTTCTCTTCAGATAGTGCTGTAGTGCCCTCACAGGACAAAGCAGCATCTCATCCGCATCATCGTCGGTGAAGTCCTTCAGGGAGGGGATCGTGAATGACTTGAACCGGTCGTCAGGGACCGAAGGGTTCCGAGTCTTCGCTATGAAATCCGGGACGAAATCGAGCATCACAGATCCCCATCCCCTCGTGTGCTTAACATCAAAGGAAAGACCATGAAGTTCCCCTACTCTCTTCGCCGATGCCAGGGCCAGCAGAAAGATGGTCTTGAGGGTCGGATCCCTGTCTGACGACTCCCAGAGTGGCTCGAAGGGTCTTCGAGTCAAACTCCTAAGGACGAGAGTCCCATCCTACCCTGGGTGGGCAAGACCTCTCGAAGCTCTTCATCACGAGGGAGATCTCCATGGAGGTGGAGAGGTCCACTCCACGCAGTTTAAGGACTAGGGCCAGGGCGGCTCTGTAGCCTTTCACTGCGGAGACAGAGAGGAGCTTCTCTCGGCGAAGGAAGATGAGGAAATCCGCTACCTGCTGAAGAGTGGCTCTGAGAGGAGAGACCCCCCATCCATGACACCAACCACAGAAGACGGACCACTTCCCCTGGTACACAGCTGCAGATGACTGCCTGAGGTATCCTGCCATCTCTGTTGCTGCTCGACAAGAAAAGCCTCTAGCTTGCAAGAGATGGTGGATAACAGCCAGCCATGAAGAGACAGGGACCGAACCGATTGGTGGTACCGTTCCACGTGTGGCTGGCAAAGGAGGTTGTGCCAGTTTGGAATGTCTCTCGGTGCTTCGGCGAGAAGAGCCAGCAGGTCAGGATACCCAACAGCCTGAGGCCATTTGGGTGCCACCAGAATCATCTGAAGATTTGCAGTGACCAGCACCCTGCTGATCACCTTGCGGATCAGACAGAACGGGGGAAAGGCGTACACGAAGAGGTTGTCCCACGGATGTTGAGGAGCGTCCTCTGCAGCTGCCCATGGGTCAGGCACAACTGAGTAGAAAAATGATATTGTTATGTTACAATAAAGTTTCATACATACTTACCTGGCAGATATATACAATTAAAGGCCCACCCAGCCTCCCCGCAGGAGACAGGTGGAAGAGAGAAAATATGATAGAAAACGGGAATGGTTCCTAGTCCTGCCGCCCAGGGCAGGCCGGTAGATCCCCTGACCTACCTGTAGCGAGTGGCGCGAAATTTGAATTTCTGTCGGGGACGACGGAGTCTTAGCTATGTATATATCTGCCAGGTAAGTATGTATGAAACTTTATTGTAACATAACAATATCATTTTCATACAATCAACTTACTTGTCAGATATATACATAGCTGATTGGCACCCTTTGGTGGAGGGTAAGAGACAGCTACTTTATGGAATAGACAGGTAAACAACATATGTTGTAGGTATAAATAAAACCTTGGTTCCTACCTGATAGGTGGTAGACTTCGTGGGTGTTTGCCCAGTAGTCTGCATCACCTCAAGAAACTTTAGCGAGATATATGATCTATGGCCAAGAGTTCTTGTGGGTCTGCCGAAGGGGTCTTATCCGCTTACTCGGCAGAGCCTGAAAGGACTTTGTCAATGGGTGCTGATCCACTTATATGACAATACACCTTATGAAGGAGCACACAACCAATCCCGACCACCTGATCCTAACCACGTTAGAAATAAAGATTGTTCCGAGTTATCCCCGAACTCTTCACAACAACCATAACTCAAAACCACTCTACGCACA
Source organism: Macrobrachium nipponense (assembly GCF_015104395.2). NCBI lineage: Eukaryota > Metazoa > Arthropoda > Malacostraca > Decapoda > Palaemonidae > Macrobrachium > Macrobrachium nipponense. Next base: position 58,012,466 of record NC_087217.1, on the reverse strand, counting down.
CATACATAATTTTCTAAAAAAAAAAAAATTTTATACTCATCTAATTAGATATGACAAGATTCTCTTACTGAACAACATAGACGGCCGCCCGTGCTAAACCAAGTCCTTCTTTGTTAGAAGAGACTCTAGACCATATCTAAAAAGAAGAAAAGTATATACTTAAGGATTGGTGTCGGCTCCCGTACCCAGAATCGTATCCGCCGATACGAAAGGACCCAGAGAAAAACACTTCTCATATGTCACACGAACGTCTTTCAAGTAATGAGATGCAAATACTGAGTTGCATCTCCAAAATGTCGTATCTATGATGTTTTTAAGCGACATATTCTTATAAAACGAGAGACGTTGCTACTGCTCTCACTTCATGAGCTTTCACTTTCAACAGTCGAAACTCTTCGTCAGGACAGACCTTATGCGCGTCTGTAATGACGTTCCTCACAAAGAATGCCAGAGCATTCTTGGACATCAGTCTTGTGGGGTCTTTTACCACGCACCAAAGACCTTGTCTAGAGCCTCCCATCTGATGCTTTCTCTGAAGGTAGAACTTCAGAGCTCTTACAGGGCATAGAGACCTCTCTGCTTCTCTTCCTACGAGACTCAATATGCCTTTGACTTCGAATGACTTAGACCAGGGATTCGTGGGATTCTCGTTCTTAGCTAAAAACAGGGTCTTAAACGAGCAAATAGCTGAGTCTCCCTTGAAACCTACTTTATCCTGCAGAGCATGTAATTCACTAATTCTCTTTGCCGTAGCTAAAGATAATAGGAATAGGCATTTTCTGGTGATGTCTCTAAACGATGCCAGATGAGGAGGTTCGAACCTTTCGGATGAAAGAAACTTGAGAACCACGTCTAGGTTCCAGTTAGGAGGGACCGGTTCCTTAGACTTTGAAGTCTCAAAGGACCTTATGAGATCGTGGAGATCTTTGTTATCTGCCAGATCTAATCCTCTATTCCTGAAGACTGCCGAGAGCATACTTCTGTATCCCTTTATTGTGGATACAGCTAGATGAGATTGCTCTCTCAGGAATAGAAGGAAATCCGCAATTTCCGCTACAGAGGTAGTGGCGGAGGACAACTTCTTAGTTCTACACCACCTTCTAAAAACCTCCCACTTTGACTGATATACTTGCCTAGTGGAGGTTCTGCGTGCTCTCGCGATCGCGCTTGCAACTTCGCGAGAAAACCCTCTCGCTCTGACGAGTCTTTCGATAGTTGAAAGGCAGTCAGAGCGAGAGCGGGGAGGTTTTGATGATACCTCTTGAAGTGTGGCTGTCTGAGAAGATCCATCCTTCTTGGTAGGGATCTGGAAAGTCTACGATCCACTCCACCTCCTCCGTGAACCAATCTTGGGCCGGCCAAAAGGGGGCTATCAATGTCATCCTCGTCTCCTTTGACGCCACAAACTTTTTCAGTACTAGTCCCAGGATTTTGAATGGAGGAAAAGCATAGACGTCTACGTGAGACCAATCCAGCAGGAAGGCGTCTACCATAAGAGCTCTTGGGTCTTCCACGACCGAGCAAAAGACTGCCAGCCTTTTGGAGATGAATGTGGCGAAGAGATCCACACGAGGGGTCCCCCACAGAGACCAGAGATCTTGACACACCTTTTCGTGTAGGGTCCACTCTGTATGAAGGACCTGGTTCCTCCTGCTGAGTCTGTCCGCCCTCACATTCTTTACTCCCTGAACGAACCTTGTAAGAAGGGAGATGTTCCTGTGAGACGTCCAAAGCAAAAGGTCTTTCGTCAGCTCGTAAGGAACGAGGAGTGAGTCCTCCTTGTTTTCGAATGTAGGCAAGTGCCGTGGTGTTGTCCACGTTTACTTGCACTACTTTGTTCGAAACCAGAGGTTCTAGACTCTTCAAAGCCAGGTGTACGGCGAAGAGCTCTTTGCAGTTTATGTGCCAAGACACCTGCGCTGGTTCCCAGGTGCCTGACACCTCCTTCGAGCCTAATGTTGCTCCCCAACCTTTCTCCGACGCGTCGGAGTACAACACTAGGTCTGGGTTCTGGATTTTTAGAGAGATCCCTTTGTTCTCTTTCAGAGGGGGCAACCACCATTCCAAGTGCGGTCTTATCTCCACTGGAATGGGAAAGGCGTCCGAAAGTTGTCCAGTTTTCCAACTCCAAGACCTCTTGAGGAAGAATTGAAGCGGACGTAAATGAAGTCTTCCTAGCGGGAAGAACTGTTCGAGCGAGGAAAGGGTCCCTAGAAGGCTCAACCATTCCCTCGCCGACGTCTGTTCCTTCCTTAAGAAGAGAGAGACTTTCTGCAAACCTTTTGCGATTCTCTCTTGCGAAGGAAAAACTCGAAAACCCCGAGAATCCATCTGAATCCCCAGATAGACTAAGTTCTGTCTGGGGGTCAGCTGCGACTTCTCGAGGTTCACGAGTAATCCCAACGCTCTGATCAGATCTAAAGTTAACGTAAGGTCCTCCAAGCACTGTCTTTCTGATCTGGCCCTGATTAGCCAGTCGTCCAGATACAGAGAGATATTTACTCCTTTGAGGTGAAGAAACCTCGCCACATTCTTCATCAGGCTTGTGAAGACCTGAGGAGCTGTGGAAAGGCCGAAACACAAGGCTCTGAACTGAAAGATCCTTCCCCCCGTCATGAAACGGAGGTACTTCTTCGATGAAGGGTGGATCGGGACGTGAAAATAGGCGTCCTGGAGATCTAGAGACACCATCCAATCTCCTTGTCGCAATGACGCAAGGACTGAGGCAGAAGTCTCCATCGAGAACTTCTCCTTCTGAACAAATTTGTTCAGAGAGCTGACGTCTAGTACTGGTCTCCAGCCTCCCGAGGCCTTCGCAACCAGAAAAAGGCGATTGTAAAACCCCGGGGAGTTTTGATCCAGTACTAGTTCTATCGCTCTCTTGTCCCACATCTGCTCCACCATCGATCGAAGAGTATCCCTCAGCACAGGATCCTTGTACTTGGCTGTTAGTTCCCGCGGTGTTGACGTTAGGGGAGGAGTGTTCAGGAAAGGGATACGATATCCCTTCCGTATTACAGACATCGATGACGCGTCTGCGTTTATAAGTGCCCAGGCCTCCACAAATCCCAGGAGCCTGGCACCTACTGGTGCTTGGAGAAGAGAAGCATCACTTTCCCTTTTTAAAGGGACGAAAAGCAGACCTACATCTCTTCTCAGGAGCCTTCCTTCTTGCGGGAGCTCTGGAGGTCGGGCCACCTCGAAAGGGCTGAACTGATGTACTCGGTCCTTTCTTGTCAGTAGTAGAAGCAGGTTTCTTCTTCCTTGCTGACTGCGTCAGAAGGCCTTCTCAGTTAATGAACGAGAAATGTCCTTCACTAACTGAGAAGGGAACAAAAAGTCAGACAAAGGCGAGTACAGAAGCGCTGCCCTCTGAGCGTGGGAGACCGCTTTGGTTAAAAAGGCACTATATACTGTCCTCTTTTTAAGAAGACCTGCTCCAAATAAAGAGGAGATCTCAACCGAGCCATCCTGAACCGCTTTGTCTATACAAGACAAAATACACAGAAGGACTTCTGGTTCGAGTCCTTCAGAATCATGGGCTTTCTTGGACATCACCCCAAGGGACCAATCTAAGAAGTTGAAAACTTCCAATACATGAAAGAGTCCCTTGAGGAGATGGTCCAGTTCTGAAATGCCCCAAGTTATACGGGCAGAGTTCAAACCTTGTCTACGTGAAGCGTCAACTAAGGTCGAAAAGTCCGCTTCTGACGTAGACGGAAGAGAAATACCCATATTCTCTCCCGTCTGATACCAAATGCCTCTTTTACCAGCTAGTCTCGCTGGAGGCATGCAAAAGACCGTTCTAACTAACTCCTTCTTCGACTTCATCCAAGAGTCTAAAGACTGAAGAGCCCTCTTCATCGAAATGGCGGGCTTCATTCTAAGAAAAGACGAAGATTTCTTCGTCTTTGCACTCGAGAAAAGAGAGCGCGGAGAAGGAGGAGAGGCAGGAGTCAAGTCGTCTCCATACTCCTCTAGAAGCAAGGCTGTCAAAACTTTATAGTTCGACAGTCCTTCTCTTCCTTGATACTCCTCCTCCGAGTTTACTTCTAACTCGGGGTCTAGATGAGTCTCCGCTGCTAATTCAGTACGTCTTTCCTCTGGAAGAGACAAACTCCTAATAGGAGAGGGGCTAAGGGAATGATATTCCTTCCTCTCCCCCGCTTTAATAGTCCTGGAAGGCGCCAACAGCCCAGGCTTCTCTCCATAAATGGATGACGCTTCTAGTCCGCCAAGCGTCCTGGCTGACGCCTCCCGCTTGTGTGGCTGCTGACATCTGGATGACGCCTCACGCCTGGAAGACGCTTCGCTCTCAAAAGGCGTCCTAACTGGCGCCAAAATTTTGGTTGGAGCCTCGCGTCTAAAAGCAGCTTTAAATGACGCTTCATGCCTAGACGACGTCTCACGTCTCTCTGGCGTTACGTGTCTTCCGTAAGATTCTCCCGATCTCGCTCTCGAAACCGAAGCCTCTGCGATATGTTTGGAAGCTTCACGTCTGCATGACGCCTCTCGCTTCGCAGGGGAGAGAGGACGAGACTTCTTGATTGGAAGCGCAACGTCCTTCCTACGAGGCGCTAACACTCCCACCAAAGAGGCCAGTTGCTCTTGTACTGCCAAGATAATCTTCCTTGAAGCTTCTCCCACGTCATCTTCAATCGGGGGAGAAGTAGGAAAGTGTTCTTCCGCGTCCACGTCGGGTGACGCTGACGCCACCTTTGCCTTCTTAATAGACGAGGGAGCATCATCTGAGAAACGCTCTGGGCTCGAATCTAATTCAGGTTCTTTCAAATGCCGTTTCAGAGGCATAGATAAATCCGACTCCTTCCACCCTCGTTTAGGTGAGGGAGAGGGAGAGGATGAGAAACACTCACATAGGACGCTTTTTCTAAAGCGCCCTTGAGCAGCCTGCAACGAAACAGAGCTTGCTGAAGGGACGTCTGACCGTTGGGGATTCCCCACGACCTCCTTAAGGCTTTCGACTTTCCTTCTCCTCTGGGCATGGGAGGCTGGAAGAGGTCTAGGCCTGGGAGCGTCGCAGGGACGATCAAACGCCCCCTCCACAACACTGGGAGAACTCACTTCACTGTAATGCTCACTTTCACTAGCCTTACCTTGTAAGTCCGCCATTTTGGACTTCATGTCTCGAATTGTAGCTTTCAGATCGGCGATTTCCGAGGCCGATTCCGAAAGTAAACCTTGTGAATTAGACACATAGGGAGAATCTAAATCATCATGATTAGAATAAGTATCAATAAAAGGCTCAATAGGCCTTGAACTCACACCTTTCAGACGTCTAACCCTATCCCTCTCTAACTTCTTCAAATAAGAAGTTAAAGTCTTCCATTCTTCTGCATTTAATCCCTCGCATTCATGACAAGTATTGGTAGCAGAACACTGAAACCCCCTACATTTACGACATACAGTGTGAGGATCAACCGAAGCTTTCGGTATCCTCACCCTGCAGCCTACATTCACACACATTCTCACACTCACATTTGAATCAGACATACTGAGAAAATTCCAAAAAGCAAGTCCAAAATCAGTCCACAGTAGCGAATGCCAAAAACACGATCCAGATACGTCACCAAAAAGCCGATAAACGATGATCAAAGGATGAAATAAGAATCTAAGTCAGGAGGTAATAGCAACAATGTTGATACCACCGGCGACAGAGAAAATATGATAGAAAACGGGAATGGTTCCTAGTCCTGCCGCCCAGGGCAGGCCGGTAGATCACCTGACCTACCTGTAGCGAGTGGCGCGAAATTTGAATTTCTGTCGGGGACGACGGAGTCTTAGCTATGTATATATCTGACAGGTAAGTTGATTGTATGAAACCTAGAGTTTTCTGTTGTGAAGGGTGGCGAACAGATCCAGGACTGGACGCCCCCACAGGTCGAAGAGCTTTTCCGCCACGTCTGGGCGAAGGGACCATTCGGTCCCTATCACCTGATTCTGACGGCTGAGCTTGTCTGCCACTACATTCCTCTTGCTTGGAACGTATTGGGCCGACAGCTCTGCCGAGTGAGCTACCCCCCACTCGTGCACCTGCATCGTCAACTGGTGCAACGGGAGGGACACTAGGTCCCCCTGTATGTTGACGTATGCCACCAGGCTAGGTCCTGCCTCACCTCCTCCGTGAGACACGCGGAAGTAAGGTGGGTCTCTTGCCTGTGACCAACTCTCCTTTAGCCTCCACTGAAGAGACCTCAGGTGAAGATACCCATCAGGGACTAACATCTCGAGAGACGACAGGTGACTGATCACGACCTGCCACTGCTGAGCTGGCTGCTCCTGTAGGGACAGGAACTGTCCGGCTGCCTCCCTGAACCTGCTGATCAGTGAGTCTGCGGGGAAGACTCGACCTGCTACCGTATCGATCAGCATGCCCGTGGGCTTGAGATCTGACTTCTCGAAGTTCACCACGATCCCAACATCGCGGCAGAACTCGAGGAGTCAATCCCTGTCCTGTAGCAACTGCGAGCGGGAGCTCGCCAGGACCAGCCAATCATCGAGATACCTCAGAAGACGTATCCCTACCGAATGGGCCCAAGCCGACACCAAAGTAAACACTGGTGTGAACACCTGTGGGGTGGTTGAGAGATCTAAACAAAGTGCCCTGAATTGGTACACCGTCCCATCGAGGATGCAGCGGAGGTACTTCCTGGAGGACTGGTGGATGGGTATCTGGGAATACGCATCCTTCGGGTCCACAGAAAGCATGAAGTCATTCTCCCTGATAGAATTGAGCACTGAGCGTGTCGTTTCCATCGTGAACTGAGTCTGGCGAACAAATCAGTTCATGGGAGAGAGATCTATCACCGGGCGCCAGCCCCTCGATGACTTCTCCACAAGGAAAAGTCGGCTATAGAAGCCCGGTGAGTGATCCTGTACCATCTCCACAGCTTGTTTGCTCAGCATGGCTTCCAATTCTTGCCAAAGCGCTACGTCCCTGGCAGAACTGGGAACGTACGTCTGTAGATGGACCGGGTTGGAGGTGAGGGGTGGCCACGACTTGAAGGGTAGTAGATATCCCTCCCGAAGAACATCCACTATCCAGGTCTCGGCTCCGTAGCGCTGCCAAGTTTCCCAATGGCTCGCCAGGCACCCTCTCCCCCAACTTCTGGCAGCAGGTGATGGGGAACGCCATCCCTAGTGTTTCCCCTTCTTCGACTTCTTCCTGGATCTTCCTCTGGAGAAGGAGGACTGACGATCACTCCTTACTGTAGAAGTCGAAGGCTGGATCTTTCCTCTCGGCTTCGACAAGGCCGTCGTCTTAGCCACAGAGGAAGTGCTAGCTGAGCTCTTTGGCTTAGCCGCAGTGGCTCGAGGCTGCCCAGTCGCCTTCGAGACTGCCTGGTGGACTAAGCGGTCACTGTCCTCAGTGCGCCGCTGCTCCACCGTGTCCACCATTTCTCTAGGAAAGAGAGCAGGGGAATCTAACATCGGTCGTTTCTCAGACCCAAAGCTGCCTCACGCCCTGCCGACCTGGTCACTCGAGCGAGGACTACATCCTGACGTCTCAGAACCAGGTTGACCCACAGGTTGGCCGTCTGGTGGGCCAGGTAGGAAATAGCCCTACCCCAAGACTGGCACAGTCTCCCGAAAGCCGGGTCTCCTTCGGGAGTGATGTTTCCCAAGGAGGGCGCGACCTTAGACGCTGTGAGAGACCACAGGTCCAGCCAGGAGACTGATTGTAACGCTGCCATGGCAGTCGACTCCAAAGCCAATGCCTCTTGCTGTGAGAACCAGAGGTTCTCGGCCAGCAGGTGTTGAAGAGACACCCGGAGTTAACCTGTTTGGGCGGCAGCGGGTCCTCCGATGGTACGTAGAAGCGCTTCTGTCATGGTAGAGGTGGGGGAAGCATCTTGGACGACCTGCCAGACCGAAGTGATCCCTCCTGTCCGGAGATGAGAGAGTCCACTTGGCCCAGCATGCTGTCGGCCAAGGCTGATCGGGGCAGACCCACCATCGTCCTGGGTTCCCTCTTAGGACCCCAGAACGACTCCAGCCTAGATGTAGGCTCGGAGGGCGGAAGCACCAATCCTTCCCCAAGGTCATTTTGCTGACGAATCACCGCGATGAACTCGGCGAAAGACCTCTGGATCTCGGGAGTGAATGCGTCCTAAGGAGATGGACCGTCAAGTCCATCCAGAGAGAACGCCTCTCGAGAACCTCCTCCTTCCACAGGAGGAACCATGACAGACCCCTCTTAGTCTCCTCCAACCACTTGGGCGTACGATCTGGTCGGTCCCAAGACTGTGCCAGGTTCGTAAGCCCTTGTGGAGGGACCGCGAGAACTCCTAATCACCTTGCTCCTCCTGGGGTAGCCCGAGGAGGTTGAATGGATAGGATAGAAAGACCTGACGCTCACCCCCTGCCCACCAGCAGAACCGGTGCGCAGGCGATCGCCAACCCACAGTGATGATCGAGTTGCAGGCCTAGTCTTTCAGTCTCCCTGGGGAGAACCGCTGGACCGAGAACGGTAGTGACGGTCCTGAGCGTCAGGAGAGCTGCTTCCAGTCACCCTATTTGTCCGGTCCCGGTGGGAGCGACGGTCAGGGGACCGGCAGAGTCCACTGTCGCGGTGGGAGCGTGGCCCGTCCTCACGGTGCGTCACGGCAATCTTCCTTGCGGAAGGAGAGACGGGCCCCGTTCCTGGAGGAACAAGAGAACCAGCGGAAGCGTCAACTGTCCCAACGGAGTGGGACAGACCCTTAGAGGTCTCTGAGCGAGACTCTTAGGGGGGAAGGAGGCAACCTTCTTCTTCCTCAGCTGTGGGGCCTTGGAAGTCGAAGGGGAAGAGGCGGCTGCAGATGACGACAAAGAAGATGATGACACCTTCCTCTTCTTCTTTGTCAGCTTCCTCAGGACCACCATCAGGTCCTCCATCCAGGACGGAGCTGGAGCAGTTGCTGAAGCAACAGGGTCCAGCTGTACCTGTCCGGAGGGACCTGCAGTGGGGGCAGCAACACCACGGGCTGGAGCGATGACAGCAGGAACTGGTACAGGAGTGGCAACAACAGGAACTGGTGGCGGTACAGGAGCCAGCGACATCACCGGTACTGGCAGCAGGTCAAGTGGGGAGCTCTTGGAACACCGAAAGTCAGGGGCTGGGGCGAGGGCAGCTAAACCAGGCAGCGGGGTGACCTCCCTCCTCAGCAAACCCGGCAGTGGAGCCTGGACTGCAGCTGTTGGGGTAACTGGGCCACATGCTGCTTATACACCAGGTGGGGAGGAGCAGCATAACCCGGCGTCGACACAGTTGTTGTGGTCGACATCTCTGGTCCATGGGTGACCAGCCTGGATCCAGGCGCTGCTAGGTGGTACAGCAGCCCCTGAATGCTCGGTGTGCCCAGGAGCCCAAGCGAGTACCAGACCTGTCCGAGATTGCCACCAGCGGCAGGCATATCTGAAGAAGGAAAGCTCAGTTAATGGGGGGGGGGGGGGGGGGGCGGGGGGGGGGGGGGGGGGGGGTTCCGATCGCCCAGGGGAGGAAATCTCTCACCCCAAGCTAACGGAAGACCCCGAAGACAGCTGAATGCCGAGGTGTCGCGCGCCCTCCTCTACACTCAACTGGTCAAGTGAAGAGAAGGACTGTGACACGAAGGGGAATGAGCCATACGCGGGAGCTGAGGCGGAGGAAGGAAAGAGGAAGACATGTCCGTAACCAAAGGAATCTCTGGAGAGCCCTCCGACGACTCTTTGGACGGCATACGCGCCTTCTTCCTCCCCTCGTATCGCTCCCACTGCTCCCCCGACCACGATACACTCAAATCACAAAGTCTCGGTGCGATGGCATTCGCAACCTCGACACAAGAGTACATAAATCATGAGGGTCTACCTCAAAGAGAGACCTAAAGGCCCCACACCTACGGCCCTCCACACCAGGGCACAATCTGTGGCTGACAGGGGGGGCGAGGGGTCTCTCTCCAGCTCGTGAGAATCCATTAATGTTACACGATTCACGAGCAACAATAACAAAAAAAAGAAACACAAAGTACTTACAAGTTTCCACTCGCACAAGCACTCAGTAATAGGGAAAGTAATGAAGAAAGGCTTTGTAAAGAAGTAAACAAGCATACGACACCCCGGGCAGAGCGGCAAAGAGCATGTCTTGTTCCAATGGCAGCCGAAAGCAGTGGAGCTTCACCTCCCAACCGAGTGAAACACACGACTACCAGACAAGCACTTAACTACCGAATCTCCTTGTTCAAAAGCTTACAACCGGTTCCAGCTGCTGCTGATTACATTCCATATATTAAAGGACCTCAGGTTTGTATTACGTGTCGGAACAAATGAAACATTTACATCATGTTGAAACATTCACATCAATCTTATTGCACAAACCATGCATAACTACTAATCAAAGGCATTGCGAGTAAAAGTTTGTGACAAATTTGGAATAATGAAACACAAAATTTTAGGCAGATTAAATCCACAATAAAATTATGGCAGTCACTTACCCCATCCAAAATGTCTCCAGAAACGCAGTATGTTTCTTCATCCCATTCTCCTTCATATATGGTTAATTCATTGATGCCAAACACATCTGGGGTGATGCAAAAAAGAAGACAAATTAATGATCAAATAAATAATAATAATATTCATATATCTATTATATATATAAATAAATAAAATCAGTAACAATACAATTTTTTTATAAACAAGACAAACGTAACAAAGCTAAAGTCAATTTAAAGACCTAATGCAGGGGCCACATATACCTAATATTTCAGCTCAATAGTGATTACAATTCTCTTATTGCCATGTGAAATTATTATTCTTTCATGTCCTGATAACCAATTTGATCTGCCTTAGCTGGCAGCTTTTAGTGCAATAACAGACATCAGTCAAATGTCAATGGCCAAAAATAAATTGCCTTTTATTTCTACTAGTTCATTCTAGAATTAAACTGATGAAATAGCTTTAAAAATATTTCCAACTCTCTTCCTAATGTATTTTTCATATTCTTTGTACTTAACCGTCTTACGCCGAAGGGGTATAATGAAAATTGTCTCCCGTATGTGGGGGGGGGGGGGGGGGGGGGCCGGGGGGGGGGGGGGGGGGGGGGGGGGGTCCTCGGAGTGAACGCGGAAGCAGAAAAAATATTTTTCCCAAAAAATCACAGCGCGCTTAGTTTTCAAGATTGAGTTCATTTTTGGCTCCTTTTTTTTTTGTCATTGCCTAAAGTTTAGTATGCAACCATCAGAAATTAAAAAAATATCATTATCATATATAAATAATGCGATATATGATAGCGCAAAAACAAAATTTCATATATAATTGTATTCAAATCACGCTGTGAGCTAAACGGTTAGAGCTAAAGAGTTAATTTTTTTTTGTATTGTACACTAAATGCTTGCCAATTCCCATTTTGGTGGATATTAAACACATTGTAAAAAACGATCAAAGCAACACAGATAAAATATTATCACAAAATGATGCATGAATTGTAACGCGAGGACATAATTTTTTTTTTTTTTTTTTAAATTCACCTTAAATCTAAATATTGTTCTAGAGACTTCCAATTTGTTTCAAAATGAAGACAAATGATTGAATATTACTATACTGTAAGAGTTTTAGCTTACAATTTCAGTTTTTGACCATTTCGGACGAGTTAAAGTTGACCGAATGTAGAAATTTTCATATACAGTAAGTCCTCGGGTTACGCTGGTCTCGACTTACGATGTTTCGTGGTTACGAACGCGCCCCCATAAAAATATAAAAAATATATTTTGCGTCGTTCTGTCTTATTTACGCGGTTTAGCGTCGTAAGCAACGTAAACAAACGCGAACTAGTTCCGTGCGCACGGCGGAAGAATACGCTTTGTGGGGGAGAGGACGGCGTCGCTTCGCTACGCTCATTCCTCGCCCATACGCCATTTTGGTTGTTTACACTGCCTCTCTCTCCCTCGTGTTGTATCGTTTTTGTAACTTTTTGCTCTTTGTTATGGCTCCCAAGCGCAAGGCGGACTCTTCTGATGGTAGTGCATCGAAGAAAAGAAAGGCCATCACCATGGAAATTAAAGTGGACATTATAAAGCGATCAGAAGGAGAAGAAAACGCCAACAAACATTGGCCGCTCGCTTGGCCTTAGCCGTTCGACCGTTGCTACCATTATCAAGTAAAGAGCGCATCGTTGAACATGTGAAAGGATCTGCTCCTATGAAAGCGACAGTGATAACTAAGCAGCGTAGTGGTCTAATAATTGAAATGGAAAGGTTATTGGTGCTTTGGTTGGAAGGACCAAAATCAACGGCGTATCCAGTCAGCCTTATGGTGATTCAGGAGAAGGCGAAAGATTGTTTGAAGCGTTGAAAAAGAAAAGGGGGAGGAAGTGAAAGTGAAGAGTTTGTGGCTAGTAGGGGTTGGTTTATGCGATTTAAGGCTCGGGCCAATTACCATAACCTTAAATTGCAAAGGTGAAGCTGCTAGTAGTGGGGAGAGAAAGCAGCGAGTGAATTTCCTAAAGCGTTGTCTGAGATAATTAAGGAGGGGGGTTATTCTGCTCAGCAAGTGTTTAACGTAGACGCGACAGGTTTGTTTTGGAAACGTTATGCCTAACAGCACTTACATCGCCAAGGAGGAGAAGTCAGCACCCGGTCATAAAGCCAGCAAGGAGAGGCTAACTTTTACTTCTTGGGGGTAATGCTGCTGGCGACTTCAAACTGAAGCCCTTGTTGGTGTATCAGGCTGAAAATCCAAGGCACTCAGGGCATTTGGAAGGGTCAACTACCAGTAATTTGGAAGTTCCAACAAGAAGGCATGGGTGACACTTGCAGTGTTTGAGGACTGGTTCGTAAACCATTTTGTTCCAAGTGTGGAGCGGGTATTGCGCCTCCAAGGGATCCCCTTTAAGGTGTTGCTAGTGCTGGACAATGCCCCTGGACACCCTGCCCAGCTGAGACTTCAACCCTAATGTCAAGGTGGTTACCTTCCACCTAATACCACGGCCCTTTTACAGCCTATGGACCAAGGAGTGATTGCTTCGTTCAAGGCCTACTACCTACGAAGGACAATTGCTATGGCTTTACAGGCAACTGAAACCAAGAAGGACTTGACTCTGAAGGACTTTTGGAAATCCTACAACATCCTTGATGCTGTAAAGAACATTGCTAATTCCTGGGAGGAGGTTAAGCAAACAAACATGAATGGTGTCTGGAAGAAAATTTGTCCTCAATTTGTGAATGATTTCCATGGGTTTGAGGACACAGTTCAGCTAGTTGTCAAGAACGTTGTTGCCCTGAGTAAGGAAATCAATTTGGAGATAGAGGTTGATGATGTTACAGAGCTGCTGGAGTCTCATGGCGAGGAGTTATCTGCTGAGGACCTGATACAACTGGAGAAGCAGATGATAGAGGAAGAAGAAGAAGCACCCACCCCAGAGCCTAAGGCTTTCACAAGGCAGGACTTGATAAGAGGTTTTGCAGAGTTGCAGCAAGCGTTGTCAACTTTGAGCTCAGGATCCCAACTTGGACAGGTTCACTAGGGTTTCCAGAGGCGTCATGATTTGATGCAGTGTTACAAGGAGATCTTGGATGAAAAGAGGTCGCTCTCTGTTCAGACTAAACCTGGAGCAGTATTTTAAGAAGGTAGAGAGGCCTGCAGGAGATCCTGTACCCTCTACCTCAGCTGCCTCTGCTAATCCAGACTCGCCTGCCCCACAATCTCCAGCACCTTCTGAATGTTCTGCTAACCCAGACTACACCTGCCCCGACCCCAGTATCTCCAGCACACCTTCTGTAGGTCTTCTGCCTCACCTAAAGACTCACCTGCCCCAACATCTCCAGTAGTATGTTCTGCCTCACCTCAAGAATCACCTGCCTCAGCATCTCCAGTACTAGTATGTTCTGACTCACCTCAAGAATCACCTGCCTCAGCTCTCCGCAACTTCTGGAGGTTCTTTTTCTCTTCACTAACCTCCCCCAGTCTCTCCAGCACCGCAGCTTCCTCTCCAGTGTGCAAGCCAATCAAACTAATAAAGGTAAGGAATTGTTCTCTCGTTGTTATTGATAGGTATTTACATTAAATCATGTGGTATTTTTCAATGTTCCGACTTACACTGAATATCGTGTTACGACGCATCGTAAGAACGGATCAACGTCGTAACTCGAGGACCCCCTGTATATATATTTATTATATGCAAATATTTCAAAAATGAGAAAAGCTATAACCTTCAATTATTTTTTTTTGTACTCTACATGAAATTGCGCACATTTCCGTATACAAAACTTTATGTAACGGCTAATTTAACATAATGCAAACATTACAAGAATGCGACATACGCATTTTGGAGATTTGCGGCGGAGAATCCACGCGCGGAGGGAAGGAAAGTGGTTTTTTTTTTTTTAAATTCACCATAAATCTAAATATTGTGCTAGAGACTTCGAATGTTTCAAAATGAAGATAAATGACTGAATATTACTAGACTAAGCATTTTAACTTACAAAGTTGACCGAACGTGGTTTTTTTTTTCTATATCGTGATTTATATGCAAATATTTCGAAAATGAGAAAAGATACAACCTTCAATTATTTTTTGTTGTATTCTACATGAAATTGTTCACATTTTCATATATAAAACTTTATGTATCGGCTAATTTAACATAGTGCAAACATTATGACAATCGGACAAAAAAATTTCTGATTTTCTTCGGAAGAGTTACTGCGCGGACGTAAGGAAAGTTTTTTTTTTTTTCATAAATTCACCATAAATCAAAATATTGTGCTAGACTTCCAATTTGTTGCAAAATGAAGCTAAATGTTTGAATATTACTAGAATATAAGAGTTTTAGCTTACAATTGCGTTTTTCGACCATTTCGGTAGAGCCAAAGTTGACCGAAGGTTGAAACTTTGGCTCTTATCGTTATTTACATGAAAATATTTCAAAACTGATAAAAGCTACAACCATGAGTTGTTTAAGTTGTATTGTGCATGAAATTGCGCACATATCCATATATAAAACTTTATGTAACGGCTAATTTAAAATGGTGAAAACATTACAACAATTGCACGAAAAAATTTATCGGAAGAGTTACCGCGCGGATGTAAGGAAAATTTTTTTTCATAAATTCACCATAAATCAAAATATTGTGCTAGACTTCCAATTTGTTGCAAAATGAAGGGAAATTATTGAATATTACTAGAATATAAGAGTTTTAGCTTACAATTGTGTTTTTCGAGCATTTCGGTAGAGTCAAAGTTGACCGAAGGTTGAAATTTTGGTACTTATCGTTATTTATATGAAAATATTTCAAAACTGATAAAAGCTACAATCATGAGTATTTTTTTGTTGTATTCTACATGAAATTGCGCACATTTTCATATATGTATAATACTCCATGTAACGGCTAATTTAAAATGGCGCAAAAATTATATCGAAGAAGAAATAATTTCCGAGATATGTCACAGATACATTTTAGTGCAATAAAAAAGAAATTCGCGCTTGCGCGCCTGCGTAATGATTGTAAACAAAATAACGCCTTGATCCGTGAGCTCCCAGCATCCCCCAAGGCTCGTGATTAAAAAGTTTTCGCCTGGTAGGCCTATAAGTATTTTTCCACAAATTTTTAAAAAAACTTTTTTTATCAACGTACCATACGTCCAATCGGCACCCGACAAATAATTTATGTAGACATTTAATACGTCCAACCGGCGTAAGAGGGTTAACATAGTCACTGAGTAATAGTCACGCTTGGGACCACTAAACTTATGCATATATAAGTACCAAGAAATTCCTTAAAACTGCCATCAACTCAAAAACAAAGCAAACTGCATAAACAGGAAGGTTAAATAAAATTAATAAGAAAATCAACCCCTTACTTATCATTCCAGGAATACTCAATAACCTTAACCAGTTATACTTTTTCCTACCATGAGGATTTTTTTTGTATATCTTAGTATTACCAGACCACTGAGCTGATTAACAGCTCTCCTAGGGCTGGCGGCCCGAAGGATTAGATATTTTTACGTGCCTAGGACCAAAAAAAAAAAAAAAAACCAAATTGGTTACCTAGCAACGGGACCACCAGCTTATTGTGGGATCCGAACCACATTGTATCGAGAAATGAATTTCTATCACTAGAAATAAATTCCTCTGATTTCGTGTTGGCCGAGCCGGGAATCGAACTTCGGTCCACCTACCATGAGGAAATAAAGGTATATCTATAAGACCTAATTATTTCTGAAGACAAAAATAGCAGCAGGTATTCATCTTTAGATTCCCAGTAAAGCTCAGAAGTTCAATTTCATCCTTTTTATTGTTTTATATATATATATATATAGGATATATATATATATATATATATATCTATATATATATATAATATATATATATACTATATATATATATATATATATATATATATATATATATATATATTTATAATATATATATATATGCGGTCCCGGGTTACGACCGGTTCCGGCTTACGACGTTCGATGGTACGACGCTTTTTCTTAAATATCAATGGAAATTCCGTCCTGGGTTACGACGCTTGTTCCGAGGTTACGACGCTGACGCTTCCGACGCTCCGAGTTAACGACGCTTGTTTTAAAAAACGCATGCTATGATAAAAATCCTTGTTTATAGTTTAGCACAGTACATAATAAAAATATGTTTTTGGTTACATTACAACCAAAATTAAAAATTTTGAGGTTATGATGATTTTTGACACTTTTTTTTTTTCGTATTTTTTTGAATTTTTTTACTGACGCCGCATATGCGGAACTAGTTTGTGGGCGAATGAATACACTAGGCTTGGGATAGCGCAGTTTAAAAACAGTCCAAAAGCGCAAATATAATGAAAAATCATTGCTTGTTTCCAGTACATAATAAATTAAAAAAACTAAGTTTCTGGTTAGATTACAACACAAATTCCAAGGTTACGACGTTTTGTTATGCTTTTTAACGATACCTCATATGCAGAACTAGTTTTTTTTTTTGAGCGGAGGTGCATAAATTAATTAACGCTATTAAACTGTATGGTAAATTGATCCGAACAACGACCTCGGACGGTCGAGGACGCCAACGCGTAACAATACGAAATGACGCCACTATCAATCGCGTTGCCTGCCTGCATTCCACTAGGTTGTGTGCTTGAGACGTTTGCTGAAATTCCTTGCCATTTTTGCAATTTACAATGGCTCCTAAACGCCAAAGTACTTCCTCGATGATAGTTCATCCAAGAAGAGGAAGGTCATCACGATGGAGGTCAAATATGACGTGATAAAGCGTTCGGAGAAGGGAGAAACTAACACCGAAATAGGCCGTTCTTTAGGCTTGAGCAGGACACGGTGGTAACCATTGTGAAGGATAAGGAACGTATTCTGAAGCATGTTAAGGATGCTGCACGATGAAGTCAACGGTGATAAACGAGAAGCAACGTAGCCAGAGCATTGTTGAAATGGAGAAATTGCTCATGATCTGGCTGGAGGATCAGAACCAGCGACGTTGTTTCCGGTGAGCTTAAGTGTGATCCAGGAGAAGGCTAGAGCGCTGCATGAGGCAGTAGTGAAAAAAGTTTTGGCGAAGGCAGTGCTGGTGTGAATTTTCGCGAGTAGAGGTGGTTAAACGTTTTAAGGCTCGTTGCAAATTTGCATAATGTAAGCTGCAAGGTGAAGCTGCTAGTGCTGATAGCGAAGCAGCAGAAAGTTTTCCAGGTGGTTTGGCTGAGATAATTAGGGAATGGATGGTGGTTACACGGCTGACCAAGTCTTTAATGTGGATGAGACTGGATTATTTTGGAAAAGAATGCCAAATCGAACGTACCTTTCCAAGGAGGAGAAAGTCAAGCACCTGGCCATAAGCTGGAAAGGAGCGACTGACTTTGCTGTTTGGGGCCAATGCAAGTGGTGATTTGAAACTGAAGCCCTTGCTGGTGTATTTGGCCGAGAATCCCAGGGCTTTCAAGGGCATTTTCAAGAGTCAACTCCCTGTGATTTGGAAATCTAACAAGAAGGCGTGGGTTACCTTAATGGTCTTCGAAGATTGGTTCAATGACCATTTCGTGCAGCAGTGGAGCGGTATTTGACTTCGAAGGGTCTGCCTTTTAAGGCCCTCTTAGTCCTGGACAATGCCCCTGGTCACCCTTCAAATTTGAGCGACATGCATCCTAATGTGAAGGTGGTGTACCTCCCCACCCAATACCACATCGCTGGATACAGCCATGGACCAGGGAGTAATAGCTAATTTCAAGGCTTACTACCTTAGAAGGACCATACGTTTTGCTTTGAGGGCCATAGAAGCTAACAAGGAGTTGACACTGAAGCAATTCTGGAAGGGCTACAACATTGCAGATGCAGTGAAGAACATTGCAAGTGCTTGGGACGAGGTGAAGACGACCACTTTAAATGGGGCCTGGAGGAAACTGTGTCCACAGTTTGTGCACAGTTTTGAAGGCTTTGACCAGGCAGAAGACGTCGAGACTGTGACGAGGAAGATCGTAGGGCTAAGCAAGAGGCTGCAACTAGATCTTGAACCTGATGATGTAACAGAGCTGCTGGCTTCCCATGGAGAGGAATTGTCTGCAGAGGACTTACTAGAACTTGAACAACAAATGATTGAGGAAGAGGAGGCGGCACCAGAGCCAAAACCCAGGTCATTAACTGAAAGGCTTGTCAGAGGGTTTTACTCATCTGGAGAGAGCCTTGGCTTCTTTGAGGCAGAAGACCCTAACGTTCTAGGTTTGACAAAATCAAAGAAGAGGAATCATGGATTTGGTGACTTTCTACAAGGAGACCCTGAAGGAGAAGCAGACGAAGAGAAGTGTGCAGTCCAGGCTTGACACTTTCTTTCACAAGTCTCCAGTACCACCACCTCCCACTCCTAGTCCTGGTAAGGAATTCTGAACTGTTTCACTAATTTATGTGTTTACAGTGTACATATTAAAATGTGTTAATTTTTTAATGTAACAACTAAATGTAAGAGTAAATTGTAACTTCATTAATTTTCATCATTTGTAATTTTATTGCAGAAGTGGTGACAGTTCCAGATCCCCCTGTACTACCTGTGACAGTTCCAGATCTCCCTGTACTACCTGTGACAGTTCCAGATCTCCCTGTACTACCTGTGACAGTTCCAGATCCCCCTGTACCTGGACCCTCTGTATCAGCCCGCCCACCTGCACGTGTACAATCAGGTAAGCAATTTCATTTTTCTCATTTTCATGTTGGAAATTGTTTACACCCTACATACATACGTACACTAACTTACATAGTGGTACAATGTGTTTGATGTTGCATAACCTTATTATTTTTTTTTTTTCCATTTCAGACCCCTTTGATAGTGACAGTGACCCAGATGACCCTGAGCCTTTCCATGGTTTTGATGCCTCGCCCTATACTCAGGTAAGGAATCCTTAACAAATTTGTATAAAATGTTTTATAAATTGCTAATAGAAATTTTATTATTAAGTGTACATATGCTACAATTACATCCACCTTATAATATATTTATGTACCCTATCATTCTTTCCAGATGTAGATGTTCCCTCATCAGTTGATACGAGTATCACCTCTCCAGAGCCCAAATCAGTTGATACGAGTAGTATCACCTCTCCCATTCCTTCAGGTAAAAGAATTCTTCATTTTTTATATTTGAACATACGTATTACACACTCATATGTCAAAACAGTAATAACATGTGCAGTAGTTACAGTAGTAGTAACTATCATTTTATATATTCTTTTTTATCATTCCAGACTCCCACAAGCAACCTGCCCATCCCACTCCATAGCCCAGCCACCCACTCTCATGTACCATATGGCCATCCCAGTAAGCAAGCCAACCACTAGAATTTGGTTAAGGACATTTTTTTTTATTAATGTTTTAATATTACATATGTAATAACCATGTTATGTATGTAACATACATACTATAATCATATGTATTACATTATCATTCCAGACTGGCATGCACCTGTGACTTACATAAACCAGACCTCTACATAGCCTACATGTCTTCATTTTGCTGAAGGTAAGGAATTCTCAGTTGTGTTTAATGTTTGCATACGTACAATAAATTTTGTACACCTAAGTGGTTACATACTGTCCTTTAATATTAATTCTTCATTCCAGACTGCCCATCATCCTAGCCTGTTATCTGTGATAAAGCACACTGAAGTTAGGTTTGGAATGCATCCTTATCATGAAAGCTCTCACCTCCACCTCCATCTCCCACAACCTAGGTAACAGCTTTGAGACTCACTAAAAGTTGGTAAGTTATGTAAGGAATTTCTAAATTAAGTTTTATACTACATGTTATATGTGATATTAAACCACTGTATGGTGCATATTACTGTATGTAACTTACTATGCATAGAGTACTTACTGACAAAATTATTTTTTGTACATTCCAGAACCCCCTGAATGATGTAGGCTATGGGGCCACATAAGACTTTGTCCATCCAGGGTTACATTGAATGCCAAATATAAACTAAAGGTAAGGAATTAATTAACATACATTAACTCTTTTAGTACTCTTGATATATCTACAGTAATTAACATATGCATTCACAACTTTCTGTAGTGTATATTTTGTACACTATTTTGTTACTTTTTCCTTCCAGAACCAACATTTTTCACACAACTCCAGGTTGTTACTACAAGTGTCATCAAGGGATAACTACTACAAGTAGAAGCACCATTTTTGGATGGAAAAAACCCTTCAGGAAAGTATACGTATCACATGTAACATGTAGTGTAACAAAGTATGAACAGTAAGGTTTTTACATTACAGTAGTACATATTACATAACGTACATAACTTTTTTTTACAGGAATTTCCAACCAAGTTGATTATGTACATATGTACATGTTATAAACCACTGTACGTATGGTTACTGTATGTAAACTTACTAAACATACATAACATGACTTAACTTTGATACTTTTTTGGTACATTCCAGAAAACCAGGACCCCCCTCCATGATGCAGGCTATGGGGCACATAAAACTTTTGTCAGGGTTCAGGGTTACTACATAACATAAAGGTAAGGAATTATACATAGTAGTAATTAACATACATTAAGTAAGTTTTATACTAAAAAAAAGTGACCAAGATCTCTCACATGGGATAAGTGATCAAGGTCCCTCATGGAATTGGTACTGTACACTCCCTGCTGAACAGGGGGTGGGGGTAGACCAATCATTTACAATAATGCATACCAGTGATATTAAACCACTGTATGGTGCATATTACTGTATGTAACTTACTATGCATAGAGTACTTACTGACAAAATTATTTTTTGTAACGAATGAATGTGGTAAGGGGCCACATCCAGAAACTGAAGATGGAGGCTATGGGGCATAAGACTTTGGGTCCATCAGGGTTACTTGAATGCCTAATTTAAACTAAAGGTAAGGAATTAATTAACATACATTAAACTAAGTTTTATACTACATGTTATATATGTGATATTAAACCACTGTATGGTGCATATTACTGTATGTAACTTACTATGCATAGAGTACTTACTGACATACTAATTATTTTTTGTACATCCCCCATGGGGCCGCATAACCATCTTAGAATGAATGTAGTAGGCTATGGGCCACATAAGACTTTGTCCATACCAGGGTTACGATGAATGCCAAATTTCACTAAAGGTAAGGAATGAATTGCAAATTTAAACACCTACATTAACTAAGTTTTATACTGTTATATATGTGATATTAAACCACTGTATGGTGCATATTACTGTATGTAACTTACTATGCATAGAGTACTTACTGACATACTAATTATTTTTTTGTACATTCCAGAACCCCCTGAATGATGTAGGCTATGGGGGCCACATGGGGCCACATAAGACTTTTGTCCATCCAGGGTTACGATGAATGCCAAATTTAAACTAAAGGTAAGGAATTAATTAACATACATTAACTTTTTTACTCTTGATATAACTCAAAGTAAGGAATTATAAACTAAAAGTAAGGAATTAATTAACATACATTAACTCTTTTACTCTTGATATCTATAATTTACATATTGCATTCAGGACTTTGTGTAGTATTTTGTACTAATTGTGTTTATACTTTTACCTTCCAGAGCTACCAGACTGGGATTTTAGTGTACTCCAGGATCTAACAAATACATACGTACTACTACGAAGTGTACAGTGCATATATATAGTGTTTAGTGTATAATCTAACCTAAGGATTAAGTGTAGTACATTGTGCTTTTTAGTGTCACAAGAGTTTAATAAAGAATTATACCTTCAAGAACCATCCTTTGCCATTGGAATAACCACACTACACATCATGCAATCTACTTGCATGTCACACAGGTAAGGTCTCTAACTTTTTTTTTCTTAGTTTAAGGCATATTTCCAAGTGTCGTTCCGGCTTACGACGATTTTCCGGCTTACGACGCGCCTCAAGAACGGAACGCCCCCGTCGTAACCCGGGGACTGCCTGTATTATATACTAATATATATATATAATAGATAATAGATAATATATATATATATATATAAGAGATGATAGTATATATATATATATATATATTATATATATTATAGAATATATCTATATATATAGTATATAGATAGTATATATATATATATATAGATATATATAGATATATATATAGATATATATATATATAGATATAGATATTATACGATATAGTATATAGTATCATATATATATATATATATATGAGATATATAGATATATATATATATATAGATATATATATATATATATATATATATTATATATATATATATTATATATAGTAGTATACCTATATCATAGTATATATATATATACCTATATCTATATATATTAATACCTATATTTCTTATTATATATATTATATATATATTATTATTATATAGAATATATTATAATAATAATTAGATATATATATACCTATATCCATATTATATATATATATATATATATTATAGATATATAATATTATATAGAATATATAGATATATATAGAATATTGATATTATATAGTATATTATAGGATATAGATATATATAGATAATATATAGTATATAGATATATTATATATATATATATATAGATATAGATATATATAGATATATAGATAGATATATATAGTATATATATAAAGATAATATATATATAATATAGATAGATTATAATATATATATTAATATATTATATAATATATATATATAATATTATATATTATATATATATATATATATATATATATATATACAGTGGTACCTCGAGATACGAAATTAATCCGTTCCGAGACGGCCTTTGTATTATGAGTTTTTTGTAACTTGGAACACATTTTACATGTAAAATGGCTAATCTGTTCCAAGCCCCTCCAAAAGCACCCCAGTAAATTATATTTCCAGGCCTAAAACACATGTTCTAGGGTTACGACGGAAGAAATAGGACTCCAAAAAGGCAAAATACTGTACATACTTGAGTAATATTCAACTGCATGTAATGTTCACCCCATTTTTACTGCTATATTAGGACTTTAGCATATGTCCCTTAGCAATAAGCCTAGCCTATGTTAGCGGTTGCTACTGTAGCCTAGTCTATGATTCTGACATCTAAACCTAAGAGCTAAAAGCTTAGAATATGCCAATAAAATGTATAAATAATCAGTATGTACTCATTTCAATAAATAATTATTAATTAACATTAACTATAATACACAAACAAACAAAAAACAAACCTTCCGATCGATTGTTTACATCCAGCTCTTACCCGTCTTAGAGTATCGAACGAGCGCCAAGCAATCATTTTTCCTAGCACACAGTAAGCCATAAATTGTCATTAGTATCTCTCTTCAACTAATGAAACCACCAAACAGTATAATAACCATTCATTTCTATTCTTTATTCCATCTTTACCTAATGAAGATACCGAGTTACTGACAGCTATAATGAAACATGCGTATACGTAACGTAATAATAAAACAGAAGAAGAATTCTAAAAAATACGTATTTATTGGCAGTCTTGATTTATTTTATATTTTATGATATCTAATTCACAATTTTTTTTATTAAATGTATTGCATGTACTCATTTCAAATAATTATTAAGTAACCATTAACTATAATAAACAAAAACAAAAAACTTCCAAACGTCCGTTTACATCCAGCACTTGCGAGTATCGAACGATCGCCAAGCAATCACTTTTACACAGTAAGCCATAAATTTTCATTACATTATCTCTCTTCAACTACTGAAACTACCAAACAGTATAATAACCATTCATTTCTATTCTTTATTCTATCTTTACCTAATGTTTTTTTTATTAAATGTATTGCATGAATAAGTTTTTCAATTTACAGCAACCTTTTACCAATAGAATACTTAAAGCACAAGGGGTAGATCCAGACCAATAGGAGAGCAGGACCTTATGGGGTGACTAGCATCAGGAACCAATGGGAGAGCGGGAGGATGGTGGCGAGTTTACTCAGTTGGCGGCGCGGGAGTTTTAAAATTGTTCTCGGTGATCCGGGCAAATCTCGGGACTTTACAGCAACAACCTTTCGTATCTTGAAAACTTTCCGTATGTAGAGCAGTAAAATTTTTCGCATTGGCTTTTGTAACTTGGATTTTTCGTAAGTTGAGCCTTTCGTATCTCGAGGTACTACTGTATATGAATGTAGAGAGGGATAAAATTCCATATCACTTTTCAATACACGGGATCTGACACACACTCTTCGATTCCATCATCATCTGACAACATTTATGTAATACTACTATCATTTCCTGAACTCTCCATATCATCTGGTCATCATTTTCATATCAACCACTGTTAAATTATGTGTGCGAGTCAGCAAAGGATACAATATCAGAATCTATGGCACTCCATTAGATTGGTCTCACTGATTAAAAGCTGTCTCATTTCCAACATAGTTATTATCGCTATTTATTGGTTAAAATTAAAAGTCAATTTCCTTCTCTGTAATTAACGCCATTTATTGGTTAAAATTAAAAGTCAATTTCCTTCTCTGCAAGTCCAAAAATTGGAAGAAGTTGAACCACCCAGATGCAAGCTAAGCTGCTTAGATAATTTTGTGCTAGGATAATTTCAGGTCATCTCATAATAGTACAACTTTGTATACACAACAGGCAAGAGTAATCAGGATGATTAGGAAGAGGCCAATACATTTGAATCTCAATTACTGTTCATGAGCATAGATTAGCCCAGCAATTTCTTTTCCTTAGAGGAGCTCCCTGCTTATATCCAATTGAAGGAGACTGTTCTGATGGGAGGTCTTCCATATTCCACCTTAGTGCATCATCTACAACAATACAGTGATTTGGTGTGAATCTTAGCATCAGGAAGATCTGCCTTAACTTTGTACAACAGATATCATTGCAAGTAACCACTTAGGACCATTACTGATACTTGTGATAGACCTTTGGAGCTGAGAGAGAACAACAATAGGTCACAGTAATAACTCATATCAACAGAAGTAAGGTTCTTTGGAGTACTAGTGCATGACAATGTAGTACCTCTCTGAAAGCTATAAAACAACACAGACCAGATTAACCCCCCAAACACAGGGAGGATTCTTCTATATCACTAATCCCTTGTTAGAAAACTGAGATTAATGTTCATATATATACCATAACAATCTGTGAATGCATGCTCAAATTCTTAAAATTTTGTTACATTATTTGCTCTACTAGTTTGATATCGTCTCATGTATTTTCAACAGTAAACTTTAATTTACATTACACAAATATGCAATAAAACCAACACTGCACTTACCTTCATTCTGACCCTGATCTTCTGCTAAAGCTTCCCCTGGATTGACGTAAGAGCATGTGAATGACATAACTTTTGATCCAATTTTAATATCAACTTCAAAACTTGGCCGACTCCTTAAATCAGGTTCTTGTGTCCCTTCAACTGGACCTTCTGTGTCCACTGTATGATTTACATTTAGTGTGATGGTTATCCTGGAAAATAAAATTTAGTCAAAATTAAGAACTTTAAATTGAATTATACTGTAATAATAAATAAGGTGGATATGAAAAATTAACAAAAATCTTTGTTTTATTTAGTACAAATACAGGCGGTCCCCGGGTTACGACGGGGGTTCCGTTCTTAAGACGCGTCGTAACCCGAAAATCGTCGTAAGCCGGAACGACGTTCTTGAAAACATGTCCACAGGGAAAATTTCACTACTAATTTGCAATTTTCTTAGGGCCGTATCTCTAAAATTATCACTAATTTACGTTTTTTCATGCAACACTGTGTATTCACAAATTACTGTATATTTTCATTAAAATACAAAGAGAGAGAGAGAGAGAGAGAGAGAGAGAGAGAGAGAGAGAGAGAGAGAGAGAGAGAGAGAGAGAGAGAGAGAGAAATAACTCCTTAGGTTTCAATAGATTGAAATGAATGTCTGTAGGCAACTTTTTCCCCCTCCCATAAATACATATATTTCTCCAGAGAAGAGAGAAAGAGAGGACTGTGCAATTATGTTTGTCTGTCTATCAATTCTTTTGCTGAGAGCGAGAGAGATAAAAGGAAGAAATAGAAACACCAAATGTATGACAAGTATCTTGTGGGAGAGAGAGAGAGAGAGATGAGAGAGAGAGAGAGAGAGAGAGAGAGAGAGAGAGAGAGAGAGAGAGAGAGAGAGAGAGAGAGAGAGAGTTGTTTAAAAGAGAAAATGGAATGATTTTTTGTATTTAAAATACTCAGATATGAATTTTGTACTTTTAATTATTATTGGAAAATATTAATGATAAACTTATTACATACACCGTCCATGAAAATGATCTCATCTCAGTGAGAGAGAGAGAGAGAGAGAGAGAGAGAGAGGAGAGAATAAGAGAGAGAGAGAGAGATAGAGAGAGAGAGAAGAGAGAGAGAGAGAGTACATAAAACCATTAAATTCGTTGACCATTGTATGGCATTGTTAAGCTTGATGTCACTCGAGTTGAGGTGGGGGTGAAATTGTACAGAAAAAGACAGGGAAGAATTTTCTTTTGAAATTATTTATCGTATTATTACTATTTCTATTATTATTTATTATTATTATTGTTCTTATTATTATTTGAAAAATATAATAACACGTGCATCTACCATAAAAATTCTCTCATTCAGTAAGAAAGAGAATTATCCTTACAAGTGAAATGGAAAGGTCATTTTCATCTCTTTAAAATAAGACCATTATGAATTTTGTAATTAAAGTTTTTATTATTATTATCATTATTATTATTATTATTATTAAATAACTGAAATTATCAATAAACATTTACATACTAGTACCATAAAAATTCTTTAATCTCGGTAAAAGAGAGAGAGAGTTGTTTTATCTCGTTTGTTTCTAACGCTTCAGTGAAAGAGAGGGAGGGCGTTACCACTATGACTCAATTAAAAGTGACATGGATAGATTAGTTAATTAAAAGTGGACATGGATAGATTAGTACGTATTGTATTTCTTTAAATACTATCACATATGAATTTGTAATTACAGTTATTATATTATTATTATTATTATTATTATTTGAAAGTATTAAAAACAAATAGTACAAGTACATAAAAAAATCTCGAGTCTCAGTAAATGAGAGAGAGAGAGAGAGAGAGAGAGAGAGAGAGAGGAGAGAGAGAGAGAGAGAGAGAGAGAGAGAGAGAGAGAGAGAGAGAGAGAGAGTTGTTTAAAAGAGAATGGAATGATTTTTGTATTTAAAATACTCAGATATGAATTTTGTACTTGTATTATTATTGGAAAATATTAATGATAAACTTATTACATACACGTCCATGAAAATGATCTCATCTCAGTGAGAGAGAGAGAGAGAGAGAGAGAGAGAGAGAGAAGAGAGCGAGAGAGAGAGAGAGAGAGTACATAAAACCATTAAATTCGTGACCATTGTATGGCATTGTTAAGCTTGAGTGTCACTCGAGTTGAGGTGGGGAAATTGATACAGAAAAAGACAGGGAAGAATTTTCTTTTGAAATTATTTATCGTATTATTACTATTTCTATTTATTATTATTATTATTATTGTTCTTATAATTATTGAAAATATAATAACACGTGCATCTACCATAAAAATTCTCTCATCTCAGTAAGAAAGAGGAATTATCCTTACAAGTGAAATGGAAAGGTCATTTTCATCTCTTTAAAATAAGACCATTATGAATTTTGTAATTAAAGTTTTTTATTATTATTATCATTATTATTATTATTATTATTAAATAACTGAAATTTATCAATAAACATTTTACATACTAGTACCATAAAAATTCTTTAATCTCGGTAAAAGAGAGAGAGAGAGTTTATCTCGTTGTTTCTAACGCTTCCAGTGAAAGAGAGGGAGGGCGTTACCACTATGACTCAATTAAAAGTGACATGGATAGATTAGTTAATTAAAAGTGACATGGATAGATTAGTACGTATTGTATTTCTTTAAATACTATCACATATGAATTTTGTAATTACAGTTATTATTATTATTATTATTATTATTATTATTATTGAAAGTATTAAAAACAAATAGTACAAGTTACATAAAAAATCTCGAGTCTCAGTAAATGAAGAGAGAGAGAGAGAGAGAGAGAGAGAGAAGAGAGAGAGAGAGAGAGAGAGAGAGAGAAGAGAGAGAGAGAGAGAGAGGTGGGGGGGGGGGGAAATGTCAGGACCACCACTGCAGCTCTCCCCCAGCTCTTCCCCCTTTTGGCTGTCACAGAACATGATATATATCTGACAGTTTTAGTACCTGGAAAGGTTACAGAAAAGACTGGGATTTCCTTCAACAGAGAAGACTGGGATTTCCTTCATTCTTCGATAATTTTTTAAATATAAGCTAAAATCTTACTAATTCACTATGGTATTTTCTTCAATGAATTGATATTATTGCTGTATAAATTAATATTAATATTTGAAAATAGTAAATCATTTATTTATCATACTAAAAAACATACATCTTTGTAGTATAGAGAGAGAGAGAGAGAGAGAGAGAGAGAGAGAGAGAGAGAGAGAGAGAGAGAGAAAATTAGTGATTATTTTCTTCGAAAATACAAAGAGAGAGAGAGAGATAGAGAGAGAGAGAGAGAGAGAAACTGTGCTAAACTATAAAGGATTCTTATCATAATATGTTTTTTAAAAGTGTTGTAAACTCGGAGCGTCGGAAGCGTCAGCGTCGTAACCTCGGAACAAGCGTCGTAACCCAGGGCGGATTTTTCAATGAATATTTAAGAAAAAGCGTCGTAACCTCGGAACGTCGTAAGCCGGACCCGTCGTAACCCGGGGACCGCCTGTACTAACTTATTTCCCCACTGCTTTTATGATACATCGTATTAAATACTGCAAATTTTGAAAATTCACCCAAGTAAATATGCCCTTTAATGGGTGTAGACTTGGTGGTTGTGTCTACAGCAAAATGACCAAGAGCTCCAAGTACGTTGCGTGACTGGAACTTATCCTCCAAAAGTTTTAAATAATCAACATATCTCTTAGTCTTACCAGAGCATCCCAGCAAATAAAACACCTAGGATTCACCAGCCAGAACTTGGAACCCACCACTGACCACCACCACCTGTTGAAAGTCATCTCACAGACAAGGTATAAAAAAAATAAATAAATAAAAAAAAGGGCGGAGGGGGTTGGATTTAAAGCTCTACACAAATATACAGCTCTGCCAGCAGGACAGTGGTCAAAAGTAAGTCTAGCCAATTGCACACTCCCTTCCTTCTAACTAAAACCATTCACATATGTACACTGGAGGCACTTAAGAGCTTTCTCCATGGATCTTAAGATATGAACAAAAGTATCCAGACAAACTAGTCAGCTTCTTAATTGTTATTTCCAGGAAGGTAAAGCAGAGGTAATGAACTATAAAATAAATGCTTAAAACATAACCTTATAAATACGGGTTCTACCTTGGAATCAGATAAAAAACACAAAATTATCCTTTTATTTAGATTCTGTTCATATGGCTATGTAACACTATGAGTTAAACCCAAGTATTGGTCCCACATCCTACACTAATTTGAAGTGCCATGAAAAGATTTCAACACATTTTCAAGAAAATTTACTTAAGATCTTAATATAAAAATCTTACTCTACTAAAATTTAAGCGATGACCAAGGATGAAAATTAAGTTATCTAATAAAACATGTTCCTACTTATGTCCATTAAAGAACATGTTGAAGTACTGGAAAAGAAATCATGGCAACTGTAACAGCTATACATAGTGTAAATGAGTTGTCAGTATTCTCCACATTTCAACTGGTACCCTATAAGACTGTCCATAATTTCATACGAGATGAAAATAACTATACGACTAATGTAACAGAAGAAAATTATAATAAAAGTCAAAGTCTACTAAAATATCACAAATTCTTGGTAATTTGTATTTTTCCTAGCGATACTTACCTCGAACCATTCCATAGGAGATTCCCGGATGTCGATCCGGGTCCGACCAGAAAATTCTGGTTATATGCCGCATCCAGGTCAGGCCTATGCCCCCAGGGGTCGAAGACCACGCCATCCTAATGACCTATAGTTAGTCCTTCTTACTCAACTCCGAGGTGTCTCCCCTAAGCTTCAGCGGGGCTGGAAGGGAGGGAAATTACTTCCATGGTTCAAGGTAAGTATCGCTAGGAAAAATACAAATTACCAAGAATTTGTGATTTGTTCCGATGCGAGATACTTACCTCGAACCATTCCATAGGAGACTTACTCGTTAGGAGGAGGGCGAAGGTTTGGCTCAAGATCTCCTTCGTCAATCCGCAGAGATCCCTTGATCTCAGGCCTCCTTGCTTCTTGACGTAGGCGACCACCGTGGCATTGTCGCACATCAGACACACCGTCCTCCAACTGCCTCCTTGAATGCTTCCAAGGCATGCTTCACTGCCAAGAGCTCCAGTTTGTTTATGTGGAAGGTGCTCTGCTCTTGCGACCATATCCCCTGCACCGAGAGGGGTCGTAACAACCGCTTCCCTAGGAGGAAGTAGGAGTCGAGGCCCCCTACCGTGTCTTTCGCCACCGGTTGGGGGTTGCCTCTCGAGCTGTTGCCAGAACTGGGAGGATCTCGGAGCCGATGCCTTTGAGATTGGCCCCGTGGTGGCAGGCCAACAACAGGTCTAGGTCCCCTCTCCAATCTTCTTGGAGTGGACGGGCCGGTGTGTATGAGTGTGTGGCTTTTCCTCAAACCCCCCCTAATCCTTGTCCTTGCTATCCCTGGGCCTTTGGTTGGAGCAAGGAATCAAGGATACTCAGGTAAGATACGCATGAGTGCGTATGGTTCTCAGTACAAACCACAGTTTTACTTGTCAAGGTTTGGTTATACCCGCACCAAGCTTGCTTTGCACCCCTCCGAACCAACCACCCACTATAACGGGGCTGGGTTGAGTTCTAAGGGGAGCAGTCGCCCCTCCTCTGACCTATCACCTTTTGGGGCCGTTCCCTCCCCTAACCTTCGCCCTCCTCCTAAAGAGTAAGTCTCCTATGGAATGGTTCCAGGGAGACCAGGTGGCCTAAAAGCCTTTGCCACTCCTTTGCCGGTCTCGGGGGGGTGGCTTAGGAAGTTGCAGGCAATTTTTCGGAGGTTTGCCAGCCTGTCCTCCGAGGGGAAAGCTCGCCCCACTTCCGTATCCAATTCCATCCCCAGGTACACCATCATGGTGGAGGGAGCTAGAAGGGACTTCTCCCAGTTCACCACAATTCCCAGGGTTTTGCAGAAGGCCAGGAGGGCGTCTCTCTGTTCTACCAAGCGCTCCTTTGAGGAGGAAAGGAGTAGCCAGTCGTTTAGGTACCTGAGAAGGCGTATACCCCTCTTGTGGGCCCAAGACGACACCAGGGAGAACACCCTCGTGAACACTTGCGGAGCCGTTGCCAGCCCGAAGCAGAGCGACTTGAACTGGAAGGTCCGGTCCTCCCAACTTATGCGAAGGTATTTTCTGGAGACGGGTGTACCGGGATCTGGAAGTAGGCGTCCTTGAGATCCAGGGACATCATGAAATCCCCTTCCCTCACGGAAGCCAGCACCGAGCGTGGCATTTCCATCTTGAAGGGCGTCTAGGATGAATGAGCTGAGGACCGAAAAGTCTATGACCGGTCGCCATCCCCCCGACGACTTCTCCACCAGGAAAAGTCGACTGAAGAACCCGGGGGAGTGATCTACCACCTGCTGGAGGGCTCCCTTCTCCACCATTGCCTGAACTTCTAGCCTCCCCCGTTCCACAGACTCCTCCACTAGCTTCTCCGGAAAGAGAGCAGCTCCTTCCACTGGGGCGTTCCGAAGGGTCCTTAGCTCCCTCTCTGGAATGCTCCTAGGGAGCTTGGCTAGCACAGAATCCCTCCTCCTCAAGATCCAGTTCGCCCAAGACGAGACCAGTTGGGTCGTGAGGAAGCCCAGGGACTTAGCCCCCGACAAAATTAGTTCCTTGAATTGGGCAAGAGAGGCCTCGTCCCTCAAGTCGTGGAGGGTGGGGAACCTGGCTACCGCCCCGGACCACAGATCTAACCAAGAAGCCACGTGAACCGAGGTCCACGCGGTGACTTCCATAGCCTGGTGAGAGAAGGAGACTAGTCCCGATGTGAGCCTCTCTTCCGAGAGTCCAGGCGCTAGGGCTGCCAAGTTACCCTCCACGGATTTGGGGAGGAGAGGGGCACCTTCCAGGGCATATAGCCTCCTCTGACTCGGCTTAGACCCTGGGAGTAGCCTAGCCGAGGAGTGCCAACGTAAGGAGTTACTGGAGCCTGCAATGAGTTTCTCCACCACCGTCAGGGCCTTCTCCGTTTTGTTGGACCTAGGGAGGCTGAGAGAGGGCTTGGGTTCCTCTGGATTACTGAACAGAAAGTCCACTGCCATGGATCTGTTGTCCTCTACCGTCGGGGCTGGCTCCTCTAGCCGGTTCATGGACCTAATAAGAGAGAGGACTCTCCTAAAAGTTGAACCTTCATCCACTGGACCCAATTCCTCCAGGACATTCTGGAGTACCTCCTGGATAAAGGGTCTCTTCCTCAGCGTCCTGCGACCGAGGAGAGGCCCCAGACCCTAGATGGAGGGAAGCTGGAGAAGCTCCCCGGAGAGGGACTCCTAAACCAGGTTGCACACCGGTCTCCTGCAAGGGGGGATGCCCCGAACGCCTGGACCGCCCCGAGGAGGGACTCATACCTGAGCGGTGGAGGGGCTCTGAACCCCCTAAGGAGGTATCGGCTCTAGGCTCCATCCGCGAAGGCGACAAGCGTGCGGGAACACGGAAGAAGGGAGCCCGCTTGGTCATGGAGGCCAACCTTATGGCTGACGAGACTGAGGCAGGATCCACCAGGACCGAGGGACGAGTAGGGAGGGAGACGGCTGGGAACCTCCCGTGAGAGACTGTCCTGGGGGCCACCCTCGGAGAAGGAGAACGCCGCCGCCCCTGGGGGGAGTTGTCCCGACGCCTGTCACTCCCTTTACGATCCCGGTTACGACGATGAGAGCGGAAAGAGCCGCTCGAGGACGAGGAGTAGCTACGTCTCCTGCGTCTCCCATGATGGCATCTCTTCTTGGAGGAGCGTTTCCTCCTACGGGAGGATCGCTCCCTTGAGGAGGAACTTGAAGAACTCCTCTCCCCTGACGAATCCCGACGTCTCTTGCTTCTCCTCCGGCGACTCCCGTCGCGGGGGGAACGCGGGGAGCATTTCGGCCGCTTCGGGAACACCCCTATCACAGCGGGACCGCCCCCTGAAGGCCGCTCCCAAGGCCACCCCCGGCTCCTCCTGTCCCCTAGACGGGAAGCCCCAGGACGGGAAGGCATCGTCCTTCACCAGGGATCTACCCGGAGTACGGGAAAAGGGTCGGAGCTGGGTGGTTGGGTGGCTCCGTGACTGGGTAAACTGCGAGCGGCGAGCTCCGCTTGAGAGCGGGAAGAGCCGCAGCGAGGCGAGCCACAGCGGGGAGGGGCGAAGCGGGAAGCTCCGCAGAGGGGAGGGACGGGTCCCCCCCCCTGCACTGATGCTAAGAGAGAGGACCAGGACGGGGAGCCCTGTAGCTGCAACCGCGACCAGCAGTCCCTCCAGTACCACCTGTTGGGGAAACGACTCATCGGGACCCCCCCTGGGGGGGACCCGGCAACGGACTCACCTAGGCCCCCTCGCTGGGAGGGGGCAGGAGAAAGAACCTGTAGAAAGGCGGGAGACTTCCTCTCTGACGATACCGAAGGTGAAGGGGTGCCACCGTCTCTGCTGCTGCTCTCACTCCTCGACCCCCGCGAAATCTTCGCCGACGAAGCTTTAGACTTCTTCTTCTTCTAAGTGGAAGCCAAATCCCACTGATACGATGGCCAAGAAATGCACCCCACGCACGTGTTGGCTTTAGAGCAAGCGCCCCCCTAAACAAATCACACAAAGAGTGTGGATCAATTAGATGGGGCGAGAGAAAAGCTCCACAAGCCCGTCCTTCAGGACCGGGGCAACGACGTTGAGGCTCCGAAGCCGACATCGCACATGAACACGACACAAGTACACAAAGCACACACACACGGACAAAGGAAAAGGGCCAGAGAAGGACTGAATATAGGTCATTAGGATGGCGTGGTCTTCGACCCCTGGGGGCACAGGCCTGACCTGGGTGCAGCATATAACCAGAATTTTCTGGTCGGAACAAATCTTTTACATTAACGCTTTCGCTTATGACTCTTGTGACATTTACATCTGTGGGCAGTGGCAGTGACTCCAGTGGTAAGCGTAAAAATTTTTCATACCTTTATTTGTTCAGAAACATATCCCCAACAGTTTTCAAGGTAACCACTCTATTTTCTTTCATTTTGCAGCTGATTACTTATTCTATAAGTATTTTTTTTTCCTGCTTGGATACATCATCAGTAAGTGAAGGACTTAAATTTGGATTACGTTCATATATGTCATTGGAATGTGAAAGGGTTGAATATTTGAAGCTATGTACACACAAAGTGAAGAAGAGACACAAAGATGAATATACTTACTGCTCATCATGAAAATTTTTTGTCAGTGTTAATTCTGCATCACGTCCTTTAACGGAAAAGTCATCAAGATGTGAAGGCAAACCAGGAGACATAGACTTCTTTTCAGCTGCAATTTCTTCTTGTAAAAATTCAACAAGTTCCCTATCACCTGCAAGAGATAGAATTGTTTATTAGCTAAAAATGGAAAAAATGATATTGTTAAGATACAATAAAGTTTTATACATACTTACCTGGCAGATATATACTTAGCTATAGACTCCGTCGTCCCGACAGAATTCAAAACTCGCGGCACACGCTACAGGTAGGTCAGGTGATCTACCATTCCCGCCGCTGGGTGGCGGAATCCAGACCATTCCCGTTTTCCTGCCAGAATTTTCTCTTCCACCTGTCTCCTGAGGGGAGGCTGGGTGGGCCCTTAATCGTATATATCTGCCAGGTAAGTATGTATAAAACTTTATTGTATCTTAACAATATCATTTTTATACATGCAACTTACCCGGCAGATATATACTTAGCTGATTGACACCCTTGGTGGAGGGTAAGAGACAGCTATATACATACAAAAATTTTTTAATAACGGGAAACAAGGATATCAATCCTTGGTTCTTACCTGTTTGGGCAGAAGACTTCATGATTACTGTCATTTAGTCTGCATGCCTCAAGAGCTTCAGCGAGGTAAACAACCTATGACCGAACACCCCTTCTGGATCATGTCAATGGGGGCTAGCCCGCTTACGCGACAGAACCTGCATGGATCGTACCAATGGGGCTTACCCACTTACATGGCAGAGCCTGACCTGTATCTTATCAATAGGGGCTAGCCCTCTTACATGACAGAGCTTAAGGCTTTACATAATGCACAACGAGGAGACCAAAAGTTAATCCCGACCACCTGCCTTCCGAACCATGTTAAATCAGGAACTGAAAGGGGTTTGCCTATACCCTCTTCCAGTCAACCATAAAAACCAAACACCATAATGTTAAAATTACATAAACTAAACTAATTAGGATTAACCTCAGCTCCTCCTCCCAGCACTAAATCCGCGGAAACATACGCTCCCAGTGAAAAGCACTTCTCATAAGTAACTCTCACATCCCTTAGATAATGAGAGGCGAACACCGAGTCACACTTCCAATACTTGGACTCTATTAGGGCTTGAAGGGACCACGTTTTATGAAAAGCCATTAAGGTTGCTATGGCCCTCACTTCGTGTGCTTTCACTCTGAGGAGCTTAAATTGTTCTTCACACATTTAAGATGCGCTTCCTTAATAATGTCTTTAATGAAAAACGTAAGGGCGTTTTTTGAAATCGGTCTTGTCGGATCCTTGACCGAACACCAAAGACTTTCTTGTGTACCTCCCAAAAGAGACGTTCTTTGTAAATAAAATTTTAGCGCTCTTACTGGACAAAGGGTCTTCTCCTGTTTTCTTCCCCCTGTAAGAAGAGAAGAGATTGCTTTCACTTTCGAAGCTTCTTTAGGCACGGTTTTGATGGGTTCGTTTCTTGGCTAAGAAGAGAGGTTTAAAAGAGCAAATTGCCGCCTCCTTCTTAAAACCCACTCTGCCTTCTAACGCTTGAAGCTCACTCACACCCCTTTTTTTGCCGTGGCTAAGGCGAACAGGGGAATAGAGACTTCCTTGTCAAATCTCTAAAAGAAGAATTATTGGCAGGTACGAATTTTTCAGACATAAGATAATGAAGCACTATATCCAAGTTCCAACTGGGATTCTTATTATTCTGACTTTTGAGGTCTCGAAAGACCTAATAAGATCATGTAGGTCCCTTATTGTCCGACACATCAGACCCCTATGCCTAAAAAACCGAGGCCAGCATACTTCTATACCCCTTGATCGTAGATACAGCTAGGCCACACTTTCTTCTAAGGTAAAGAAGAAAATTTGCAATGTCGGTTATAGAGGTACTGGAAGAGGATACCTCATGCGTCCTGCACCATCTTCTAAACACCTCCCACTTCGACTGGTACACCCGTAACGTGGATGGTCTCCTGGCTCTTGCGATTGCTTTTGAAGCTTCTCGAGAAAACCCCCTCGCTCTAACAAGTCCTTCGATAGTCTGAAAGCAGTCAGACTTAGAGCGGGGAGGTTTTTGTGCTACCTATCGAAGTGGGGTTGTTTGAGAAGATCGTTCCTTAGTGGGAGCGATCTGGGAAGATCCACCATCCACTCCAGCAACTCTGTCACCCAATCTAGGGCTGGCCAAAAGGGGGCGATCAAAGTCAATTTCGTTCCCTCTGAGGAGGCGAACTTCCTTATTTAATTCCCTCACTAGTTTGAAGGGGGAAAAGCGTACCCGTCTA
This sequence comes from Macrobrachium nipponense, assembly GCF_015104395.2. Classification (NCBI taxonomy): domain Eukaryota; kingdom Metazoa; phylum Arthropoda; class Malacostraca; order Decapoda; family Palaemonidae; genus Macrobrachium; species Macrobrachium nipponense. Next base: position 57,975,236 of record NC_087217.1, on the reverse strand, counting down.
TTCCCTTCCAATCCATGAGGAGAGGCGTCTATCGCTATTGCTCTTGGATCTGCGATCGGGGAGCAATAATTCTCCAACCTCTTGTTCCAGTTGGTTGCGAACAAGTCATGTTTCGGCTTCCCCATAACTGATCGCAACACTTGAGGGTTGAGAGTCCTTCGGTGGGGAGTACTTGGTTTCTTCTGCTTAGCAGATCCGCTCGAACATTTCTCTCTCCCTGAATAAATCTTGTTAGCAGAGAGATCTGTTTCTCTTGCGCCCAAAGCAACAACTCCCTCACTGTCTCGTAAAGGGAGAATGAATGGGTTCCCCCTTGCTTCCTGATATACGCTAGGGCTGTCGTGTTGTCGAATTGACTGATGATCGATCCTGAGATCTGTTTTTGAAAGTGCACGAGAGCTAAGTGAATGGCTTTCAGCTCTTTTTTTGTTTATGTGCCAGGACACCTGAGCTCCTTCCATGGTTCCCCGACACTTCTTCCGAACCCAACGTTGCCTTCCCCCACCCTACGTCCGACGCGTCCTGCAAACAACGCTCGGAGAGGGCTCTTTGTGTAAGGATATTCCTTGACTGAGTTTCTTCGGGTCTAACCACCACCGAAGGTCTTGCTTGATCTTGTCCGTGATCCTGAATGATTCTTCGAGGTCCTGGGAACTCTGATCCCAGTTCTCCTTCAGATAATACTGAAGGGGCCTTAGGTGCAGTCTCCCTAGGGAAACGAACTGCTGCAACGAGGATATGGTTCCCAGCAAACTCATCCATTCCCTCGCGGAGCAATGCTCTTTCCCTAGAAACACTGACACCTTTGTAAGGCAGCGTTCTATTCTCTCTGTTGATGGAGACGCTAGAAAACCCCAAGAATCCATCTGAATCCCCAGATAAACTATGTTCTGTTGGGGATCCAGCTGGGACTTCTCGAGGTTGACTAGGAGTCCCAGTGACTGCGTCATCTTTAATGTTACCGAAAGGTCCTCCAGACACTGATCCTTCGACTTTGCTCGTATTAGCCAGTCGTCCAAATACATCGAGATCCTGATCCCTTCTAAATGTAGCCAATGCGCCACATTCCTTAGGACACCCGTGAAGACTTGAGGGGCCGTCGACAGTCCGAAGCAAAGCGCTCGAAATTGAAAAACTCTTCCCTGTGACATGAATCTGAGGTATTTCCTTGATGCCGGATGAATTGGCACATGGAAATATGCATCTTGAAGGTCCAGGGATACCATCCAGTCCCATGGACGAAGAGCAGAAAGTACAGAGGAAGAGGTCTCCATCGAGAACTTCTTCTTGATCACAAAGACGTTCAGCGCACTTACGTCCAAAAACCGGCCCTCCACCGCCCGAGGCTTTTGGTACCAGGAATAGACGGTTGTAGAAACCTGGTGAATGGAGATCTTGAACCGGTTCTATTGTCCTCTTCTGCAACATAAGTTCTACTGCTTGCAGGAGAGCTTGACTCTTGACAGGATCTTTTTATCTCGCTGTTAACTCCCTTGGAGTTCTCGTTAAGGGAGGATATTCCCTGAAAGGGATGAGGTATCCTCTCTCGAGGAGAGAGAGGGTCCAGCTGTCCGCCCCTCTCTTCGCCCAGACTCTGGCAAAGTTCGAAAGTCTGGCGCCTACCGCTATCTGGAGGACTTCTTCATTTTGCCTTCCCGGCGGGTCTCCTGGAAGGTCTTCCTCTGGTGTCTGGTCTTCTACCTCTAAAAGGGGTTCTTGAGGAGGAAGAGGCTCCTCGAAAGGGCTGCTGAAAAGGTGCTTTATCCTTCTTTTGAAAAGGAACAGCAGGCTTGAACCTCTTTGCTGACTGTGTCAGTAGATCCTGTGTAGCTTTGCCAGCTAAGGATTTTGCTATATCCCTCACCGTGTCCTGTGGGAAAAGGTGGTAAGAAAGTGGCGAATATATTAAGGTCGACCTCTGTAGAGGAGATACTGACTTGGACAGGAAAGAACCGTACACTGCTCTCTTTTTCAAAACTCCCGATCCAAAAAGGGCAGCCACTTCCACCGAACCGTCCATCACTGCTCTGTCCAGACAAGATAATACAAATTCGGGATCTTGGGCTCTCTTCGCAAGGGCTCCCAAAGCCCAGTCCATAAAATTGAATACCTCGAGTGTCCTGAAGAGTCCCTTTAGGAGATGGTCCAGTTCACACATCAACCACGTAGCTTTTGCTGATAGTAGAGCGCGCCTCCTTGACGAATCTACTAAGGAAGCGTAATCTGCGTCTGCAGATGAAGGCAGTCCTAAGCCCATAGGTTCCTGGGTATCGTACCATCTTCCAGGTTTACCCGTCAACTTTGAAGGAGGGCATGAAAAAACAGTCTTGCCCGCCTCTCTTTTATTCTTAAGCCATTCTCCAAAGCCTTTGAATGCTTTTTTCATACTAAGGGCTGGACGCATTTTTACAAATGAGGATGCTTTTGGAGACTTCGTGCTGGATAGCAAAGATCCTGGAGAGGGCGGATCCGCTGGTTGAAGCTTATCTCCGAACTCCTGCAACAACAACAAAGACAATCTCTTATAATCAGACACTACTACATCCACTGGTAATTCTTCATCCGAGACTTCTTCTAAGTCTCCGGCTGTAGGAGATCCTTTCGGAGAAGAGCGGTTCTTAGTAGTCGAGGGACTTCTGTCAAAAGAAGAAAAACGTCGCCCGTGCGACAAATTCTTACTACCACAAGGCGCAATAGAGCTCGTAAACGCATGAAATCTCCTCTCAGGAACCTGTTTCCTACCAGGTGAAGGGCTCCTACTCTCAGAAGAACTCATAAAGTGCGAAGGGGTCTTACTCTGACCTAAGCTCATACAAGGTTCCTGGCGCCTGCTCGACTCCTGACGCCTGCTCGACTCCTGGCGTCTGCTAGACTCCTGGCGCCTACTTGACTCCTGACGCCTGCTCGACTCCTGAAACTTGTTTGATTCCTGGCGCCTGCTTGACTCCTGGCGCTCGTCGTGACTCCTGGTAGGCTCTTGACGCCTCTCACTAGACTCCTGGCGTCTGGTAGGCTCTATCCGACTGCTATATTCTTGGCGCCTACTAGGTTCTGTCAACTCCTGGCGTTTGAAAATATCCTGCTTCTTAGGCTCTTGACGCCTATGCTGATCCTCAGTAGAGGAGTCCGACTCCTGACCTCTCCGAAAAGACGTAGCTGATCGTTTGCTCTGCGAGCGGCTACCGCTGGGAACTTTCTTCCTATACAAAGGAGAGGATCGCTTAAAGGGAGAACGAGAGTGTCTCTCAGGTGACGAGCGCCTGCTAGAGTGAGAAACCTCTCTTCTACCAGGAGAAGAAAACTTCGATCTCTTCACTGGAAGGGAGGAATCTTTCCTTCGAGACGAATCCGTATGTAGAGCGCCTACCAAGGAGGATATTTGTTCCTGTAGATTAAGCAGGAAAAGTTTAGTCGCGTCTTGAGGCGCTGGAGACGGTCTTCTCGCCTTCTTACTACTCGAAGGAAAATTCTCTGGAAAGCGCTCAGGGCTCGAATCAAAAGCGTCTCCTTTTGGCGCAACCCACGATCTCTTCAGCGGACGAGACTTCGAAGCAGAGCTCCATCCACGCCTAGACGAGGAGGAGTCCGACGCAGAAAAACACTCTTCCAGGATGCCTTTTCTATCTAACGGCTTATCTAAGGCAAGCCCCTGGGGTTAGTTACTTCAGGATCTGCCGAAAGGGACGCCACCTGATCATTGGGGATGCTCCACATCCTCCCTGCGGCTTTTGACATTCCTCCTCCCCTGGTCCTGGGACTTTGGAAGCGGTCTAGGCCTAAGGTAAAAACGCAATGCGGAGGCCGATCAGACGCCCCCTCCACTGCACTGGGGTCACTGTATTCACTGACACTCTTACCTTGTGTTTCCATAGCTTTAAGCTGATCCTGAAGCTCCCTGATCGAGGATCTCATTCTTTCCATTTCTGAAAATGAATCCTTAGATTCAACACAGGGAGAAGGGGATGAGGTTATGGGAGAAACATCATCTAGCTTGTTAGCTTCTAATTCAGGCTCAAAAGAACACGATCTACTCGAGCTTCTAGCTGAAGCTTTCCTAGCTCTATCCTTCTCTCTTTTCTTAATATAAGAAGCTAAATCCTTCCATCCTTGCTCCGTAAGCCCTTCACATTCAGCACAAGTTCTATCAAATGCACATTCAGAACCTCTACATTTAATACAAAGTGTATGAGGATCTACCTCTGCTTTAAGCAACCTAGTTCTGCATTCGTCCCTTGCACACACCCTAAACTTAGGTGTCACCTTAACTTCAGCCATATTAATAGAAAAAACCAAATCCAAGTCCTAATTCAGTCCAAAATAAGCGTATACCAATCCCGAGAACAAACAAGAGTACTTCACCAAATGAGTCCAACCAATTCTCGGCAAATGAGCAGAATTCCAATCAGGAGAGACCAAACAACAGTTGTTGCCGGCCTCAGCGACAGAGAAAATCTGGCTCAGAAAACGGGAATGGTCTGGATTCCGCCACCCAGCGGCGGGAATGGTAGATCACCTGACCTACCTGTAGCGTGTGCCGCGAGTTTTGAATTCTGTCGGGACGACGGAGTCTATAGCTAAGTATATATCTGCCGGGTAAGTTGCATGTATAAAACTGATAAATTGAAAAAAAAATTGTGCATGACCACTGAGAACTTCTCAATCTTTTCCCCTTTTAAAAATGACAATTTTGAAAGTAATCTATATTTTTCCTAACTTTACAGGCCTGGGGTCTTTATATAGGAGGAATTACTATTCCATGAAGCTGGAAACAAGACATTAAACTTTTAATATGGTGTATGGTTGGCAGCGCATCACTTTACTTTCAGCCCAGGTAATCGTACCAGCTTGAGGGGTGGTATGAGGTGGGCATTAAGTATAAAGACCTCAGGTTTGTAAATTAGGAAAAATACAAATTACTTACTTCCAAATTTGTCCATTAATCCAACACGGTAAATAACCCTTTCAGTTTTTATATAGGAAGACTTATCTCTTGGAGGGAGGACACTGATAAGTCTCTTAATTGACTGGTAGCTCACCACACCTAAGTACTCTTCCTGGTCCACAGGTCAAGGAAAGAAGGCCTCACCTTTGACAAAACGAACGAAGTACGTATAGGAACCAAGTGTTGTTCAATTGTCAGATCTCTGAGCACTCTCTCAAATAGATGAGTGTAAATCAATATCATTCAAGAAGAAACAAAGATAGAATCTTACTTGTCAGAGACAATGATAGGCCATACAAAGAATTGGGCTAAACATTGTCTGTCCCTCTCTCCCCTTGTTATAGAGAGAGGGAAGGGTTTGGTTCTTTAAAGGATAAGGAATTACAGAAAGGAGCTCTATTGTATAACTCACCTGCATCTGAGCCCACTCCAGCTCGTGATGGCCTGCTAACTTGCCCTCTGCCTGCATGAGGAGGATCAAATTAATGGAAAGAGGAAGAAGAAGAGGACCAGTCACCACACACACACACACACTCAATCATACCATGCACCTTAGGCAAGATGTTGCCTGTCTTCTTAGAGGACCTGGGTAACTACACAACTTGTTGAGCAGCTACCAAAGGAACCAAAGAAAAAGCGTCCAATGACTTGTGGGCAATATCCTGTAGTTAAGAGAAGGGACAGACAGATTCTTCTTGAATGCGAGAGGCTCCAATTCCCTTAACTTCATGGGCTCTTGTGTAGGGTGTGTGCTCGCAGAGTTGTCTCCTGAAGCACTGTACACCCATCTGATCACCTCATGAAGCCAGAAAGAAACAGTGCTCTTGGAAAAATCTTTCTCAGACTAGCCAGTGCTAACGAAGTCATTCACACTCAGGTCTGAGATAACGACTCTTCTTCATATAGCACTGCAGCGCTTTAAAAAGACACAATAACATCTCGTCTGGATCATTATCAACAAAGTCTCCTAAGGAGGGGATTGTAAAAGACTCGGATTCCGAGTCTTCACTATGAAATACGGGACGAAATAGTGTAATCGATCTCCATCCCCAGGAGTATTTACCATTGAAGGAGAGTGTGTAGCTCGCCTACTCTCTTCGCCAATGCCAGGGCTAGCAAGAAAACAGTCTTGAGAGTCAGATCCCTGTCTGACAACTCTTGTAAGAGCTCATACAGGCCTTAGTTAGGTTCCTAAGTACTACTATTACCAATTGTCACATCCCACACAGGGGGCCTGAGTTCCCTGGGAGGACATGACCTTTCGAAGCTCTTCCTGAGTAGGGATATCTCAAGGGAGGAAGAGATAAACATTTCTCTCAGGCGAAGGACTCGCCTAGGGTGACACTGTAACCCTTGATCACTGAGACAGAGAAGAGCTTCTCTTGGCGAAGGAAGACAAAGTCCGCTACCTGCTGAACAGTGGCTCTGATAGGAGAGAGACCCTGCTGACGACACCAGGCACAGAAAGCAGCCCATTTGCCTTGGTAGATTGCAGCAGAGGATTGAATTCAGTAAATATCCAGACATCTCTGATGCTGTACGGCGAGAAAATCATCACGTATGCAAGACATGCTGGATAGTCTCCCAGCCATAAAGAGCTGAAGACTCCATGGATTGTTGGAACCGTTCTACATGTGGCTGACGTAGAGGGCTGTGCCAAGAGGGAATCTCTCTTGGTGACTTGACTAGAAGAGCCAGCAGGTCTGGGTACCAGGGGACATGTGGCCAATTGGGAGCCACAAGGGTCATCCCGAGATCTTTAATGATCCTCACTCTGTTGATCACAGAGTGAAGCAGGCAGAGTGGTGGGAAGGCATAAACATCCTGGTTGTCCCATGGTACTATGAAGCTTGTTTTAACTAGGGTATACAATTAAGTTCATGATCCACTGAACAAAATCTCCAACCAGACAAAGACAACCTTCTAGCCAATGAAACCAATCACTTTTCCTGGTGGCAGCACAAGTTGTCAGCTGTAACCACATGTCAACCCTTCCAGTAAAATACACTGAGTATGTATAGCCTAAGTTATGTTGGGTTAAGATGCATCACTTTGATTTATGATTCCTGGTTTTGGCTGGAGGGGCCTGGGAGGAGGGTGGACAGGTACTAAGTAATCCCCACCCTTATGTTCAATAAGGAATCACTACCCTTGGTTAATTATGCTGGGTAGATGCTTGGTATATGTGCATCTCTTGTTCTAACTGTTTTTGCATTTCCTAAACTTGATAGCCTGTTGGTTTCCCAACCATGACCCCATACCTAACTGCTAGATGTTTAGGGTGAGTTATGTAATACTATTAGGTTTTAAGGGATAGTGACCTACTAGATGTTTTGGTAAAACTAGGGAAAAGTTTTGCATGGTTTATTACCTTGGAAATTGACTTTTCCTATATTTTTAGTGTTGCTGATGAAGGAAGTGGTATTATTTATGGTCGGTCAATTATTATTAACCTGACATCTTTATCGTGGACCCTTTGGGAACGGGGGTTTTTGGATGGGGTAAAACACAGGGAGAGAGAATGGACATGGTGTTGGGTTATAATGGCCACCCTGGAATGGTCCTATGCATTTGCCAGACATATGGGAGCCATATGTTCAAGAAGGGATTGGCTAAGGAAACCTATTATAAAAAGGAACTATACTAACCTAACCTATCCTAACCCAAGCCAATAGGCTGAGGCTCTGCCCTCTGGACCCCCAAGTGATGAAAACTCCACTTTTTTCCAAAGGCCCCCCATAACAATGTCATGTGTGATAGCATTCCAGGATGGGCAGCATACAGTAACATAGCAGTTTTGAGGTCAATTACAGCCAATCAAAAAAGAATAAAAGTAAATTCTTAATGGTAAGGAATCAAAATACTATTAGCCTATAGGAAAAACCAATTTCTAATGTAAAACTACCCCCATGAGGAGCTGTTTAGTAGTTCTACCGATGTTTTCAATGAAAATTTTGGTTGCCACAGAAAGCAGCTAGAGTAATATCACAAAAAGCATTGCGGTCAACCTAAATAACGTGGCAAGTCGGGTTATTTCCTTGGAAATTAGCTTTTTCACATAGTACTTTGGTAGTCGACTGAAATTAACATGACAATTTGTCCAAAATTGCATTTTTCCTAACTATACAAACCTGAGGTCCTTTTACAATAGGAAGGTACTAGCGGCAGCTGGATAGGTCGTAAGCTTTCGACAAGGGGTTCGGTAGTTAACTGCTTGTCGACAGGCGCGCGCGCGCAGCGACTGGGAGGTAAACAAATCACTTTTGCTTTGGCCCACCCAAGCAAAAACTGCAGAGTGAGGGGTGGCATGAGGTGGGGCTATGTGTAAAAGGACCTCAGGTTTGTATAGTTAGGAAAAATGCAATTTTGGACAAATTGTCATTTGTTCCGACACGGCATACAAACCTTCGGTCCTTTTACAATAGGAAGACTCACTTCTTGGTGGGTGGAATCTGAGTCTTTTGTGAACAGACTGGTGTTCGCCCAACCTTGGAAGCCTCATGGTCGTAAGAGCGAGGGAGGGATCCAAGCCTCTGTCCGATTGATCGGGGTGTGCACCGCAGGATCAATGGTCAGACCTCTGGACCGAGTACTAAGAGAGAGGCAGCGTATCTCTTCGTACCAGCAATGCAAGAACTTGTTCCTGTACAGGAGCAAATATAAAGTCATGGGTTTGACTCTTGTAGGCATCCACTTCCCCCCACCCCCCCTTGTAGAAGGAAGTGGTGGATATTCTGCTCCTATCCCTAGTGAAAGGGATAGGATGGGCTCTGTCATATAGCTCACCTGCATCTCGTCCTCATCCAGCGTAGTGACGACCATGGCCCTCTGCCCACAGGTAGAGGGGAAGGAAAAGATGGGAAGAAGAGCCAGCACTCACTCACTCACTCACACATCCATCCACACAGTCAACACAGGACTCGATGCTGTTCAGAGCCTGCGATGGGGTCTGGTTAGCTACACAACTTGTTGAGCAGCCACCACGGGTCCCAAGGAAAAACGTATCCAAGGACCTGTGGGCAATATCCCGAAGGTAGAAGGACGTAAAGGTAGTCTGGTTAGACCAGACCCCTGCCTTCAGGACCTGCGCCACGAGAAGTTCTTGCGAAACGCCAACGAGGGGCCAATACTTCTGACTTCGTGAGCTCTCGGACGGGACGTACGGATGTCGTCACTACATCAGCCTCATACGCCCTCCTGATGACCTCACGCAGCCAGAATGAAAGAGTGTTCTTGGATACTTCTTTCTTGGTGACCCCGGTGCTAACGAAGAGGCGTCGCACTCAGGCCTGAGGTGCGAGTTCTCTTCAGATGCGCCGTAGCGCCCTCACAGGACAAAGCAGCATCTCATCCGCATCATTATCGGTGAAGTCCAATAGGGAGGGAATCGTGAATGACTCGAACCTGTCATCAGGGACTGACGGTTTCTGAGTCTTCGCAACGAAGTTCGGGACGAAATCGAGCGTCACGGATCCCCATCCCCTGGAGTGTCCGTACATCATAGGAAAGACCATGAAGTTCCCCTACTCTCTTCGCCGATGCCAGGGCCAGCAAGAAGAGGGTCTTGAGGGTCAGATCCCTGTCTGACGACTCTCGGAGTGGCTCGAACGGTGTTCGAGTCAGACTCCTAAGGACGAGAGTCACGTCCCACGCAGGGGGCCTGAGTTCCCTGGGTGGGCAAGACCTTTCGAAGCTTCCTCATAAGCAAGGAGATCTCGAACGAGTTCGAGATGTCCAACCCCCTCAGTTTCAGGACGAGCGCCAAGGCGGCTCTGTATCCTTTAACTGTGGGGACTGAGAGGAGCTTCTCTCGGCGAAGAAAAACGAGGAAATCCGCTACCTGCTGAAGAGTGGCTCTGAGAGGAGATAGACCCCGTCTACGACACCAACCCACAGAAGACGGCCCACTTCCCCTGGTACACAGCTGCAGAGGACTGACGGACGTTTCCAGCCATCTCTGTTGCTGCGCTACGAGAAAAGCCTCTCGTTCGCAAGAGATGGTGGATAACAGCCAGCCGTGAAGACGTAGGGACTGGACTGCTCGGTGGTACCGCTCGACGTGTGGCTGGGGGCGAGAAGGTTGTGCCAAGGGGGAATCTCTCTCGGTTCTCCTGCGAGAAGAGCCAGCAGGTCCGGATACCAAATGGCCTGCCATTTGGGAGCCACCAGGATCATCCTGAGATTCGGGTGACCAGCGCTCGACTAATCACCTTGCGAATCAGGCTGAACGGGGGAAAGGCATAGGCGAAGAGGTTGTCCCACGGGTGTTGAAGAGCGTCCTCTGCAGCTGCCCATGGGTCCGGCACGGCCGAGAAGAACACCTGGAGCTTCCTGTTGTGCCGGGTGGCGAACAGATCCACGACTGGTCGCCCCCACAGGTCGAAGAGCCTTTCCGCCACGTCCTGGTGTAGAGACCATTCGGTCCCTATCAACCTGATCCCGACGGCTGAGCGTGTCTGCTACTACATTCCTCTTCCCTGGAATGTAGCGTGCCGACAGCTCTATTGAGTGTGCCTGAGCCCACTCGTGCACCTGCCGAGTCAACTGGTACAACGGGAGAGACACTACTAGGCCCCCCCTGTTTGTTGACGTAAGCCACCACCGTGTGTTGTCGCACATCAACACCACTGAGTGTCCCATCAAGCGGTCCTGAAACTCTTGGAGAGCGAGGAACGCTGCTTGAGTTCCAGAACATTGATGTGAAGGTGCTTGTCGTTCTCGTCCACACAATCCTTGAAGTCAGCAACTCCTCCAGGTGGTGCGCCCCATCCCTCGTCGAATGCGTCTTGAGAACAGCTGCATGTCCGGGGGGGAGTGCGCAGTGGCACTCCTCTTAAGAGGTTTCCTGTCGTCGAGCCACAGGCTAGGTCCTGCCTCACCTCCTGTGTCAGTGACACTGGAACGCTTGGGGGATCCGTCGCCTGTGACCAACTCTCCTTTAGTCTCCACTGAAGAGACCGCAGGTGAAGACGCCCGTGAGGGACTAACTTCTCGAGTGACGACAGGTGTCCGATCACGACTTGCCATCGCTGAGCTACCTGTTCCTGCCGAGACAGGAACTGGTTGGCTGCCTCCCTGAATCTGCTGATCCGCGAGTCTGCGGGGAAGACTCGCCCTGCTACCCGTGTCGATCAGCATACCCAGGTACTTCATCCTCTGCTTGGGCTCGAGATCGGACTTTTCGAAGTTCACAACGATCCCAGGATCGCGACAGAACTCGAGCAGTCGATCCCTGTCCTGTAGCAACTGCGAGCGGGAGCTCGCCAGGACTAACCAATCGTCGAGATACCTCATCAGACGTATCCCGTGCGATGGGCCCAAGCAGACACCAGAGTGAACACTCGCGTGAAAACACCTGTGGGGCGGTTGAGAGACCGAAGCACAGTGCCCTGAACTGGTACACCGTCCCGTCGAGGATGAAGCGGAGGTACTTTCTGGAGGACTGATGAATGGGTATTTGGAAATACGCATCCTTCAAGTCCACTGAAAGCATGAAATCGTTCTCCCTGATGGAGTCGAGCACTGAGCGTGCCGTCTCCATCGTGAACCGGGTCTGGCGAACAAACCGGTTCAGGGGAGAGAGATCTATCACCGGGCGCCAGCTCCCGTAGACTTTTCCACAGGAAGAGTCGACTGTAAAAGCCCGGTGACTGATCCGTGACGATCTCTACAGCTCTCTTGCTCAGCATGGTCTTGATCTCCTGTCTGAGTGCTACGTCCTTCGATGACCCTGGAACGTACGACTGCTGTTGGAGACCGGGTTTGGAGGTGAGGGGTGGGCCGAGGATTCGAATGGTAATAGATATCCCTCCCGAAGGACATCTACAATCCAGGTCTCGGCGCCGTAGCGCTGCCAAGTTGCCCAATGGCTGGCCAGGCCACCCCCCCCACTTCGGCAGCAGGTGAGGGGGAACGCCGTCCCTAGCGTTTCCCCCCTTTCTTCGACTTCTTCCCAGAGCCTCCACGGATGAGGAGGGCTGGGAGGAGGGCTGTTTACGGCTCCCCTTGCTAGAAGTTCGAAGAAGACAGAGTCATTCCTCGGGGCTTCGACGCAGCAACCGTCTTGGCAGCCGAGGAAGCGCTAGCCGAGCTCTTAGACTTGGCCGCAGTCCGAGGCTGCCCAGAAGCCTTCGAGACTGCCTGGTGAACCAGACGGTCACTGTCATCAGTGCGCCGTCTGTCCACCGCAGCGTCCACCATCTCTCCTGGGAAGAGAGACGTGGAACTCCGTAGAGGTCCGTTTCGAAGCCCCAACCGCCAAGCCTCACGCCCGGCCGCCCTGGAAACCCGAGTAAGGAACAGCGTCCCTTCGTCGGAGAACCAGGTTGGCCCACATGGTTCACCGTCTGGTGGGCAAGGAAGGAGATGGCTCTTCCCCCAGACTGGCAAAGTCTCCTGAAGGCCGAGTCCCTCTTCGGGAGAAATCCCCCCGGAGTTGGCTGCGACCTTAGATACTGTGAGGGACCACAGATCTAGCCAGGAGACGGCCTGGAAAGCTGCCATGGCGGTAGATTCCAGGCCTAGTGCCTCTTGCTGCGAGAACCACAGGTTCTCGGACAGGAGCTGTTGCAGAGACACACCCGGAGTCAGCCTAGCTAACTCCGGGTTGACCTGTTTGGGCGGCATCGGGTCTTCAGATGGCACGTAAAACCGCCGCTGTCGTAGCAGAGGAGGTGGAAGCAGCTTGTTCGGACCTGCCAGACTTGAGCGAACCGTCTTGCCCGGAGACAAGCGATTCAACCTGGTCCAGCACTGAGTCCGCAAGCTGTGAACGCGGCAAACCCACCGTCGGTCTGGGTTCCCTCTTCGGGCCCACCCAGAACGACTCGAGCCGGGACGTGGGCTCGGATGGTGGGAGCGGCGATCCTTCCCCGAGGTCGTTGTGCTGACGAATCAGCGCAATAACCTCGGCAAAGTTCCTCTGGATCTCGGGCGTGATAGCATCCTGTGGAGTCGGACCGTCCAGTCCCTCAAACAGGAGCATCTCCCGAGACCCTCCTCCCTCAAGGAGAGGAGCAGCGACAGCCCCCTCTCGGTCTCCTCCAACCACCTGTGCGTACGACCTGGCTGGTCCGAGAACCGAGCCTGGTACGTACGACGACGTGGCGGGATCCAGAGGGGCGCACCCCTCACGAATTCACTCCTCCAATACCTAGCCCCTCCCGGTGTAACCCGAGGAGGTTGAAGGTATGGGAGGGAGGCAGACCTGACGCTCCCTCCTCGCTCGCTGGCAGAAACAGTGGGCTTGGAGGACTGCAGGCGATCGCCAACCCGCGGTTGTGATCGAGCTGCAGACCTAGTCGAGCCGTCTCGCTGTGTAGAACGGCTGACCGAGAACAGCGGCCCCCGGTCTCGTGTGTCAGAGGAGCCTGGTGCTGTCGCCGTACCCGATCGCTCTCTGCGAGAGCGACGGTCAGGCGACCGGACGAGCTCCACTGTCACTGTGAGATCGGTGCGTATCCTCACGGTGGCGTCAGTTCGCTGGCACCAGCCGTGGCTGGTGCCGGCGAACGGGGGGTTGGGAACCTCTTCCAGCCTCAGCCCGTGGCCGGGTCATGGACCGTCACGTCCGCCCGGGTATCCAGCTGTTCGCCGTGAGAGCGAGAGCTGGTCTGGTGAGAGCCGCGTGAGCGGCTGTCACCAGTCTTCCGCTCCGTGCCGTGAACCAGACGCTGAGCGGACTCAGAGGTCTGGTTCCTGGCTGCACGGTCACTGTTAGCGACCGTACACTCGGTACCTCTCGCGAACGAGCGGCCGAGCCGGATCCTGCTGCTGTGGCCGAACCACTGACAGCAGGCGAGGAAGTGCCGGTGTTAGCCGGCACCCCTCTGGTCCCCCGTAGTCTTCTTCCTTGCGGGAGAAGAGACGGGTCCTGCTCCCGAAGGAGCAGGCGACCAGCGGAAGAAAAGAACCCCCCGTCTCACCGGAGCGAGACGGGCCCTTAGAAGTTCCCGAAGGAGACTCTTAGGGGGGGGGGAGGCAACCTTCTTCTTCTTAGGCGGTGGGGCCTTAGAAGAAGGGGGAAGGGGAAGAGGCGGCAGACGACGACAACACGAAAGAAGACGATGAAGACGACGACGACACCTTCCTCTCTTCTTCTTCTTCTTCGTCAACCTCCTCAGGACCGACGTCAGGTCTGTCATCCAGGACGGAGCCGGGGCTGCTGTTGCCGAAGCAACAGGGCCCGGACGTACCTGTCCGAACAGACAGCATCGGGAGCAGCGGCGCCAGGAAACAGGAACAACATCAGCAGGTGCGAGCATCACAGGAACGGCAGTCGAGACGGCAGGAGCAGGAACAGGAACAGCAGCGGTGGTCACGGCAGGTACGGCAGGCTGTGTGGGCGGTCCAGGTGGTCGAACCCCGCGGCACAGACGTCCTCGGTACCGGTGGGAGGTCCAGGGGCGAGCTCTTCGGGCACATGAAGTCCGGTCGCGGCAGCACGGCAAACCCAGGTGGCGGCATCACACTCCCCCGAGTTACGGCGACTGGCCCCTGCACGATGTTGTGGGTGTCACAGAGACCGCGTGCTGGGTGTACACCAGGTGAGGAGGTGACGCGTAGCCGGGTGTTGTAAGGGTCGTGGTGGTGGTTGTGACCGTTGCATGAGTGACCGCCACGGAGCCAGCGAGATGATAGAGCAGCCCCTGGACACTCGGCACGCCCTGCAGCCCCAACGATGCCCACACCTGTCGAGGTCATCCTTCACGGCAACCGCACCTGAGGAGGCAAAAGTCGGGTGATTAGAAGGATCCTCTACCCGCTCGCGCGAAGACGAGCGGATAGAGGACCCAGAGTACAACTCTACGTCAGGGTATCTAGCGCCCTCCTCACACTCGACACGTCAGGAGAGGAGAAGAACCGGACCCTAGACACCCCCCACGAAGGGGAAGGCGCGAGACGTGGAAGTTGAGCGGGCGGCAGGAAAGAAGACGAAGTGTCCGTCACCAAAGGAGTCGCGGGAGAGCTTCCCGACGACTCCTTTGCAGGCCTTCGCTTCTTCCTGCCCTCATACAAAGCCACTGCGCCTCCGACCAGTCATTACATACATCACAGGGCTCGGCCCGGGTGCATTCGCGCCCCCGACACCGAGCACACAAAATATGAGGGTCAATCTCTGGGAACGATCTAAACTTCCCACATTTACGCCCTTCGATACCCGGGCAAAAGTCTCCTTGGGGTAGCGAGGCGAGGAGATTCCATCATAACTTCAAATTGAAGCAGTAATTATTATGCAAAGAGAGAATGATTGTACTTACAATACTCTTTCATACACAATTACAACCAAATACTCAGAAAGCAAACGACGAGCAGCGGGCAGAGAGCGTCGAACACACCCAACGTCCATCCACTGTGAGGCCGAAAGCAAAAGTGATTTGTTTACCTCCCAGTCGCGCGCGCGCGCCTGTCGGGACAAGCAGTTAACTACCGAACCCCTTGTTCGAAAGCTTACGACCTATCCAGCTGCCGCTAGTACCTTCCTATTGTAAAAGGACCGAAGGTTTGTATGCCGTGTCGGAACAACTGTAATTTACCTTAGAACTCTACCCTATGGTAAGGGGGACAAATTGGAAAGTGGGGTTATGGGGGGGTGGGGGGGGGGGGGGGGGGGGTGGGGGGGGGGATAAATCACCTGGAAGAAGGTTGTGGCATGTTATTGAGGTATTTCCTGTTATAATATGACATTAGGAACATGAAATACAAGTACACTACATAGAGGGTGAATAAACCAACAAGTGTAGCCGTTTCAAAAGCAAATCCTAGCTGGTGCTACTACTACTACTACATACTCCGAATGCTATCATGCATGCGCACTGTTATAGGGGACCTTTCGGTTCAGAGATAGATTCCTAACTGAGGGAAATGGTGGGGAGATTGGGGGGGGTGGGGGGGGGGGGCAGACAGACAGACACTTTATCAACCAATTATGTTACAATATTAACCCTACGTTACATTAGGAAGGAGTGAAGAAACTGGGGCATACATACACTAGTTATATATATTCCTTTTTCTTGTTTTTTTTTTTTTTTTAGAATCAAGTGTTCTTTCTTCAGCCTCTTTTCTCTATTCCATTGCTCATAGTTTTTAGTTAAAATGTGCACTGATGTGTTCTCACTACATAATTTTACCCTATATGCATTGCAATATGAACTTACAACTGAGGACAGGCCCCTGAAGAATGCCTACAGGGTTGGATGAGAAGACACCAAGACGTTTTGATACCTTTCTCTCAATGTTGTTAAATTGAGGATGGGTTGGGGTTATTTCATACATGATTTGTACGTCACTCCCTTTTTCCATTAGTATTTCCGTCCATCTATTTGTGTTGCACCATTTTAAAACACATTGCTCACCCATAACAATTTCTTTTTTTTATGTTACCTTATTCGTTTCATATAACATTTAGGTTAATTCATATTATATCTCATGATATGTATTTAAAAACATTTCATTTTTTTGTAAATTACCATCAGTATTTCCTGATGGCCTTTTTATTTTGGTTATGATAACCTTTATATTAGATTTCTTTTAAGGGTGGCCCAGGCCTCACCCCCGGCCAAGTAACACTGCGTGCTAGGTTAGGTTAGGTCAGTTAGGAGAGTATAATAACCTTCTTTTAGCTTTCCTTTAAAGGGGGTCCAGGGGGGCAAAGACCCCCAGCCAGGTAACATGGAGTACTAGGTTAAGTGGGTTAGTTTAGTGTGATAACCTTCATTTTTAGGTTCCCTGGCCAGGTAGGTTAGGATGATAACCTTTATTTTTTCCAACTCCCCTCCCATCAGGTAACATGGTGTGATCTTATTTGTAAATGGGATAAAACTCCTGTGCGACCATTGACACAAATAAAGACCACTTTTTCACTCTATATCTAATTTGTGAAACAACAATACAACTCAATATTTAAGCATACCATTCAAAAGATTGAAGTAAAATAAGCATGTGAAGTCTTTGTAAAATATGTGTTCATTGCAGTTTTTAAATCCAATATGGCATGGTATGGTTGTTAAATCCACTATGGCATGGTATGGTTGTAAGTGCAATTCGGTTCAACAATCGCAGCCACGTCCTTCCCAGAGCTCATTTGAACAATATTTGCTATATACGTATGTAACGTTTATTGATATTTCTCAAGATTGTAGTTGTAATCAGCACAATAAAACATTTTGTTGCCTATACTAGTGAAAGTATGAGATATCTTATTCCCAGGGTCATGTTTTGAACCGAAATGCATTTTACCTTGTTATCAGTGGTTTTATCCTTACTGCCATCACAACTGCAACTCCAGAGTGCTTATTTGATTGTAATTATACACGTTTCATTCTTAATTCACCCCAAATTCCACTTTAAATACCTACGTGAATTTGTTTACAGCAAAGCCATGGCGGGAATAATATTTTGGCCTTGTTGTACGTCTGGCAGCCAGAATCCACGCGCTGAACAGATGATGGTTTAGTGAATTGTTTGAGAAAAATTTGTGCTTTTTTGCTAGCACTTTTCATTTATTTTCATTTTTTTAACTTTTAATAATTGTACAGCTGAAACAAATGTAACCTTTAGTGCGTGCTAGGAATGGTAAGTCATCATTGCCATTTTAGTGGAACTTGACACATACTCTGATGCCTTTACAAACTGTTCCCATGAATTCTAGATGTCAGTACGTAATGCAATAACAATAAAATTACCCTAATATTTATGTATACATATAAACATATACCCTAAATTCACTTATTTCCAGTTTTGTGTAAGTCTTATCCCAAGTTTGGAAGGTAAACTTAAACCAATTGGCAACAGGGATAAAAAAATAGGAGAGCGCAAACAACACATTGTAGGTAATATTCTCAGCAAAACTGATGAAATTTGTGTCAGGAATCTGGTTACTTTTACAACAATGAATATTTTCCAATGAATTATCATGAATACGTAATTAATTTATGCAATTCATAACCTTATTCTGGTGTTTAATTATTTAAATGTTATCTAGCGCACTCTTATTTTTCTTCCCAAACAATCGCCAGGGTTCCCCAGTCGCATGCATAAACACCATCATCGTTTAGAATCGTTGTCAAGAAAGTGTCCTAGCGTCTATGGGTACAAGTGGTGTGTGGATTTAGCACAGGGAAGCTCGTTTACACAAGTGACTACGATAGAGGCGGCATCATATTTTAACTATTAGCCTATAGCCTAGGTATGTTAGGGCCTAACTAGGTGTTTTAAGTAAAAACTTCAAAACCATTGTGGAGGTAAGTCAGTACTGTGCATGGCTAGACTTTCATTAACTTCTGTTTAATTACAAATTAGGGTAAATACTAACCGAGTGAAATAACTACGGTCACCTTAACCGTGTTTGGACCCACCTTCAGAAAAAGTACTTTAACATGTCCTGACACTAGAGATGGGCACCAGTCACGAGTCATACTAGGTTGTGGGAGCAACACCTCGAGACATGAGACTAGTTTTTGGTTTGTATGGTGTTTTTACGTTACATGGAACCAGTGGTTATTCAGCAACGGGACCAACGGCTCGTGAATGGTGCCCATCTCCTGAATCAAGACATGTTACTTTTTCTGAAGGTGCGTCATAACACAGTTAAGATGGCCGCAGCTAGTCCATTTGGTTGTTTACCCTATGGCCTTAATTTCTGACTTGCAAGAAGACACTTTACTTCACGAGGAACGTAGAGGTCTCGAGGCGTTGTTTCCACGGAGGTTGGTTTATGACTGACGTCTACCTAAAATTCAGGTTACTGGAAATGCTAGGTTACCTGGCCGCACAGTAGCGCTTTACCCTATTCATCGGTTTGGTTACTACAGCCAGCCTATCCAGGGAAATTTGCATGATATACCTAGGTAGTAGGCTAGGTAGCCTAATCTACCTAGTCTACCTACTAGGTATACCTACTAGGTAGTACCTAGGTAGTCCACTACCTACCTACTAAGGTAGGTAGAGGTAGGTAGTACTAGTAGTTCCTACCTATTTTGTGAATTAGGCTTATCAATATAGTACCTACCTAGTGGTATAACAAAGCAAAGCAACGCCGACAGTATAATTACCTCTGGTGTGGATGCCGTGGATACCACATCCACACGAACACAATGTGGATGACGGGAATTCACGTTGTGGTCGTCTGTTCGAGCAGAGGCCTACCAAACTTCGAGCAATTGTCCTAGTGGACGCCTGAGTCCCTCTCACAGTTAGACCTCCCAAAACACTGGGTTGAAAACGCATAAGGGCCCGGCTAAACAGACTCATTGTGAACTGGAAGCAACAAATCTATCGAATGTAAACAGCACGACTTCTAGAAGACCCGGCTTCTTCTCAACCTTTACTCAGCCGAATTATTGGCGTTCTTCTTCTTCCCTTCTGAAGGTGGCACTGACCGGCAGACCCCAACAAAGAAGCCGTGTTTATATTTCTATCTCTGGAAGTTTAAAACTGTGTATATAAATATTTACATGGAAACATGATGAATTAGTGTACCTTGCTGTGAAAAACCCCAATATTATGATTATGAATTCCAGAGGAATTGAATCAAAATATAGTTCTAAAAATGGATGTAATGCAACCAACCATCCATGAAGCTGAACTTTATTTAACTTGTAAACTTGTTGGTCTGAGCACAGTTGTTAAATATGAATGAAGAGGTACGATCAACAACATATCTTAGTTAGTACCTTGGTAACCCTTTTAGTTTAGCACCAAACCGCCAACAGGTGCCGTTGGTTTATTGTCTTATATAACTGAACTTTTCCAATGGACCATCTCTCGTAATCTTCCTTCCTTCTTCTCAACAAAATTTAGGTGCCACGAGTGTCATCATTTACTTTAAGCCAATTATTAGATATGAGTTCAGTCTTTGTGAATATACCACATGCATTCGCATTGTAAATATCTTTCTCTCTCAAGACATATCCATGTGGGTTAGTAGTTTAAATCATTCTCTCATTTTTGTGATATTTCCATTTCTTGAAAATTTTATAAACCCCTTACAGAAAAGCATAGATCTGTTAAGGGGGGTGATTCTTTTATTAGTTGTCTCCTCCTGTTTCCACTTCTTTAGTTAGCTCTTGGGTATCCCATCAACCTTCTTTGTTCGTGATCTGTTTTAATGTGAACAGATGTTACCTGTCATTCCATATGTCAAGTATATGGAATTTTTTTTCATGTTCCATTTCTGACGAGTATGACATACGTCATTCACTGATTCTACATTTATTAGCTTCTTTACTATATTAATTTTTTTTTCTTAGGGTATACCTTCGCTTCACTCTCATTTTCATATCGTATTTCATAATATCAAACAAGTACGGCATTTTAAAGAGCTGTTTTGAATTTGCAAGCCTATTTTTTATGACTATTCTGATAATCAAATGATGAACCGCATTTTATAGAATTAAGTCCAATGCGTTTGCCATCTGCTTAAGCATAACAGATGTCCTCAAAGATCTTTACATTTAATTTTATTAGCGTACTTATCTCATATCTAATTAAGTCAGACTTTTATTCTATGTCTTGATAAATCTTCCATTTTTTTCTGATAAACTGGCATTGTCATTAAAAAAAGTATCTTGGTTACATTCATCTAGTCAAATAAGAGGATATGATATTTCACATATTTAGGTATGGTTTGAAAAGATTATCACAACTATAGCCTTAACGGTAAACGAAGACCTATTTCTTTTCTGCAGTATATATTATATAGAATAATTTTGACACTTAAAATACATTGAAAAGTTGTTCATTCGATGAAACTTTGGAGCTGGGAACTGAACGAGAGACAGAGAGAGAATTAGAATTAACGTTTGGAATACTCCTTAGCAGATTTCTTTCTCTGTGTATAGTCTGCCATGAAAGAATATGATAGTTACTCACTCAAACGAATTTCGTTTTCTTTTACAGCCTTATATTACCAAGCCATAGAAAACAGTTTTCAGGAGGGACAAAGAAACACTCCATAATTTGGAAATAATAAGACTGATATCAAGCACTTTTTGTCCTGTGTGACTGTAATCTTTAGTGACAGTAATAGGATGGCTTTACAGTTCGTAAATTTTCCATACACAAAACGCCAGTTTTATTTGTCCGTTAGTGACTATGAGCTCATGGTGAATGCAAGTTGAATAGTGCTCTTAAAATTGCGAGGTAGCTTAACTAAAGATAAAACAAAACTATGGAATGGTACTATAGGAAGGAAACAAATATAAAAATCTCATTAGCAACCACTCTTCCACCTTCTCCGAACAACACAAATTTTCATCTTACGAAAAACACTGAAACATAGCACTTGCAGATAGTATTACCGTTTCTTTTTAATTTATGAACCTCTGCATCCAGATCACCGAAAGGAAGGCCATTTCTGTACCACAGAAAACGGGAAAGACCTTAGGTATTGGAGAGTGTAACGATGCGGTACCACCTGCACAACATAGTATGGATGCTCGAGGTATATAAAGTGAGTATCATTCAGTTATTCTTAAGGTGCAGGCACTATAATTTTGTTGGTTGTTGCCTGATGAGACAGAACTTACGGAAGATGGCTAAACTATATCTTTTGGTGATGGCCAAAATCTTGATTAGCACTGATGGCAAAATGAAAGCACCACTCCGAATAATCTTGGCCCATGATACCAAGAGAGCGCCGATACCAAGAAATGTGAACGTTAGTCTGGTTTTTTGTTTGTATGGTGTGTTTATGTTGCATGGAACCAGTGGTTATTCAGCAACGGGACCAACGGCTTTACGTGAACTTCTATCACCAGAAATTAGTTTAGTAATAGAAAAAAACATCTGAAGCATGTGACTTTAAAAATGAGATATAATTATGACAGGATGCCTTGCCTGTAATACGTTTTCTGGAAGAATCATACAATATGTCATTTATAAGTGCGGCTGAAATGATAGCCTGGAGTCGTAATTAAGTAATATAAAGTACTACTAAATGATGAAAATCACCAACCAAAGCGCAAATTATTCTAAGAAAGTTATGTAATAGGTGTATGGTGTGGGTTTGTTTGTATGGTGTTTTTACGTTGCATGGCACCAGTGGTTATTCAGCAACGGGACCAACGGCTTTACGTGACTTTCGAACCACGTCGAGAGTGAACTTTTATCAACAGAAATACACATCTCTCACTCCTCAATGGTATGGCCGAGAATCGAACCCGCGACCACCGAGGTGAGAAGCAAACACTAAACCAACCACGCCACTGAGGCGCTCTGTTGTGGGTTTGGTTAATCAATAAAGGCTTGGTTTTGCTAGAAATGGCTTATGGCCTACTAACTTCACAACTTACCGCTCTGTTCCATATCTGCTTCAATAGTTCCAAATTTACTCCGCATTTGTTGGAAATAGAATGAAATATAGAGTTTGAGCCAAATGCCAAGCACTGGGACCTATGAGGCTATTAATTTCAGAGCTGGAAAGGAAACTGAGAGTAAGTGGTTTTGAAAGGTGTAACTGGAGGAAAACCTCGCAGTTTTATTATGAAATAATTGTAAGCAGAGGGTGGATAGCAAGATGGAAGAAAGGTAATATGAATGGAGGTACAGTAAAAGGAATGATAGGAGTTGCAGCTAGGGGCCGAAGGGACGCTGCAAGAGCCTTTAATAATGCCTACAGTACATCCCATGAGGTGGACTGATGGCTTTACCCCACCAAGGGGTTTTGTTGAATAAATGAGAAAAGAATGAGATCGTTTACATGCTAAAGCATTTTATTGTTTAAAGCAGCTCTATAGAACGTTAACCCTTGTTTGACGGCTTTGCTTGCGATGAGAGTGCACAGGTCTGACGTTTTACAATTTTCAGTAATTGACGATACAGAATGGTAACACAAGACGTCAAAAACATACACTCGTATATGGTATTCCAAACCTTTGACACTTCTTGCTGACAAACACCTTCAGAAATTCCATTCAGTGCAATGACGGAACTTGGTAACGTCACATCTTCAAAGATATCCCAGATTCTGATAACTTTCAGCATATCACTCATCTAACAAAACAATGTAAGATCACTGGTCGCTCTCAACACCAAAAGGAAGCCAGGGGAAGTCCAGTGAATCAGGTTACTCCTACATCTGCGATCGAATTCCATACTTCTCCAGGAAGGTGTTCAAGAAAGCTTCCCTTTCCTGAAAAGGAGATGAAAACGAATACACAATGAGGTTCGAAAGATTTAAAACAGCATTTCTGCCTTGATCTCGTGGCATTTACATCACTGGAAAAGCAAGGGAGTTGGCTGGTATTACGTAGCATTTGGATGGGAACTATTTTGTCACTTTGTCATCCTTCACATCCACACCCTCCTATTCGTGCAATAGTGTCCGCCTTTCACGAGGTCAATCTTTTGTTTTTATGACTGTAAGTCCTATTTTCCACATAGGCCTACTATATTTTCACAAAACTATAGGTCTATTGGGTGATCTTCACAAAACTATTGGTCTATTGGGTGATCTTAAGTTTCAGGCGTTTCCTGCCCAATCCGGGAAAGTAAATATTGTCTGAAATACTTAAAACATCGGTATTTAACCCGCACAGGTTGATCCTAGTCTTTGGTCTGAAAAAATAATTCCATTAATGTATTTACAAATTACAAGATTTTATTTTAATCCGATAAAATCCAATTTACACTCTTACCTGGTTGTCAGGCAGGACCGGACCAAACACTTCTAAAAGCAAAGGCTCTGCAGCCGCAGCAGTTGCGTAGTCAGTGAAGCTGACACGGCCGTCGTGATCTATGTCGAGTTTTCTGCACACCATCTCTGTCGCAGGGAAACACAGCAATTAAAAAAAAAAAAAAAAAAAAGATAAATCAACACTGGAAAAAGGAGAGTTGAGGGAAAACAATGCTATGAGGTGCCAACAGTGGAGAGGAATATTCTGGAGAAAAGTACGCAAAGCTGAAGAAATCGTAAATTGATATCAACGTCAATAGTCCTTTCCACTGAAAAATAGTGAAATGAAAGTTTTGCAGTTTTTTTTATATATTTTTGTAAATTGTGCGATTTTTAAGGATTTGTAAAAACAAATGAATAAATAAAAGCAAAATAACTGGCTTAGTCCTTTCCACTGAAAAATAGTGATATGAAAGTTTTGCAGTTTTTTTATATATTTTTGTAAATTGTGCGATTTTTAAGGATTTGTAAAAACAAATGAATAAATAAAAGCAAAATAACTGGCTTATCAGCCTTTTGAATTAAGTACTACTTTTTAAGTACAATTCATGTTCTGTTATTTATACATTATTTGATATTTATTTCAGTCTTGTTTGCCACCGATACCTTCTTTTGGTTTTAATAAAACTACCTTTTTAAAAATGTACATATCAAAGTTATTATATTTATAACTTTGGTGAAAACCATTCATGTTTTTAGTCGACGAATCGTCTGTTGTGCAGAATATGTTCGCTGTTTTCATTCATAAAAACAACAAAACATATATTTCAATACACCGAGTAATGTACACGTGAATACAAATGTTACGGATAGAACTCATGTAAAAGAAGACATGGGCGTCATGATAATATTATTTGGTAATGTTATTTCACAAAATTGAGACTATGATGTACCTTTAAGCTTGTGAAATTATCCCATCATCGTGTTCCAAGACTAGTACAATAACCACACCCGTACGTACACCCTGAGGATAATAAAAATCCTGTAAACAGGGTCACCTACCAACCATATCTTTGACGACTTCGTCCAGCTCTTCTCCCGGGGGAAGGTTGACGACGGCTGTTTTCAGCAGATGGAACATCTCGTCGCGAGACACGAAGCCATCGCCGTTGTGGTCATAAACACTGAAGCAGTCTGAAACAATTTCAGATTCATTGACAACCACACTCTTCTTGGAATGAGGCTGTTAGACCCATGAAGTTTTACTGCCACGGTTGCAGTCCACCTCACTAGGCTAAGTCTTAGGTACTTAATCAACAGCTTAGGTCAAAAGAGGCACTGAATTTATAACAGATCATGCCCATCCACCCGTCCTCACCTAGAAAGGGAATCTAGGTAACCTCATGTGTTAGGTGGAGCTGCTACTGATCTCACCACAAGGCGGCCCACGTGTGTTTGTGTGTATATCTGCACCCGTGATAGTCTCATTTAATATGTATGAGTTTGGATATCGTGACAGATACCAAAGATAAAACCGATCCCGAGATGGAAGGAAAAAACTAAGAGAAATATAAGAATTCAGACATATCAAACACACAGCTAAATACAGTTACTTATTCTTTTTCTGTAACTTAAGAACTATCCAATAAAAGTCTTCTATGGTATTAATCTCGGGATACCTTACAAATTAACTACAAATATACTTGAATCATTGTCATTTCAGTAAGTACCATAATTAATCCCTTTACTAACAGTCGATCTTCTCCTCCAGTGTCCCCCTCAGGAAGACGGACATCCCGACAACAAACTCTTCGGGACCGACGGCGCCGTCCTGGTCCATGTCGAAGACCTGATACATGCACTCCATGAGGCTTTCGTCGGTCATGCCAAAGATGCCGTGCATTATATCGCGGAAACTGAAGAAGAAGAAGACAGCAATGTCGGAACAATATGAAGGATTAAAACGAAACAGTCTGATGTTCTATTAAAGTAAAGCTAAAGACTTCTAAACTTGTAAATAAAAAGGGAATTCAGTGTCAGTTTAAATTTAAGGTTAAATAGCTCTGCACTTAACACAAATAGTGTAGTGTTCCCGCATCTGCGTTTGTGGAGCGAGCGCTTGGGAACAAGGAACCAACAGAACTTGTTATATACTTATATGTTTAATGAATGAAAAAGTGCAGATTTTCTTGTCATGGAACGAATCAACAAGCTTTCTTTTAAAAACCATGATTTCCCTATATGATACATTTAAGTTTAGTTATCGAAAATAAAGAAAATAAGCGAACAGTTTTCATGCTTTACGAGGAAATGACTATACCAACCATCCGAGACCATTGGAATGTATACATATAGAATACTTAATGCCACCTTTATTATTTCTTTGTTGCTCGTCACGTTTCACTCATAATGTTACTCACGGCCTCAGGAAAAGTAACTATTAACTTCATTACCACTGTGGTACTCACTCAATTAACATACTTATCGGGTCTGGTTATGGAATGGAATATAGAATTTTGGCCAAAGGCCAAGCGCTGGGACCAATGAAAACATTCAGCGCTGAAAGGGAAAATTGAAAGTCGAAAGGTTCTAAAGGTGTAACAGGAGGAAAACCTCGCAATTACATCGAGACAATTGTTAGGAGATGGTAGAAAGTAAGATGGAAGAAAGATAATATAAACAGAGGTACTACAATAAAAGGAATGAAAGGAGTTTCATCTAGGGGCCGAAGCGACCCTACAAAGAAACTTTAGCGATGCCTACAGTACACCCCATGAGATGCACTGACGGCACTAACCCCCTACGGAAAGGGGTCCGGTTCTGACCCACTATGATGAATGAAAGAGGCACGATTATTGTAAAACAGACGAAGCAAAACACCGCACGAGACTTTTCCTGGCCTGCAAATTGATTCTAAAGTCCTTTGAAATACAAAATTACTGTTGGCTACTTTCATAAGTCTATGCGCGTCTAGCGTTTAGCATAAAGAGCATAAAAATGGAGTGTTTAATCACATATCATTGCAACTATAACTGGTTCACTTGAAGTAGATTCTTGGAAGAGCCCTATGCCTACGAGACGTTAGTTTGGCGGCCGCTGATTGGCTGGGAGCTTCCAACCTCCCGGTACCAGCCAATCAGCGGCCGCCAAACAAACATCTCGTTAGAATAGGGCTCATCCAAGAATCTACCTTAAGTGAACCAGCTTCTTTTTTTTATAGCATTTGCTAAAGTAAGCTTACATGACAAAGACTGTATATAATTTGCATGTATTTTTAATACATGTTTACACTGGCACCATTGTGGATTTCTTTCACAAACGTTAATGTTCTAATTCTCATTATTACTGAAGTAGTTTTTAACTTCTTCAAATGTAACTGATGTATTTTGTAAAGTCGCCATCGCATTTGTATGTGGCCATGAGCTAAGGTAAAGTATATTATCATTATTATTAAACTCACCGATTTCCATCCATCCTCGGCGAGTTTCCAGTGGAGTCATGGAGCGCAAGCAGAGCATCTACTTCCTCGCAGGTGACTGAAATAATAATAATAATAATAATAATAATAATAATAATAATAATAATAATAATAATAATAATAATAATAATGATAATAATACAATATAGAATTCAGGACATAGGCCTAGAGCTGGTACCTATGAGGTCATTCAGCACTGACAGGGAAATTGAGCATAGAAAGGTTTGAAAGGTGTAACAGGAGGAAAACCAATTGTTAGAAGAAGGTTGATAGCAAGATGGAAGAAAGAGAATATGATCGAAGGTACAGTAAAAGAAATGAAAGGGTTTGCAGCTAGGGGCCGAAAGGACGCTGCAAAGAACCTGAAGTACTATCTAAAGTGCACTGCGTGAGGTGCACTGACGGCACTACCCCCCTAATAATAATAACAATAACAACAACAACAACAACAACAACAACAACAACAACAACAACAATAATAATAATAATAAAGGTGTACGAATGAGGACCACAACAGTCTTTTGTCTTAATATACAAAGATAATGACAAGTGTAAAGGCAAGTTTTTCATTACATCTTGACAGCAAAATTACTGTGAATTACATTCTTATTTTGAACGAATGATGATAATGCGAATATTACATGTAGTGGCACACAATAGAAAAATAAATTGATTAAAAAAAAACAGAATATGAGTGCTGGTACTGCCATCATTACTTAACTTTTTTTGTTTGTTTGCGGGGCCACCAAGTCTTAATGCGTAAGGAAAAGTGTGTGTTTACATTAATTATCTTTCCCGGAAGTTTGCCCTTTTTCTGTTCGTTAACAATAATTTTGCCGATATAAAGATACCAGGTCCCTGAAGTATATGTTTTACACTGTTAACTATTTTGCGAAACTTTCGCGTTTATAGTTATTATTGATAGGACACATTCTATTTCATAATCTTGATGTTTTTGAGCCTGTTTTTTTTGTATAGAACGAACTTATGCCTAAGACGTAATGTGCATCTCGACAACGACCATAGACCACACTGATTTTTACGAATTTTGCTGTGCTCTCATAAAGATTTCACTTCAGTTATATATCCGATAAGTAAAATATACTCTACGAAGAAAGGAATGCACTTACAATGAGTGTTTTTAGCGATTTTCTCCGCTTGCTTTGAATAACCTTTGTAGGTTGCGTTTTTAGACATCCTGAATGCTTTTAAGCCAAAGTTGTTTACACTGTTTCCATGGCAACGAGAATGGCGCCTGATAGCGCTTGGTTACGTTCCATTTGCAACATGTAACACTGCTTATGATTTCTGATATCCATTTTTCTGCCTTTGACAAGAGGAAGTCCTCCGTTATCAATCAAATTAATTTAAAAATCATTGCTATTGTTGTTATCAGTAGTGCTATAGTTTCTAATACTGTTTAACTTAGAGTAAATACTCTTTGAGAACGTTACTAAATCCCGTTCAGTTATTTCCCGGTTGCATATAGTAGATAATTATGAGCTGAAAAAATATACAGACATTTTTCAATATTCAAAACAATGATATGGCGCTTAATAACAAATAGGTTTCATATAGGCTACGAATACCAAAAAAAAAAAAAAAAAAAAAACATATGCACCATACTGAAATAAAACTTTCAATATAATAATAATAATTATAATAATTATTATAATTATTATTATAATAATTATTATAATTATTATTATTATAATAATAATAATAATAATAATAATAATACTATCAGTACTCTGAAAAAGTTTCAGAGGCCATAGGAATTTGAATGAATGCAGTGAATGTGTTAGTGCTTGACCCCTCCCTTACCGCAAAAATGTCACCCGACCAACCTCCAACCGTTGCGCAAGTGACCCTGGCACCTACCGGTGCCTGTGCCCCACACACAAGTTCCGTACTCGCGAACAATTGTCTTTTTTATCTACAATACCAATCGAACCGTTCCGACGTCGAGTCCGCTATACAATCTGTCAGTGATGCCTTCTCCGATGAGGAAATCAACGTTGCATATACGAAATGCAAAGATCTGATACCAGAGAGCATTCTCAAGGAGCGATCCGCGAAGAACTTGTCCTCTCACAAAAAAATATCGTATATCACTAAGTGGCTAAGGACCTGCTCGGTGGAAATCTACGCCGATGACCCTTACAACCTGCCACCAAAGGGCCCTGCTGACCTAAGCCTACCTGCGGTGTACCACACGGCAGAAAATGCCTTCAAAACAGCAAAATCTCTCTCAGATATAATTGGAAAAAACTCAGAAAAAATTGAAGAGACAAATGATAAATTATCAAGAATCTGGGACGTGATCAAAGGACTACAGGAATCCCTAGACAGTCTTAAAACTGTGGAAACAAATAATCTCACACGGATCTGGGATGCGATCAAAGGAGTGCAGGGATCGATAGACAATCGCACTGATAGCCACCAGACTACTCACGAATGCAGCAACCAGCCAGTTTTTCCTCGCCTCCCAGCAACACGGAAGTACCCCGTTCCGAGGGGACTGTTGATCCCCCAACCGCTTCTCCCTCCCCAGTACCTCCGGTGGAAGATATATCTCCGGTGATGATTACTAGCCCTCGTAATCCTCCCCACCCTATCTCTCCCCCCCAACCCCCCATCGTAGATGCAGATGAAACTGATCATGAGGGGTCTGGCGGCTGGCAGATACAAACAAGCAGAAAGAAGAGAAGAACCTCCCGTTTGGCCGCCGGACCGGAGCCCAACATTCGTGTTTCACCTCGCCCGACACATGAGAAGAGATGTCACATAGTAATTCACAATCTGCGCTCATCGGTGACGCTAGATGCCATATGGAGAGAGTCAAGTTTCTCACTGGCTCTGACCCACTCATCTCCCACGAACTCCCATGCAGGATTAAACATAAAGTGTCTTTACAGGATTTACCTGCCTATTTCAACACCTCGACGTTCTTAAAGGCGAGAATTTCGGTCCTAATATATTAGTTTCAAGATACAGACTAATCCGGGATCAACCACCCCCAGGGGAACTTACTGACACTCCAACCAGGGTCATTTCCACCGCAAGTGCCAGCCAACCGCCCACGGCGAGTGACTGCCCACTCCCATCCCCCTGGCTAACCCCCCATCCACCCAAATGATCAGCGCATTCATCTCCCATCTTTGTGAGTAGCCATGGATACATTAAACATAATCTCTTGGAATATCTTTGGCCTCAAGCGGAACATTCCTCTCCTAAACATGTTCTGTAAAAATTTCAAAGGCATCATTGCATTGCAAGAAACGCTCCTCTGGCCACATGACCTTGCCATATGCGATTCAATTCATGAAGACTTCAGAACCTTCTCGACTTCATCGATGCAAGTTACAGACCAAATCCTAGCCGGTCGCCCGAAAGGAGGCCTTTCTTTCCTGTGGCACAAATCGTTAGACAATACGATAAAGGTGATGACCTACAGGAGTGACAGATTGCTGGGGATTCAAGTGACAATAGGGAACTCTAAAATCCTAATTATCAATGTTTATAAATAACAATAATTTTGATCATTACTGCATGATCCTAGGGGAGTTACACAGTATTATTCATGACTCTCCAGCTGATCATATTTGTATAATAGGGGACATTAATTCACACCCCACAAAACAATTTTATAATGAACTTACTCGCTTCTGTCAAAATCATGCTCTCCAAATTAGCGATGTTATGCTCCTCCCTCCTCCTCTTATTCATATGTACATAATAGAGCGGACGCTATTACAACTTCCTGGTTGGACCACTGCATCACATCCCCACAACTTCATGATTCTATTATGACCTGCAATATTCGCTATGACCTTGCAACGGGCTACGATCACATCCCATTACAGGTGTCATTCAGTACCCCATCCCTCCCTACCGTGAACCCCCTAACTGATCGCCCACCAGCGGTAAACTGGGATTTTAAAAACCAAGAGAAAACCAGATACTTTAGAGCGACCACGGAAACCAGGTTGCGGTCAATAGTTCAACCGGCAGACGCCTTACTTTGTACTAACACAAATTGTAGAAATGACCACCACAAGAGGGATCTGAATGAATTCTATTCGAACATAATCTCCGCTTTGCTTGCTTCGGGCAGGACTGCCTACAGATTTCGTCAAGGTAATTCTCGTAATATTCCTGGATGGAATGACTTGGTTAAAGATCTGTATACATACTCACGAGAAATGTTTTTACTGTGGAGGCAAAATGGTAGCCCCAGGGAAGGGCACACTGCATTGCTAATGAGACAGGCGAGAGCGCAGTTCAAACTTGCTCTTAAGCACTGCAGGTTATATGAAAAACAACTAAGAGCCGATGCAATGTCTAGAAACTTAGAATCTGGTGATTATCCTCGTCTTTGGAAAGATATCCAGTCTTTAAATCCCAAAACTAAAAAGCTATCACAGAGAGTAGGGGAAGCAGTCGGAGACGAAGCTATTGCAAGTATGTGGGGCGATCACTTCAACAATATCCTGAATTGCATAAATGATCAAGATTCCCGAAGGGATGTAGATAACCTCCTTACTGACAACATTCAATTTCATTTTGCAGACCGTTTTACGCCAGGTAACATCAGCGATGCCATAAACAGCCTACCTAATAATAAATCGCCCGGCTGTGATGGTCTTCCTGCAGAGGCCTTCAAACTCTGCCATCCGATAATTTACATTTTGCTAGCTGCCCTATTCAATGCGTGCATAATTCACCGGTTTCTTCCAGACTCCCTACTCTTAGTTCACTTGATACCATTAATCAAAAACAAGCTAAAGGATGCAGCTGACCCTGGCAACTACCGGCCGATTGCAATCACAACGATCGCATCGAAGATACTTGAGTCTGTTCTTCTAGTGAGACTTCTCCCCTTTCTACACACCACTGACAACCAGTTCGGGTTTAAAGCAAACCACTCAACCGACACCTGCATCTACATACTGAAAGAATTGCTGAACTACTACCTATCATCAGCCTCTCCTGTTTTCCTTTGTTTTGTAGATGTGAGAAAAGCATTTGACAGAGTAAACTACCTGAAGCTCTTCCTGAAGCTGCATAAAAGGGGCACACCCCTATATCTAATTGGCATTTTACATTGCTGGTTCTCCACACAGCAATTCTGTGTCAAATGGGGAAACGTATTATCTTGCACCTTCGGCTCCCTAAACGGGCTTCGGCAAGGGGGCATTCTCTCTCCATACCTGTTTAATACGTACACAGATGCCTTGAACGTCAAACTGAAACTCGCTCCCAATCGGATGCACTGTCAATGAAACAACTATAAACAACCTCTGTTACGCCGACGATATGGTTCTGATTTCCCCATCAGTGCAAGGTCTCCAACGACTCATCGACACTTGCCGCCAATATGCAGAGGAATTTGATATAATCTACAACGAAACCAAGACCCAATGCATGTCGCTGCTCCCGAGATCGCTTAAGCATATTGCAGAACCTCAAATTTTCCTCGGAAACCATCGGCTGGAATTTGTGCACGAATTTCCGTACTTGGGTCACATTATCACCGACGACCTAAAAGATACGGCAGACATTGAACAGAGGCGTCGTAAACTATGTGCAGCGGGCAACATGATTGCAAGGAGGTTTGCCTTCTGTCACCGAGACGTGAAACTGCTGCTCTTCCGCTCGTACTGCTACAGTATCTATGGGTGTTCCCTCTGGACGAACTATACCCGAGAGACCATGCGACGCATCACTGTTGTGCACAATGACATTCTGAGACGCCTCACAAACACTCCCCGCTACCACTCCGCCACACAGATGTTCATAGAAAACCACCTGGACAATTTAAAAATCATTGTTAGGCGAACAATGTCCAGTCTGGTAACCCGAGTGAGAAACAGCAGCAACTCCCTCATACAAAGCATCCTAAGGAGTGAAGCAAGAAGAAAATCAAAATTGTGGGAAAGATGGGAAAATGAGGCCTTTGTCCCCTAAAGGACTTAATCTCTGTATTGGCAAGATGTCATCTGCAGTTTTTGTCATTATTACATTTATTGCTGATATTTTAATTTTTCATTATTACTGTGATTACTATCAAGTTAAAGTTTTATTTACATTTAATTTATGTATTAAGCCCTCTGGACCTGACTACTGTAACCACCTAAGGTCTCTAGTTGAAATGTGAGTTATATAATATATGCACCATCTGTTATTACTCTCAATGCATATTTTTTGTTTTTTTCTCACCAATATTATTACTGTTATTACCAGTATGATGATTACTAGCTTTTATGCTACCTCAGCTACTTTGTAGATAAGTGCCGATTATTCATTTTCTTTTTCTATTTTATCATGTTCACATGTATCTAGATTGTGTTTGCTACCGTCTGTATTTTGTATAATCAATGTATATGGCCCCGAGCCGAAATAAAGCATATTATTATTATTATTATTATAATATTAAAAGAAATGCGGGCTCCAACGGTAGTAAGGAATGGAATGCCCAAGAATGCCCAAGGGAGCCTAAAAGGGCCTGCCACACTCACTTCGAGACCGCCATAAATTTCGAAGTCCGCCTGGACCTCACATCTTGCGAGCGAGCTATTCGCGGCCTTAGAGACGGTCCATAAGGGCAATAATGGCTCGCAGCGACGAGCGAAATTCGACCTAAACGACCGTCCGTAAGGACGAGAATCGCCCGTCGGGCGGCGCCCCGCGGTGCCGGGCACGCCCACCATTGTCTCTGAACAAAGGAAAGGCGATAAAGCGGAAAGCGTTTACATCTATTAAGGCGTGTTTACAAACGAGGCCTGTCAGCGGCTCGTTTGGAAGGTGAAAAATGACCACGCACCTGGAAGGCCCTCCGCCTCTTCCTCCACCTCCACTCCTCCCGGATGCTGGGAGGAACGTCTCGAGGAATTTGGGCGATGGGGTTCCCGGGGAGGATCTGTGGTGTCGGGGTGAGGAGGGGGCTGGAAGCTAAGAGACTGGAATGAGTGACAAGGATGCTTCAGAAAATGCAAATCGGTATAATTTCAATTTTATTTTAATGTTTGCGTTTACATGACCGGGAACAACATGAGGCTTATTAAAAGAAAATACGATAATAATAATATAATAATAATAATAATAATAATAATAATAATAATAATAATAATAATAATAATAATAATAAATGAAAGCAACGTGTTAAGCAACGTTACTGAATATAATTCACAATGGGGGATAGTAAAGACAATGCACCACTTAACAGTAAAAATACCCCAAAAGATTCTTTTTCAATAAGAAATGAAGACATCGCAGGGTAACACACGAACATGACAGAACGCAGGTATTTACAAAGGAGGTACCCGAGTTACAGTTACTTAATTTTTTAAGTACAAAATTATAGTAATAATAATACAAATACCACAGTAAAGGAAGAAAAAAAGAGCAGTAATGAAAATACTTAGTAAGATAGGTCATCTTGATATCATTCGCTAAAAATCTCCAGGGTTAAAGTGTACTGATATGATGCCATGAGACATTATTATTATTATTATTATTATTATTATTATTATTATTATTATTATTATTACAAAAACACTCATAGTAGAATGAGTCTTGAAATGGAGAAACAAATCCACAGTTATGTATGGGTACATATATTTAACGTTAAAAGTGTACAGATGGCTTTCGGGAAATTTTTCAGTTCCCCTTTCCAATCTGACGCCTCAACATAAGAGGACTCAAAGCAAGCGAATTGTTCACAAAGTATGGAACCGGTCGTCATACATAAATCAGGCATGTCGTCGTTTTCTAATGCCCCCCCACCCCCAAAGTTGTTTGGAACGTCTAATTGGTCCTGCCCAATGCGGTTGTTCTGATGTCATTAACCGCATTGGGCAGGGACCAATTAGTCGTTCCAGGGGGCTGGCGGGGCTTTCATCAGAAAAGGACAGCATTGCCAGATTTATGTTTGACGACCTGTTTCATAGTTTATAAGCAATTCGCTTGTTTTGAGTCCTTTTATGTTTTATGTGTATGTGTGTTACTGTTACATCAACGCGTCAGATTGAAAAGGGAAACCGGTTAGATTCCCGAAAGCTATCTGTACAGTTTTATCGTTAAATGTATGTAGTACGTATAAATAACTGTGGATTTGTTTCTCCATTATTATCATTATTTTTAATATACTGTTGTTGTTCTCTTACCAATGGATTTTGTACTGTCTCTAGTATATTTATATTCTGTATATGTAAAGACCAGAGCCGTTGGCTCGCGCTACGCGTACTGGGACCCGGGGCTGCTGTCTCCCCCACCCTCCCAATTCCCTACCTACCCCGTCCCCACCCAGGCTAGACAAACAGGTGCGCAGGAGGATGGATGGATGTCTCCCCTACCTACCTCGCCACCACTTGGGGAGGACAAACCGGTTTGCAGGGGGTAGGTGGCTGTGTCATGCTCCCCTACTGTCAGCCGGGGAGGACAAACTATAGAAGCTGTGCTATAGGCCTAAACCTAATTGGAAAAGTCGAACATCATGAACCAAAGGTTCAAGCAGCCCATTACAGAAAAGGATGTTGAGAAGTAAAGAATGAACTATGAAGAGAAATAAAGGAAGAAAAAACAAGATACAGAACAAATTAGAAAATTGCACCAATTTGAACTTCTCAAGTTCCAAGGAAGGCCATACCACAATTAAAATATTTAGAAAACTGGATGATATTAAACCCCACAAAAGACAAGGCACGATTTAGAAATAATATTCAGTACTACGTGGTTTTTGGGAAGTTCTGAATGCAAGGAATGATCAGAATAATAGAAAAAAATCCTAATGCAGCATACACAATGAGCTAGTTGAACGACGGTGCCAGAGATGGTGAATTCTTAATCTAAGATGTTGCTAGACTGCAACCCGCATCATATATCATAATTATCAATGGTGGTAGTTGTAGTAGCAGTTGTAAACTCAAGGGTACAAAAATAGTCCACGAGAGGGTATGAATAATATATGAATTAACTTAATAATAAAAAAATGACTCGGATAACTAACATGTACTTGCAAACGACAGTCATACACAACTCGACATTAATGTGACCAATCCATGGACCTCCATGGAGATAAAAAGGCAAATAATAATAATAATAATAATAATAATAATAATAATAATAATAATAATAATAATAATAATAATAATGATAATAATAATAATAATAATAATAATAATAACAGAAACACGTGAGAGACCGAAGCTACGTGGTGAAAAAGAGCACCAGCGTCACAGAAGTTAAGTTTATTTCAGTTCTCGCTTGCGCATCCCACTAACGAACATATGCAGCTTCGATAGTGTACAAATATGGAAAATGATATTTGCCTCTTGGTACAAAGGTTGGCGGAAGATGTTCAAAGGTGCTTGAACAAGCTCTCGTGTGACATTGTCTGAAGATAGAGATGTCACTTTTTTTTTTTTTTTTTTTGCCATCTTCATTATCACTTTGAAACTTATTGAACTTCTAACATCACTATTAAAGATGTTTTTGGACAAATGGCTGTTCGGCTCTGTTGGTTTGGTGGAGACCAGCCATTCACACATACAAGAGCCCTTGCTGGCATGAAGTCGGTCTAGAGTCTATACCAACTAGCCACGCAACGCAACGGGTTATTTCTAGTTCTTACTTCGATAATCAGACTGAAGAGGTTTTCACACTGTCTATGCGGTTGTCTTTGAAGATCTCCGTACCATAAGGTTCCGAAAAAAGTCACTTGGCTGCATATCACAATGACTAACATTTCATAACAACGTAGGCTATTTTTTACATCTCTTGACTTTTCTTTCCACTTCACGTCGGCAGCTCGGTGATATCGCTTAAGTATATTTGATGAGTCGGCGCATTGATCTGTTCCTCAGTTTTCTTCGAATATTCATTTCGTTTTCAGCTGCAGACGTTTGCAGGCAGCATCAACTACCACGGAAAAACTCACACACACATTTGCAGGTACTGTATTACCACGTGTATTTTTTGCTTTTTCAGGATTGCTTCGTTGAGTGGGAAAGTCACAGTTCGCAACAACTGATTATCATCAGTATAATCATTAGAGAAAGGAACTTTACAAATTACTGGTCCTATAATTGCAAGTTCGAATCTAAAAAGGATGCAACTGTGTTCTTGCAATTGTGTGGTCAGATTTCAACCCAGCATGTGCCTTGGGAAAATCAAATCTTAATGCATGTTACAAAAAATTGTCATTTAATAATTTTTCGAGGACAAACTAATCAGCTGTCTTGATCTTTGT
This sequence comes from Macrobrachium nipponense, assembly GCF_015104395.2. Lineage (NCBI taxonomy): Eukaryota > Metazoa > Arthropoda > Malacostraca > Decapoda > Palaemonidae > Macrobrachium > Macrobrachium nipponense. The sequence continues at coordinate 57,937,951 of NC_087217.1, read as the reverse complement.
CGGACTGCTTACTGGAACCTTGTTTCCATAAAAAAAGGAACATAGACAATATTAGAAGCTGCATGGGAACTCAAAACCACCAAAGTAAGGAAGATTTAATTGTGTATTGTTATACAAATGTCTACAGGAGGGTGCAAGGTAGTGCTTACATGAGACTAATACCAATGCAACAGGAATTAGCAGAAGTCCCATAGTATTAATATCATCATCTCATTTGCCTCGAACGTCTTCAGATTCAAAGGGCCTCCGTGAAATTCCGCCAATCATTGTCGTCCTGTACTTTATCTTCCCCATATCTTTACACTCATCTCTCGCCTCACTTTTCATGGTTCTAATCCAAGTGGGCTTTGGTCATCTGGTACCCACAAAGTCCAGCTATACTGTGTTTCCCAAGTAAAATAGGAAACGCCAAGCCGCGGGTAAAACAAAATAACCAGAAAACTAACAAAATCAAAAGCGAGTCAAAAGTCGGAAAGTAAAGTATCAGGGAAAGCTTGTACAAGAGAGGATGCCAAGGTAATCTGTGATTATCTTATGATCTGCGCCTATCAGTACTACAAGGCTGAGTAAGTGTGTAGTCACCACACTCACTTTAGTCTACCCGCAACAGTGTTGTTAAGAGCAAGGTATTCTTTAGACCTTGGTTAAGAGTACACTGTGTGAACTCGTGCAGTGGCTGAGCGGCGAGTATCCAGGTAGTACTTCTAGTTCAGTACAGGCAACAGCCAGTTCACCGTTGCAAATGAGAAATGGTTCTTAAGAATCGGAACTTGTATTTGTCTATTCTTCAGTTGTACTGTAGAAATGCATTGAGCATTCATCTACGCTTTAGTTGTGAAAACGTTCGGGTTTTTAACATCACGGTGACTTACACACAGACACACGCACGTGCGCACAGACACACACACACACACACACACACACACACACACACACACAGAGAGAGAGAGAGAGAGAGGAGAGAGAGAGAGAGAGAGAGAGAGAGAGAGAGAGAGAAATATAACACTAACTGGCAATTGTCGAAGGTTGAAGTTCGTTGGGTGCTATTCAGTCTACATACGATACGAAATAAAACGTTCTAATTTTAAAAAGAAGTCATGAAACGGCGTTATTCTTGAAATTACTTGTGATATCCAGGCAACGGCTTAGCTGCGAGTTACGAGTCAGCAATCAATGAAGTGACAAGAATTATGGGCAAAACTCAGTGACAAAAAAGTTCATGTCCATCAGAAAAGAAAATATTGTTCTGCTTTCTGGTCAATTAAGTTTAAAATTTGTGTTCACTGACAAACTTTTTGCTTGTTATAATAATTTTGTGTTTGAAGAACAGTGCTCAAGTGACGCCCACGATCCTAAATAGCAGATTTACCTATCTATTTACTAATTCATTGATTTATGTATAGCACAAAACTGAGACCTTGACACTGTTTGTACTAAACGCTGTGATACGTATGTGAACTTATTTATAGTTCAGATTAATACTTACTCATACCGGTTATCTAATAATAAGCCTTTTAATATTTTCAGCTATATTTACAGAATTACGAGATAATTAAAAAAAGTTAGAAGACTGAGCCTCAAGTCTTGAACACCAACCATGACTACACAACAAGAACAAAGACTTCATGCCAAAAAACTCCATAGAGGTGATTTGAAGAATTGAGATTACATAACAGTGTTTACGAAGATAAAACTGTATTAGAAATAAACACAGATTTTAAAATTTTGTTTCACTGGACACATTTATTATCTGGTTGATTTGTTTTCGTTTTCAACTTAAGCAGTCATTAGTCAACTATATGCGACAGTATCTCAAATCAAGCCACAGTTGTCAAAATAGATTACCCAGGGGCACATTGTATCATCCAAGGTTGATACTACGTATATATGGACTTTGGCATCATCAACACAACCATCTGTTCTTAGATCTACTCCGCTCGACAACACGACCTCTAATTCGATTCCCAGCACGAAACCGTGGCCTTGTATGTATGTATGTATGTATGTATGTATGTATGTATGTATGTATGTATTATATGTATGTGTATGTATGTATTATGTATATATATATATATATATATATATATATATATATATATATATATATATACTTCCAATAAGAGGTCGAGGCTAGTCCCCATCATTTAGTAGGTGAAGAGGCAAAACAACTCAATACATTGGGTTGCTTTATTGTTGCCAACGTTTCAAGACTATGGTCTCATTTTCAAGGTTATAAAAAAACAAAAATACATAAATTAAAAACTTGTCCAGCAAGATTAGTATAAATTGTTACATACAAATAAGCACGAGAAAAAAATATAAAATTAAAGGTAAAAATAAAATAACTAATAACACACAATGTATTCAACACTAAGTAAAAATTGTTAAAAAATGTTCGTAGGGTCACATTTACAGGTTTGGGGCAAAATTTTTATAGCTCCTGTTCACTTAATTTTAAGCTTAAAGCATTATCAACCCTAATTCACAGAGCTATAGCCTTGACTTCAAACTGGAGCTTGTTCATAATGAAATTAATTTCTTGCAGGAATTCTTTAGGACCAATTGTTACCCAACTGCCCTGTTCTCTATTTATGACAGAAAGGCCCTACTGAAAATCTTCCAGCCACCAGCTCCAGTACATCTAGCTTCTAAATTGAAATATTATGTTAGCTTTCCATACACTTATGATACCTCATTTATACCGCATTTGAGGACGATAATGAACAATCATTTCCCAGCAGTTGATGTGAAATTCATCATAAGGAATCCAAAAACCATAAGCGGATTCTTACGACACAAAGAAAAATTGCCTACTTGATGCGGTCTGGCCTAGTTTACTTGTAGTATACTTGAAGCTTTCTAGTCCAGAGCTTTCAAATATAAGAAACCATGTACAAATATGCAAATGCAGATCAACTACGATGATTTTAAGATAATTTTATCCAGCCCAAATGAAATCCAACTCCCTATACTCGAGTCCTTGGCCATTAAGCACCTTGTTCCAATATTGAATAACAACACTACATTAGTTCCATTATACATTGCTTAGACCGCCCACTCTTATCTTCTCTTCTTGGTTATCTCGACTCCTCGCTCTGGCAGGCCTTTCAGCAACCGAACCTCGGGTTGTAAGGTTTGTTTTATATATTTTAAATTTTTTTAAACAATTTTTACTTAGTGTTTAATACATTGTGTGTTTTTAGTTATCTTATTTTTACTTTAATTTATATTTTTTTCCTCGTGCTTATTTGTATGTAACAATTCATGTTAATCTTGCTGGAAAAGTTTGTAATTTGTGTGTTTTTGGTTTTTTATAGCATTGAAAATGAGACCATAGTCTTGAAACGTTGGCAACAATAAAGCAACCCAATGTATTGAGCTGTTTTGCCTCTTCACCTACTATATATATATATATATATATATATATATATATATATATGCACAGTATTATACACACTACATACATAAGCACGCACACACACACACACATGTGTATATATATATATATATATATATATATATATATATATATATATATATATAATATATATGGTGTAACGCGAGATTATGCAAATATTTCGAGAAATGAAAGAAAAAGTAATTATAAGCAGAAAATGTTCTATAAACATATAAATTTAAAGGCTTTGTTTGTTGGTGGGGGGAATTTTTAAAGTAACCGTTTTTCCTTAACGGTGCCCTCGGCCAAGATGGCGTACGCGATGTCTAAAGTGGTCAGGAATATGGAAGGGTTGATCAAGACGGAATAACATAAGGTGTGTTCACCGAGGGATCCGATCGCTTATTTCCCTCTCTCTGTGACGTCACAGGAGCACATCGACTGGGCGATGCACTTATCACTCCGCTGCTGCATTGTTGCAGTTCACGATTCTGGGTGTGTATTCCATATTTGGGTGCACTAATAGTTCCAGACAGAAAGGGATTTGTTTTCACAGGTTCCCTAAAGACGCCGAGGTGTCCAAAGTATGGATTAATGCATGTAAAAGAAGTGATAGCATTGATGTTAAGGATGCCAGCATTTGTTCTGTCCATTTCCAGACAGAAGATTACGAAAGAAGTCTTCAATATGAAATGCTACCACAACTTTACCAGAGAAGTTATCACAGATTAAAGAAAACCGCAGTTCCCTCTTTAAATTTACCTGTTAAGGACGTAAAGTCAGGTATGGTTTAAAAATTTGTTTACAATCTCATTGGTGCAATTTCAAGTGACATATTTTCGGTTGATAAGTAGCCTGGACTAAGTTCTTGAAATGAAGTACAAAATTAGAATAGGCATAGCCTATGCAATGAATGAAGAAATGGTTGGATTAAGGCTATCCAATTTTTTTTCTTTTATACATTCTTTTTATGAATGTAAAGTTGTTCGAACAGGTGATTAGGCCTATGCGTAGTGACCTACTTCTGAGTAGTCTTCCTGTGTAGACAATAATTAGGCATAGATCTTTTATTTCTTAAGAACCCCACTAAGGGATATCGTGGGGTCAGAGTATAGACTGAGGTCAAGTATAGGCTGAAGAATTTCTTGTTAGGTAAGAACAACATTTTAAGCAATCAAGGTCATAATGTCGCTCCCAATGATGATAACATGCCATGTATGAGTAATGCTAGTGTTATGGAACCAGTTAAGTCTTGGGTTTCCAAAACCCCTGAAGAAAGTGACTCCAGTCATGTTGCCTTTGACTCTGAATTACGTATCTCTGCTCATCTCTTGATGAGAATTCCTCAGGTAGGTCTATCTAATGAGCTGGAGGAAGAGGATTTTGTAGATCTTCGAGTAGAGTCTGAAAACGGTATAGAAATTGAAGCCTTGAATTATCTGGGAGGTTATATAGCTCATAAGTACAGAAATAAATATCCTTCCTTAGGATTCCCAGATAATGAAGGCCTAAACAACGACTGGATCTCCAAAGTGAGGAGGAAAGTGTTGTTTAGGCCCAGTCCTCAATTTGTCAATAATTGAAAGGAAATGGAATAACTTTTTAAATTTTTTCATGGGGAACAGTTGAAACCAGAGGAAGTAATGAAGTTCTTTATTAGCTGCAGAATACATTTTAGGGTGAAGATATTAAATGCTGAAAGGAAGTAAGAATTTCTTAAAAAAAGGTGTAAACAAAATGAAAAAAATTCTTCAGTAATTTTTTTTAAATAAAAGAACAATGCGCTAATTCAGTAAAAGTCTGGGAAGTTTTTTTTTTTTTTTTGTTCATATTCATTCACCCTCGTTACTTTCGTTATTTGTATTCCAACAAGATTATATTCTGTATGGTAAGGTCTTAGATATCTTGATATAACTGAGAGAGAGAGAGAGAGAGAGAGAGAGAGAGAGAGAGAGAGAGAGAGAGAGAGAGAGAGAGTATTTTCCTGTATGGAAATTGTGAACACCAGCATAGCAACAAATTACTGTCAAAACATAATCATTAAGTGCACTGCCCAGTCGACGCTCACCTGTGACGTCACAGTGCGGGAACCGAGCGACCGACGATCTCACCTTGGGTTGATGAAGTGCACTAGGCAACTGGATTGATAGTCGTTTCATATTTCATTATGATTTTTCCTCGCAGGTTTTGGAAAAATGTATCATTACAGTCTCTTCAATCAGTAAATCACCTGTGCACAGGCTTCACCGTAATTTAATTTTATTGATTAGCTTTACGTATCAAGAGAGACTTTTTCATGTGACAGAGCCGAAAGCATTTTCTAAAGTGTGTTTTTTTTTTTCCTTCGAACGGTGTATGATGAATACTTTTTGATGGAGGAGGAGAGGTTTTTGATAATATGTTTTAAGTCTTTGATCGGTGTGTAATGAATAGACCTATCTTTGATGGAGGGGAAGTTCCTTTCGGCTTGCTTTTCCGTTCTTTATCGGAGTTCAGTGAATACCATCGACGGAGATGGAGAAGGCTTCTATGATACATGCATAATTCCCCTTTGTTTAGTAACTAAAGAATACATTTAATTTGAAAGTATTTTATTCACATTGGCCTAATCGCCGATTTCCTTTTTTTTATATATATATAACAGTGGAGTTCAATGTTGCATAGCCCATAAATAAACCTCATATCTGCATATTCCACATTACTGAAACGGTGAGGCATTGTCTCCAGTTTCTTGCTCACAAAATGAATAAGGAATTTGTCACTTGAACCCGGCATGCTCTTGGTGGAAAAGCGGGTTTAGAGTAACGAGTGAAGTCAGCTCCATCCCCCTCCCGCTATCCATGACTACTATGAAATCCCGTGCGCACCATTTTACTTGGCCATTTAACAAAAACCGTTATTTTAGAAATTCACCTCACCGACAAACAAAGCCTTAAAATGTATATGTTTAAAGAACATTTTCTGCTTATATGACCTTTTCTCTAATTTCTCGAAATATTTGCATAAACTAGTGTTACACCTTGTATATATTATATATATATATATAGGATATATATATATATATAGATATATACTCATTATATATATATATATATTATATACATATAGGTATAATATATAATATATATATTATATATATATCTATATATATATATATATATATATATATATATATATATATATATATATATATATATATATATATATATATATATATATTATTGTTTATTGACCCTCTCGCCTTCACAATATAATTCATTTTTATTCAGTTCTTGAAGAGCAGCCATTTTCCTCCTAATCAGCTGACTGTGGGAGGGAAAACTCAGGCCAGATAGGCATGTACGGCGCCAGCCGTTAGTTGCGGGGGGAATAATTACTCCTGTAAGCCTTATGCTGGGGTCACACATTCACGTATCACGACGGCGTATGCCCACGTATGTGGATCGTGGGCATCATCGCGGTGAAATGACCTTGAACAGCTGGTAAACAGGACACGGGCTAACGGACGTAAAGCCAGCACCGTAAATTGCGCCGCAAATGTACGCGCAAAGAAAGCAAGGTCGGACGTCTACCTGGAACTTCCGCCGATAGTGTAATGTTCTATGTACGTCAACTTCACGTCAAGACCACGCCCACCGTTGTGATGCCGTAGGGTACAAGAGGGCCCGTAAACAATCATTGTAACAGCTCGTCTCTTCGTTGTTTTCCTACAAATTTATCTATTTTAGTTTTATGGTAACTTTTTGATAGTAGCCATCTGTAATATATATAATATGTAATTAATGTAACATCACAAATAAATGAACATAGGATAAGTACTATATAAGACTAGCACTAGAATTTTCTTGCTTCGATTTTACCATTCAGACATACACTTAGACAAATAAAACTGTTGACTATGGGCGATTTATATTTAAGCGATATAGAATATCATCTAATAACTTATCAAACATTCTTTGAAATAAATAGGAATTCTACCTATTCAAGATAATATTTTTTAGATGTATATAAGAATTCCTCTCAGATATTTATGTTATTTGTTACACCCTTATTGTAAGACTGCTATTCAGAAGAAATAAATATCTTCGACAAGGGAACGTTCTGTCCCTCGTCAATGGGGGTAGCTTCATGGAGAGTTTCCGTGTCGCTGTCATCAGTCAGAATCTCATCCAACTCAGACTCCTGTAGGTGGAAGTTGACATTTTCCCTGTCCTGAATGTCTGCAGGAGTGGTTGTAGGAGTGGCTGTAGGAGTCTTTTCCGGGCCGAAAGAAGGTCCTGCAAGATGTGACGTTGATGGTCCCTTCCTTGGTCGTTTTAGGAGGTTCGGCATCTTGAAGGGCGCTGTGGAGAGCTTGAAGGATACTGCTGGTCTTGGGAGACGGAAACAACAGCTGACCTGAGGGTTGTTGTTGTTGTTGTATTAAGCCAACACTTCTTGTTGGCACGGGCCTTTCCCTTGTTCGGCCCGCGCCGACCTGACCTTTTATACCACGCTACAGCGTTGCCATGTCGTACAGGGTTGTAAATGTGTGAATCGGTTTCGCCATAGGCTACAGCGCAATTAGCCGGCACGCGTGCTTCGCCGCAGAAAGAAAACAACGACGGCGAACGATGCTGGTGACCCTAGCGCTTACCCCGCAGCAGTCACCGTGGGTCCCAGGTGCAATGCCTGGAGCTACATCAGGTGACATTTGGCGTGACCACCCACGATTTATTTTGAACATTTCAAAACTGGAGTGGGCTACGGCGACCTAGTGGGCGGAGCTTAGTGCCCGGACGACCCATCACCGTACGTCTACGATTTTACGTTACATTTACGGTTTACTGACGTAAGCTGTTGCCAACTACCAATTTCCGCTCATGCGTGGGCGTGTGTGCTTGATACGTGAATGTGTGACCTTAGCATTAGGGACGTATCCCAAAAGGAAGTGCGTAGCTAGCTAGGCACTTCTTAGGCTTACTCTTAAGATCCTTTATCCTGTGAACCTCTCGCTGGTGATATGTTCTGTTCCCAGGATAACCGGACAGAAATGGGGGATAGGCTACCCCAACACCGAAAATTCGCACCTGAATTCGTCCTTAGTCCACTCCAGTCTGTGACCTAGGACAGATGTCCAAGCCAGCCCTCCAATAAGGCCAACACAAGGGGCTAACTGGCGCCCCTGACCTCGGACAAAGCTGACGCCATATCCTACAAAGGTCCACTTACATAAGGCATCCAGGTACATCTTGAAATACAGTCATATTGCCAGTTCTTTTCCTTTGAGTTAAGTAAACTATTCCACATTTTCCAATTCGAACTCCTAATTCTCAAATGAACATACCTTTGTTCCTTTTTCTTGGCTCTTAGCTGCATGCCACCTTTTGTGATCGTCCCAGACAAACCGAGTCTTCATTGAATATTTCATGTAAACACCAAGAGTTCCTCCCCCCCAGTGTGTTAAATAAAAGTGAGTAACTGTAAATTTGTGCAAGAGGTCTTTATTTTATTCTGTCTAATCTGGGAACTCTTCCAGATCTTTGCCGAATCACGTGTCATGTCTCCTCGCTCGCAAGTGCTTCCTTAACGCAAGAAAACTATGAGTAATTTTGGAAACCAGCATTGATGTAAATCTGATTTTGGCCAGCCGTTCCCTATTGTGAACGATAGGATTGGTCCACGTGCGGACAAGTTGCTCTTACTTTATCCCAGGCCATTCAACGGCCTCTTGTAAATAAATAATGTAGATTAATTATCTGGTTTCCATGGCGACCTGTCTAGAGTAAAAATAACCAAACCAATCCTTTTTAAGGTAAGTCAGAAGCGCTTTATTCTCCATTTTTTCCCTCTAATATTTTCTATTTACGTATTTGGGATCTCAAGGCTACCAATACGTAAGAATATATATTATATATATAAATATATATGTGTGTGTGCGTGTTATAAGACTTCCTATCAGTAATTTCTCACTCTAATATTTATCTTTCAAGTGCAATGAAGCACTGTACCTCTCGAGATGGCGGTACTCAGCACTGACGGTACAATTCAAACGAGCGCAAACAGAACCGCACGATTCGACGATATAAAAAACGATCAAGTCGATATCCTTTGTGGTTATAAGATCACTTTTGGAATATTGTGATTGCGTCCTTGAACAGTGAATAGGTCATTGTCATCTAATGTTAACTATGATGTTTGGACACTAATGTTTAAGGTATCAAGGTATATCAAATTTCCTTTTGTAAGTTGTTAGGTTAAAAGTTCCATGAATATAATGAAGCTTTGTTTCGAAAAAAAAACCACTCTCTTACACACACATACATACATACCTATATATGTACGTATATATATATATATGTATATATATATATATTATATATATATGTATATATATATATGATTATATATAATATTATAATAATTATATATATATATATATTATTATTTATATATATATATATATATATATATATATATATATATATATTATTTACTATACGTATATAGTATGTCTGAGAGTGAACGTATCATGATTGTCACCGTCTTCAATGTTCAATTTTATCTTTTTTTTTTTTTTTATTAAACTCTGGCTCCACTTAATTTGTATCTGCTCTAGTGCATGCAACTTTTTAGACCTTTATGCTGTATAATCCCTTCCATGGAACTTCAAACTATTTCAGTGCTAAGAACCCAGGTTGAAATTAAGTCAAAAGTACAGATGCAGACGTGTCTGTCACTTCCATTTTGAAGTGAATGTCTCCAACTCGCTTCTTGTGACATTTCCAGAACTGCCAGAAGAGCTCACAATGGACGAGATGGTGAAAGGAAAAAATGGGAGAATCGTCAAATGGCAAGGCGAGGTTCCCTTTCCGGAGATCCCGAACGCCAACTTCGCATCCTTCCTGTTGGCTAGGATGTCCAAACACGGAGAAAATGACGCTGCCCTGGTAAGCATGGATCAGGACCCAACTTATAAGTGGGTCCTGGTATGGATAAGCTTTGCGGCCTTGGTGCGTCGTACTATAAGTTGGGATAAGTTGCTGTGTCTTTCAGAGGATTCCTTGGAGGCACTTTTTTTTTCTGTTACTTAAGGGCATTAGACTCACCAGTCTATTTGCTTTAGCATTAAGAAATAAAAGAGACATTCACAGTATAAATATTTCAAACTGCACAACATATATCTTCACAACAGAGGAGTCTGTATGAACTGTCATTATGGCCGGACAGGGTATTGTCCAACAACTTGCATTTCCAACAAAGTTTCTGTACACCTTTGATTCGTAAGCTCTTATGAACCACCAAAAATCTTTGCATCTACTGCAAAATAGTGCCTGGCCTCGCCAAATGAAATGGCCGCTCAATTCACATTTATACTGTATTGACTAAGATTTAACTAATCTTTTTGTCTGCTTCTATACTAGATTCACATCAATTGTGCATTTGATGTCTAGGCCCGTCCCTTACGACGCTCCTGATTGGGTGTTGATAAGCCAGTCACACGGTATGTTTCACCACCTCTCCTAAAGGACACTTCTTTCAAACGTATCCCTCAGGAGAGGTGGAACATACATCCTGCCCGTGTGAACTCTCGAGAGAGACAGAGTTTCCAGCTCTGTGACTGGCTTATCAACAGCCAATCAGGAGCGTCGTAAGGGTCGGGCCTAGACATTAAATGCACAGTAGAAATGAATCTACTATAGTATACTGCATAACATTGCCTAGTTTCGCTTAATGAAATGGCTATTAAAGTTTATATCTTTTAACTAATAACTAATGCTCCTGCACTGACAGTTGTGCTCATTTTTTGCCATACAACTTTACAATTCTTAATGTTACCTCCAATACCGACGAAGGCTTGCGTCTCGCCAGGTAAATGGTCAAACAGGTGCGGCCTACACTTACGGCGACCTCCTACGCAACATACCCAAGATACGAAGCGGTTTGGTCACCGCTGGAGTGCGCCCGGGAGACAAGGTGTTTTTGGGCTGCAGGAACCACATCGACATGCCCGTGGCCCTGTTATCCATTATCCTTGCCGAGGCCACTTGTGTCCTTGTCAATCCAGCTTCGACTAAAGGTGAGCATCGGTTAATGTTTCACAATGTGCCTCTGTTTGGTCGTTTACAGGTTACTGTAACGCACAGTAGCGTCCTCTTTGCTGTCCATAAAACACTTTGTAACAGTCGAGGTGGGATTTTTAACAGAGAATAAAAGCTTCCCACTTTTCGATAATAATAATAATAATAATAATAATAAAAACGTCATCCCTATGATTAGGACGGGTCACAACTATCATTAGTAAAGTTTTAATTTCTTCCGCCACATTGAATTGTGCAATTCGATTTAATTTGTCTCCATTTAATTTGTATTTGTGCTAAGATCCTGTGCTGAAATGGCGTCTGCTATTACAACATAATAGATCATTTCCCTTATACAAAATGTATTTCGTCTTTACTGCAACCTAATTTGGAAATATGACCAAAACTACAGACTTAAACGTTCGCATACGTTACAATTCTTACCTTTGCAGAGGAGCTAAAGCACATCATCGGCCTAAGTGAGTCTCGGTGGGTCATAGCGCAGGACGAGAAGGTGGCTCAGACAGTGGAGGACGCTTTCAAGGAACTGTCACCCAACGCTTTTCAGCAGCTCTGGGTGATCGATGAAACTACCTCGGCCAGACCCTCCCTCAGTGACCTCATTTCCTCATCGACACCTGAGCTTCCGCATAAGGTTAGGCGACTTGAGTTCATTGGACCAAATTTTAATACATTAGACAACGGATCTTTCCTTTACAGTGGCCACGGTTTAACCCGGTATGCATCCACCTTTGCGGCGTGTTTAGTACGAGCCCAATGGGGATTACCGTGAAAACATAAACAAAAGACTGTAAATATCATAAAGATAATGACCCCCAAGAGATAGTCTTAGGTAACGACACCCGAAAACCCTTGGGGTTAATTACTTAGGAAAGATCCTAGACAACTTCTCACGATATTGCCAGTGCAAGTAGGCCGAAGTTTATGTGCTCTTAGAGTTTAGCTTTATTTTACTGCAAAATATGCAAACTATTTTGAGATATGACACCGATTCCGATTTTAAAATCTTTCAGCCAATAGTCTGAAAGTTTAGATTAGATGGGAACTGAACGGACTGTGAGTAGTTTAGCAGTTGCTGTAAGTATGATTTACGCTAAGTGATAAAACTAAACTGCCTTTTACACTCCAGACAAGAATGATCATACACGCCTGTGACTTCCTGCAATCTCAGTCTCTCTGCGCATGCGCATGCATACGTACATTTGCTTTGGCCGCTCAGTGAGAACTGTCATTCCAGAAAGAAGTCTTTGACGCTGCCACAACTGTTGCACTGATGCCCCTCTCGTCTGGTACCACGGGTCTTCCGAAAGGCGTTATGCTGTCTCACCGCAACTTAATTGCTACGCAGATTCAAAGGGCGTAAGTAAATTCGAGATTAAGTTGTGGTCATTAGGCCGACCTTACGTCAGCGCACTCGCTTGCTCTACGTAGTACAAACTGCCTTTCGCATGTTTGAGCAAACAAGCATAAACAGTTATTAGACAAGCAAAATATGCACCGAAGTTTCTTCGGCGCAGTCGAGTTTTCTGTAGTATAGCGTATAATCAGGGCCACCGAAAATAGATCTATCTTTTGGTGGTCTGTGTAATGGTGTGTGAGCAGCCGCCCATGAAACTTTCAGCCACGGCCCGGTGTTGGCCTGTCTTTATCGTTGCCAGACGCACGATCATTGATAACTTTAACCTTAAGTAAAATATGCAGTAATGAGGCTAGAGGGCTGCAATTTGGTGTTTGATGATTGGAGGGTGAATGATCAACATACCAATTTGCAGCCCTCTAGCCTCAGTAGTTTTTAAGATATGAGGGCGGAGAGAAAAAAGTGCGGACGGACAGAGAAATAGCCATCTCAATGGTTTTCTATTAGAGCAAACTAAAATGTCTGTACGTTCTAACGGGATCTGTTGTAGTTAGCATTTAGAACTACTGCTTACATCCGAATGGCATCAAATATGCGAGCTATTGTCTCCCAACGATCCTAAAAAAATTCCAGTATAACACAATGCAAATACTCTGAGACGAGAAGAGAGGAATCTGTTAAACTTACTTTTTTTATCTTTTATTAGAGAGTATAATACAATATTTTACCATTTTAACAGTATTACATGCGGAATTTTATCAAAGTTGACTTAAATTTAAGAGAATTTATCAAAAATGTTATCTTGTACTTTTTACAAATAATCTATGTAGTCTAATGTTAATATTTTTCAGTAGTGACCTATATAAGATTTTATCAATATATATCTATTCTTTATTATCCTTGATTTTATAAACAGCCTTGTACCGTCGTTTTCCTCTTTTATTCCTACTTTGTGAGCTAGCCAGATACCTACAACATAGTCACAAATTAAAATGACGACAGTGTTTCTCCTGTCCTTTTTATGAATTTGGCTATTTCACTCTAGGCTTCTTTTCGTGTCAGGTTCTCGGCAAGTCTCTCTCCACTACGCGGCATCAACGTCTATCAGTCAGCTATAATCATCATCCCAATGTACCACATGATGGGGTTTAACATGGTGATGAACACTTTATTCAGCGGAGGGAAGGCGGTTATCTTCCCGAGGTTTACTCCCAAGGAATATTTTAGCGCCATCGAAAAACATAAGGTCGGGCAGAGTGCTCTTTTATGAATTTAATAAAACTTTAATGAGGTGCAGCAACCTAACATAAGGTAGGGCAGAGCAGGGACGTGCAGAGAACTTTTTCAGGGCAGGTGCCCAAGTGAAAAAAAGGGCAAAAATATAGAAATGAATGAGGCTAAATATATACCGGCTCAATATTCGTTCAAATTTATTTAAACTAGCCATTACTAATTCAAGAAGGAGATAAACATGACTGATATCATAGGTACCAGTGGGCAAATGTTTTATATGAACATAAAATCTACAGTACTGACTAACAGTAGGACTAGGAAATTTAGCAAAAGAAAAATTATATATATTACTTTTACATAAATGACTGCAAGAAAATCAATCAGTATGATCAATACACTTGGCTAATAACCAGACCTTATCATTTTATATTTATAAGAGAACCCTTCTGTGTGTCATTTCTTTGAATATGCTGATAACTTCACTGTTGTTGATTGTGATATCCTTTTCAAATGCTAGCAACAAAAGATCAGATAACCTCTCCTCACTGGACAGGCTGCATAGCTTTGTCTTCACCAGCTTGAGTTTGGAGAAGGTCCTTTCCACTGTTGCAGTTGTGATGGGTAGAGTGGCATAAATTGTTAAGAGTTCAAGCATAAGTGGCAATATCTCCTGGACATTGTTTTCTTTCATCAGGTTGAGCATTGTAGCTGCACTGTTCTGTGGCAGGCAAGGAAATGAGGAATAGAAGATCTTTAATTCCAACCGTAGCTTGTCTACCTCTTCTAACTCATAAAACTGGCATAATTTTTGCAATGACTTGAATTCCTCTTCATTCACAGGTTCTTTCCAGTTATCTTGGACTGTCATACAATGAAAGGCATTTAGGATACCCCATGTTGTGTTGTCTCCACCTTTAAATCTTCTTTGTAGCTCTTGTGATATTGTATCTAAAAACACATAAAATACTCTCGCACGGTAGTACTCATCCAAGGATTGATATTGCTGGTCCTCAGTAGCAGATGTAGCACTATACTTGTATCTTTCAGGCATTTTTCTTCTTCTGCCTTGTCCAGGAATCCCAGAGGGGAGGTCGATGGCCATGGATTCAGCTCTCTCTCTAACATTTGTAAAAATCTCCTGAAACTTCTCATTATTTATTAATTCTCTCAAACTTTGTAGCACTCCATCCACAGTTCTGTAGGAGGCAGCCAAATCCAAGTCTTTCTGTTGTAGGGCATTAGAGGCATAGGCGGTTTCTTGAAAAACTGGGGTGGTGGCAATCTTAAGACAAACAAGAAATTCAAAGTTAATACTTTGCAGCAATATTGAGGCATCCCCTGCTGATGCATCAGGAGGATGTTTTTGCACTATCTCTTCTAAAAATTGCTTCAGAGCTGGGATGACCTCCCTCATGGTTCTAAGAGCTGACTCTCTGCAAGCCCATCTTGTGTCTGATAGCTTGTTAAGTTCAAGTGGGCGGTCTTCTGGATACATTGCTTTCTGGATCTCCATGAAAGCAGCATGCCGTTTGGAAGAGTTAGCAATAAAAGCATACGGTTTCTCCACCAAACTGAAAAAAGTTGCAAACTGAGTACTTGATTTTGCCCTTTCGACTAATACTAGATTTAGGCTGTGTGCATGGTAGTGTACATAGAGTGCCTTTGGGTTCTGTCTTTGGAGTCTGGACTGTAATCCATTGTGTGACCCAGTGTTGCCAAGATATAATACCCATTTCTACAAGCTCCTGTTTATTATTATTATTGTGATTATTTTTTATTATTAAATTAATTAATTAATAAAATTAATAATAATAATATAATAATAATAATAATAATAATAATAATAATAATAATAATAACTATTATTATTGATTGACAAAGTCAAGAAGAAAGTATCACTCATTGATGTCGCAATACCATGGGACACCAGAGTTGAAGAGAAAGAGAGGGAAAAAATGGATAAGTATCAAGATCTGAAAATAGAAATAAGAAGGATATGGGATATGCCAGTGGAAATCGTACCCATAATCATAGGAGCACTAGGCACGATCCCAAGATCCCTGAAAAGGAATCTAGAAAAACTAGAGGCTGAAGTAGCTCCAGGACTCATGCAGAAGAGTGTGATCCTAGAAACGGCGCACATAGTAAGAAAAGTGATGGACTCCTAAGGAGGCAGGATGCAACCCGGAACCCCACACTATAAATACCACCCAGTCGAATTGGAGGACTGTGATAGAGCTAAAACAAAAAAAAATTATTATTATTATTATTATCATTGACACAGATAGGCGGCGGGCCTATAATACATCCCTCTCAAAAGGGCACTTTTAATACAGTAGCAAAAGGGGCAGGTGCTTGGGCACCCCTAGCAACCCCCCTCTGCACGTCCCTGGGGCAGAGTGATCTTTTATGAATGTAATCAAATGACTTAAACTTAAATCACACGAGATGCCACAACCTAACCTCCAAGAGTTTGTATTTCGTGTCACTGGTCTAGGAGTGTTCAGCTGATTTTATCATTTTTAGTGGATTCTTAATGACCTCTGTTTTGAACTCTATAGTCATTCGAAAAGTTACAGCTTATTCAAGATCCTAACTCTATTCCATCTTTTGTATTGTTTACTACTTACTTTTCGATACATTTTCACCTAATGCATTCCTCTTTCCTTTTGTATTTTCGCAATTCCATTAAATAAGCATCTCTAATCTAACTGCAGCACGTTTTTTATAGTCAGATTTTAGTTTATCGAGTACTTGACTATGACTTGACAGAAATGCAATTTGTCATTCTTCTTCTTATTATTATTTTTATTACTCAGTATAATGAAACCTATTCATATAAAACGAGCCCGCAGGGACCATTAACTTGAAATTCAGTTGGTATGCATTAGGAGGAAGAAGAGGAATGAATTAAAAATAAAAATAAAAAAAATCAACAAGAGCAATCAATCATTTCCACAGGTAACCCTCTCCCCGGTCGTCCCATACGTCTTGCGGTATCTAGAAACGTCGCACACCATGAAGAACCACGACCTCTCGTCTCTCATCACGTTCGTAACGGGTTCCGAACCTGTATCAGCAAGTACACTGACAAACGTCACTAAAAAGGTGAGAGATGGAGAGCTACTACTTCATTTCCAATATGTTATGAATTTGTCATCATTTATTTTATTACCCTTTTAATTTGATTTCGAGCTGCCTACGTTAATTATTATAAGTGTTTTAAAGGTCATCATCCATTACCTATTGCGATTTCTTGAAATTTCGACATGTTCCAAACCTGTATCGGGAAGAAAATTTGAAAATATTATTTAAGTAACTCTCCTGTGTCTTGCGTCGCACATCTCGAGAAATAGTGACCTTCCGTCGCTCATGAAGTGTTTGGCAAAAAGAGCAATGGAAAAACTTAACTCAGATGATGAGACACAGAGGGAGGAACTATGATGTGGCTCGATTCTGCGTCATCGGAACTCGGTTAAATACAACTATTCAGGAGAAACAAATTTAATTCTGTATCTTCAACTCACTGGTGAAAACTACTAACGAAAACGATTTGTATTAAGATGACTTTTTCACGCACGGGCCCTTGTCTAAGCTAACTCAGAAGTTACAAGGAGTTACAGTCTCAAAGACTTGTTAGTTGTTAGTCCATCCGAGGAGACATCGTATGCTCACTTAACTGTAGGAGCAGGTTTTACTGTGCATTCACAGAGTCCTGTTGATTTTGTCTAGCGTTCTTTTAAACTTCTACGCTGTTGCTGTTTACAACACGTGTCATATATTTTTGTATGTAAAGAAGTTCCCACAAAGGGATGCGTTGTACCTCTTCAATTCTAGTTTCCATCCATTATTTCTTAGAGTAAGGTTTGAAAGGGGTTAGGGACTGGTGTGGATCTGTGGAACTCTGGACTCCGGACAGCCAACAGATACGAGGTTGTACAAGAAAACAAGTCTGGTCATTCTAAAAATCCTGAGTGTAGGATCTCCTTCCCGAGACCCGCCTTGGTATGTTTGTAGTTAATGGAACTCAGTATAGAAAGTAGCAATGTCAGGTTTTTACTGCCTAAGGAATGAGATCCAAGAATTTGTCTAATTTGCCTTTTAAGTACTTGTAGTTGTTAATGCACACCAAGAGAGACGGTTCTTCTGTATGAGATTTGTATTCTTTCTTTTGTTATTTACCCATTCATTTCCGGCTGCGACAGTTACACTCGACTGACCAACAGTCATACATTTGTGTTAGGTCAGCGAAGCACAAGACTGTGACCTTGGTACCACCCATTAGTGGAGAGAGAGAGAATGTCAGTGTTAATCATTGCAATGTCTGCCATTAGTATTATAATTACAAGCCAAGCTACAACCCCAGCTGGAAGAGATGTGTTACTAGTCCAAGGGCTACCATCAAAGAAACCCACTAGTACACATGCAATCCGTTAAGAATAATGAAAAGGAAAAAAGATAAACTAATAAGATAACAAATTTCATCTTATGCATTCTGTATCGACCATTGTGGAAATAGTTCGATATTTCTGATTTATATTTAGAGGTCAATTATGCTCCAACTCCTATTGATCCTCGATTTTTCGATTTTTAGAGTGCATCCACAACTATTCTTAAAATTGCTCAGGCATCTTCACAGCTACTATATTACAATACCCACATCTGTCAGTTAGCTGCAACCCCATTTCATTCCGTTTTACTGTACCTCCATTCATATTGTCTTTCTTCCATCTTACTGTCTACCCTCTCGTAACAATTGATTCATAGTGCAATTGCGAGGTTTTCCTCCTGTTACACCTTCCAGACCTTTTCACTGTCATTTTCCGTTTCAGAGATGAAATGCCTTAGTTGCCCCAATGCTCGGCATGTATGTCAAATGTCTATAAATCAATCAATAAATCAACAGTACATAGTAATTAGAAGTACACTTCTTGAAATTCCACACATAAACATGTCCCAGTTCTAGTATATATTGTTTGTTTTGTTTGTATGGTGTTTTTACGTTGCATGGACGGCAAAAGGACCAACGGCTTTACGTGACTTCCGTACCACGTCGAGAGTGAACTTCTATCACCAGAAACACACATCCCTCACTCCTCAATGGAATGGCCGAGAATCGAACTAGCGACCACCGAGGTGGGACGCCAACACCATACCAACCACGCCACTGAGGCGCTATTCTAGTATATATTAATACAAAATCTGATCCGTGTTTCACCTGCAGAGCGGACGCATGGCTATGCAAGGCTGGGGAATGAGTGAAACTACTGGCATAGGCACAGCTACTTCCACCCAGACGTACGACAAAGAAGGCTGCGTCGGAAAGTTTCAGCCGTTCTTCCAAGCAAAGGTAAAAAAATATTATGTTGTGCCTGACTCTACAAAATCTTTGTTCTTCTTCATTCTTCAAGGAAAGAGTCCAGTGGTGTATCTCATGGAGTTTAATCATTCCTTAGTAGTTATAAGGTAAATGTTTGACAATAGAATCATGTTCTATTGAAGGTTATTGATCTTGAAACCGGGGAAATGTTGGGAGAAGGACAGGAAGGAGAGTTATGCGTAAGAGGAGCTTCGATCATGTTAGGTTACGCCAACAACCCCAAAGCCACAGCCGAGACCATCGACCCTGAAGGGTGGCTCCACACGGGTGACCTCGTGTACTTCGACGAAGAGGACAACTTTTATGTCACGGGGAGGATCAAGGACCTTATCAAGGTCAAAGGATATCAGGTGAGATAATACCTGCAGTGTAGAGTCCTCTGAAAATGTAAGGATTATATGGCTGCACTTGAATCAACAAATTCTCTTTTAATTAAACAATGCCAGTATAACAAAGTAATATATAAATCTCTGATAAGTTAATACTACGGCCCATTACTTTTGCATATTATAAACAGATTCAATAAAAAAAACAATATATTATTCCTCCCCAATCAGAATAAGGTAGAGTTATTTTTTACTCAGTGGCCTCAAAGGGTGCGACTACAGTGCACGAATACCTTTCCCTACAAATATCACCCAAAATCACAATTCTAAACAACAAATGGTGAAATATGGATCTGATGTATTAGTAAAAATTCCTAAAATCCTGGCAGGAAGATGTCTCAAAACATCTGGTGTTCTCCAAATTTTGTGAGAACAGAGAAAAACAGTACCCTTAAAAAAAAAAGAGAAAGAATATTCCAAAATATAGTTGGTTATGTCATACAGAAGGTTTAAGTACACATTCCAGATGTCATAAAGTTTTCTGTAAGAAAACGAGATAAAATTTAACAAGGAATCTTACCTTAAGGCTATGTATATTCATTGCCAAGGTATTATTAAACAAAGCAGATAATTCAGAAGCGAAAGCTGAGGAAAGGACGCTGAAGAACTAGAGCAATTTCTCCCGTTCCAGGTGGCTCCTGCAGAGCTGGAGAACATCATCAGGAAAATGGAAGGTGTGCGAGACGTAGCCGTGGCGGGGATCCCTGACGAACGCCTAGGCGAAGTCCCAAAGGCCTGGGTTGTGCCAAGAGCTGACGCTGTTTTAGATACGAAGGCTATTATTGAGAACGTTGCAGGTACTGGCGAACTGAGTTCATACATCAACTATTTTTTTGGTAGCAGTGTAGACAACACCCAACTTTGTTTCGTTGTATTATTTATTTCATATTACAAGATGTTTATCTTCTAAATGATTCATTCATGGTTACCATTATCTGAAGGAGCTCATTTCTCCATCCTAGCCCAAGTGACGCCCTACAAGCAACTGGCCGGAGGAGTCGAGGTCGTCCATTCCATCCCGAGGAACCACATTGGCAAGGTGCTCCGGAGGCAACTTCGAAAGCCTTACGAGGATAAATCAAAAAGGTCTAAGCTGTGAATCAGTTACAAAAGAGGAATGCCAGTCACCATTTTGAGTAACTTCTTGTAAAATGAATGTACGCAATCTACAAAAAGGGTTTTCCGTTATAGTAGCAAAAATAATAGCAATAAAGATGATAACATATGAATAGCATACTGCCTTCATATCAGACATAAATATACCAAACAATGGTCGTTTGCCTAACTGTAATTTTCCTTTTCTTACCAATTAATGAACTATTTTGAGTAACTTCTTGTAAAATGAACGTACGCAATCTACAAAAAGGGTTTTCCGTTATAGTAGCAAAAATAGTAGCAATAAAGATGATAACATATGAATAGCATACTGCCTTCATATCCGACATAAATATACCAAACAATGGTCGTTTGCCTAACTGTAATTTTCCTTTTCTTACCAATTAATGAACTATTTTGAGTAACTTCTTGTAAAATGAACGTACGCAATCTACAAAAAGGGTTTTCCGTTATAGTAGCAAAAATAGTAGCAATAAAGATGATAACATATGAATAGCATACTGCCTTCATATCCGACATAAATATACCAAACAATGGTCGTTTGCCTAACTGTAATTTTCCTTTACTTACCAATTAATGGACTACATATTGTATATTTCCTTAAGATAACCACAAGTCAAATCAAGTCAAGTAAATAAATTTATGAGAATGAATATGACCTTAATTCGCACCAACATCCCTTCTGTTCAGCACCACACCTTCTGTGATGCCTTTCTTCTCCTGAAGCCGCTGTGATACCAGAAAGGGGGAACAGTCTCTTACTTCTGTTAAGTGCCACTGCACCTCTGCCACGCTCTTAATCCACCCCTGAAGCTGAGGTGCGATAATGCTCTTAGTTTTTCCCTTTCTTTAAGTGAGGCCGATTCTGCTCTCAGTTTCCCCCAAACTTCTGATGACATCTTAGGCTCTCAGCCACAACACAATGCACAATGTCTCTGTACACATTAAAAGGTCACAATTAGTGTCTTCCAAATCAAAGGTCAAATACTTATCATAAGATAAGGTTACAAATATCCTTGGTCCTATTTCACACGCACTTCTGGTGGATTTCCCTTTGCTCTGTGCTGGAGCATAGGGTTCCAGTAACATTGCACTAGAAAGTTTTCTAGTCATGTCCAAACATAGGCTGTTTGAGGAGGGTTAAGAGCTGCCTAACTAGTTCCACCCTTAAGGTATCAATGTGGATAATCTAACTGATACCCCTCAGGGCCAAACATTATCAGGTGGTTGAGGATCTTACCACAGTTCGACTATTAGCTTCAGATATATATTCTAGTATCAGTTATAATACCTTTTCCAATTTATCATGTCAAATTAATTCTACCAAAAGTGGAAAATTCCACAAGTCTTACCAAATTATTAAGCAATGATATATGGGACTCTTGGACTCAAACCCAGGAACAAATTCCAGGTGTTTAAAAGCTCCCTCACCACGCCAAGGTGGTCCCAAGTCGAGGGGGAGAGCATGATCTGATCCCATCTTCAATCAAGTGTATGTATTGGGAAAAGCAGATTTAAATGTCTCTTTCCAAAAAAAAAAAAAAATGCCATTTTCCTGTTTTCCGCGGGTAAACCAGCCAGCCATCCTGATGACATTGTTGGATTTCTCATTATTGTTATTTAATATCAATTATTTTTATGAAGGGGGATTGAAGTCTGGTACAGGGTTAGCAGCAATCTGGAACCTTGTTTCCATAATGAACAGCGTAAGGGGTGACAGGCACTAAATCACCTGTTAAAGAAAGCTTAATTGTATGTTATATGTGTTATACAGAGGGCTGCTGAAAAATTGAAATTGGAACTAAATGACAATACAGCAAAACTTAGCAAACGTCACATAGCATTGGTATCATCATCATAACTGCCTCAAACCTCTTCAGATTCAAAAGTGTCTCTGTGAAATTCTGCCAATTATTGTTATTCTGTAGTAAATTTATCTTCCACAAATCTCTATTCGTCTCATAGCTTTAATCCAAGTAGATCTTGGTCTTTTAGGATCCACCGAAGCCCAGCTGTACTGTATTTCCCAGGGGTTTGCGTAAGGAATCATTAATAATTCAACAACCAAAACAGAA
The DNA here is from genome assembly GCF_015104395.2 of Macrobrachium nipponense. Classification (NCBI taxonomy): domain Eukaryota; kingdom Metazoa; phylum Arthropoda; class Malacostraca; order Decapoda; family Palaemonidae; genus Macrobrachium; species Macrobrachium nipponense. The sequence goes on along the minus strand of NC_087217.1, from coordinate 57,914,926 downwards.
AACTCCAGCCCAAGGAAAACACAAAATAACTAGAAAATTATCAGGAAAGCTTGCACAAGAGTAGAAGACAGTGTCATCGGCGATTATCTTACAATCCGTGCCTATCACTAAGAGGCTGCATAAGTGTGTAGTCACGACAATCACTGTCCTGGCCGCAACAGTGTTTGTGGAATCAAAGTAGAGAGTACACTGTGAGTAGCGACTGAGTGACGAGCATCCAGGTATCTACTAGGTGGGTAAAAACAATTACCAGTTCACCGTTGCAATAGGTATTGGTTCCAGAGTCGGAACTTGTATCTTTTCTAAGTGTATTGCAGAAAGTGATCAGATAGTTTATGAAACATTTGGTTTGTCAACATCAGCAACTGAACGCCTGAGATAAATAACACACGCTGGCAACCGTATGGGGTTAAAGTTCGTTGTGTGCTGAATAGTCCACAGTCTATACGATAAGAACCAAGACGTCTTTTAAAAGACAGCATGAAGCGACGTTATTCTGAATTTATTTGTAATATTCAGACTACGGCTTAGCTTCAAGTGAAGAGCAATTACAGGACAGCCAAGAATTATAGCCAAGTCGATGACATCTCTCTCCCAGAACACGGACAAGTCAACAATTAAACACATCTACCTGCGAAGAGGAAAATATCTTTCCTACATCACTTGAGGGGTATTTAAAAAAATGTTTAGCGACATATACTTTATGCTTATTATAAATCACTGCTTCGAGAAGGGTGCTCAACTGACGTCCAAGAGCCCTAAAGTCAAATTTATTTATCTATTTATTTATTCATTCATTTATGTAGCATATAACTGAGACCTTGATTCAGACAGCTGAATATTTTAACGATTATTTACTAAATTACCTGATATTTAAAAGAATAATTTAGAAGCTGCGCCTCAAGTCTTAAACACCAACCATGCCTAAACAAAACAAAAAGACTTAATACCAAAAACTTCATACTGCTGATTTAAAGAATCGACATTTCAAAACGGTCTTTTTGGAAGATGAAAATGTATTAGTATTAGTCAAAGAATTAAAATATGACTAATTGAAACTGAATATAAACCATCTCTCTCTCTCTCTCTCTTATTCGATCATTTTAACTTTGTTTCACAGGGGACACTTAACATCTGACTGAAATTTTTACGCTTTCAACTTATCCAGTGATTAATCGACACACTAGGACGATATCTCAAATCAAGCCACTATCGTCAGAATAGATTACCCTGGAGCACATTGCACCAACACAATCATTCTGTTCTTTGATGTTCTTACATTTCACTTGACAACACGACCTCTAATTGGTACCCATCATGAAACCTTAGCCAAACACAATGGGAAGATACCCAAAGTTAGATGCCGTGATAAAAAAAATAAAATAAAATAAAATGAACTATTTGAATGTTGATTAGTAGAATTCATATGTTCAAAAGGTAAAGAAAACGCGTAATGATCGCTATATCTTGTTCTTGCCATTATCTTTATTTTATCTTATATCTTATATATATATATATATATATATATATATATATATATATATATACATATATACATACATATATATATATATATATAGATATATATATATACACTATATATATATATATATATATACACACACACACATATATATATATATATACTCTCACTAATCTTTGTCTCCATTTAATCAGCATCCATTCTAAGATTGTGTACTGAAACAAAGTCTATCATTATTATTAAGTACAATTAATCAACTGAACCTTAAAAATGTATCTTGTCTTCACTGTACCTGCATTTTGAAATAAGATCAAAAGCACAGACACACACGTTCATATACTTCTTTTTCACTCTCATTGAATGTTCTGAACTTCTTCATTTTCTCCTTTTTCCATTTCCAGAACCTCCAGAGGAGGCAATACCTAACATGACACCTACAGGAAAAAATGGCCGAATCGTCAAATGGAAAGGCGAGGTTCCCTTTCCAGAAATCCCGAACGCCAACTATGCCTCCTTCATGTTGACTGCGATGTCCAAACACGGGGAAAATGATGCTGCCCTGGTTAGTATGGAAAAGGTTTGCTGCATTGGTGTATTTTACTATATTATAGGTTGGGATAAGCTGCTATGTCTTTTCCGAAGATTCCAAGGGAGACAGGTGGAGCTATTACTTTTTAAAAGGTTAAACCTCACTCTCATTCCTTTTTTCCAAACAAAATTCCTTTTCGTGCCTTTTCTTTTCTAGGCTGGACTAGTTAAGGGTATTGAACCCATTTGCCTTAACATTCCAGAAAGGACAGTGACATTCAAAGCATAGCAAGTTCAAGATGCATAATGATGCAAACTAGTTGGGCTGTCACCATGCCCCTGAAAAAGAATTGTCCAGCAACTCATACTTCCAATAAAAATTTTCTACATACCAAACTCGCCAAAAAATTTTCATTTCAACACAAATAACTGTTTATTACATAACAGTGCCTTATGTATGTCAAGGAAATAGGCACAAGGATTTTTATTTATATAAATAAAAACCAATGTTCCTTTGTTGATAGCGATAAGAAACAATGTTTCTTTGTTGATAACGATAAAAGCCAAAGTTCCTTTGTTGATATCTGTGTCAAGATGGGTATACATCTGTGCTCATTAGTCTGTTACTTTCTTTCCTGACGAAGGCTTCCGTTGGCAGGTAGATGGACCAACAGGTAAGGCCTACACTTACGGCGACCTCCGACGCAACATACCCAAGATAAGGAACGGTTTGGTTGCTGCTGGAGTATGCCCAGGGGACAACGTCCTTTTAGGATGCAGGAATCACATCGATATGCCTGTGGCCCTGTTATCCATTATCCTTGCTGAAGCAACTTGTGTTCTTCTCAATCCAGCTTCGACTAAAGGTGAGCATCAGTGAATGTTTTATCACAATGTGCCTACTATGTCTGGTCATTTATATGTCACTGTAACGCATAGCAACTTCCGCTTTGCTTCCTATAAACACTTTGTATCAGTTGAGGTTGGATCTTTCAAGAGAATTAAAGCTTCTCACTTTTCACTCGAAAAAGAAAAAAAATTAACAGCAAACCCTATCATAAAGTCAGAGCAGGTGTACGTACATGTCAAAGATATTATACTAGTAAACATATAACTTCTGCCACCACCCTGAATGTTCAATTCGATTTTTTCTATTAATTTTAGTCTCCATCTAATTTGTGTGTTCTACGATCCTGTGCTGAAACAGGGTCCATTGTTATTAACATTATAGATCATTTGGGTCCTTATACTGTACATACCGTGTTTTGTCTTTACTGTTTCTGCAACGGGAAATGAAGCTAAAAGTGCAGACATAGACATTCATATGCGTTACAATTCTTACCTTTGCAGAGGAGCTGAAGCACATCATTGGCCTCAGCGAGTCTAGGTGGGTCATAGTGCAGGACAAGAAAGTGGCACAGAAAGTGGAGGACGCTTTCAAGGAACTGTCACCCAACGCTCTCCAGCAGCTCTGGGTAATGGATGAAATGACCTCAGCCAGACCCTCCCTCAGTGACCTCATTTCCTCCACGACACCCGAGCTTCAAAATAAGGTTAGGCGACTTTAGTTAACTAATACATTTTTTTTAGTTAATACACATTGTCACAGCTGTGCTATAGTATAAGTAAGCTTATCCTCAACTTGTTTTAGGAGTTAGTTTTCTTATTTGCAAAATATGCAAACCATTTCGAGATATCACCATGGTTCTCATGTAAGAGTCTTTATTTAAACAAGAATTTTAAGAATCTACTTTTTTTCAGACAAACATATCCTAAAAGTACAGATCAGATGTAAATGCATATGTTCATATTTTGAATTAGCACTGAACACATTTGGCAGAAGTCGAGACTGTTTATGCTTACAGAGTAGTTTAGCACTTGAAATACCTGCTCTCGCGACTTCCTCCAGCAGCTCAAGTCGCTCTGCACAAACGCAGGCTGCACACATTTAGACATTTGCCTTGGCTATGGTCAGTGAGAATTGTCCTTTCAGAATGATATCTTTGACGCTGCCACAACTGTTGCACTGATGCCCCTCTCATCTGGCACCACAGGTCTTCCTAAAGGTGTCATGCTTTCTCACCGCAACTTGATAACAACTCAGATTCAAAGGGTGTAAGTAAATCCACGTCTCAATTCTAGTTATTAGATTACCAGTCTTGTGCCAGTGCACGCTCTCGCTCGCACAATCTACCTTAAGCAAGTTTGAGCAAACAAGCGTAAACATTGAATAAAAAGACATGAATGTTTTAATGGGCTTTCATGTAGTTAGCATTCAGAACAACTATTTATACCAGGATGGAAGCAAATGTAATAGCCATTTCCTCCCAAATATTTTAGTGTAATATGATACAAATATTCTGAGATAGGGACAGAGGGATCAGTCAGACATAGCATTGGATTCTCTTCCAAACAGGTATTTGGCAAGTCTCTCTCCACCGCGGAGCATCAACATCCATAAATCAGTGTTAATAATCACCCCCATGTATCACATAATGGGTTTCAACGTTGTGATGAATACGTTATTCAGCGGAGGGAAAGCGGTCATCCTTCCAAAGTTTACTCCCAAGGAATATTTCCAAGCCATCGAAAAGCACAAGGTCAGGCTGTTGAGTGCATCAAAATTCTGAATAACCGTTCTGTTTAAACTCAGTCCTTTGAAGATATTGAGGGTTATTTAAAATATTTAAAATAATCTAATCCATCTTTTTATCAACACTTCTATGTAACTATAAATCAACAAATTTGTTACTCTATACATTTTTTGTTTCCTCTGCATTTTCCCATTTCCTTTGAATAAGTTTTCCAATCTCACTTGAGCAAATTTTTTAATTTCACAATAATTTATCTCACACAGTAATTGACTATGTTTATACAGCAATTGCAAAATGTCATTTTTGTTCATTGTAGATGAAAACATAATATGATTCCCCAAGAACAATAATTCCCACAGGTAACCTTCTCCCCGGTCGTCCCATACGTCTTGCGCTTCCTAGAAAACTCTCCCATCATGAAGAACTACGATCTTTCCTCGCTCATCACGTTCCTGACGGGTTCTGAACCTGTATCAGCAAGTACACTGCAAAATGTAACTAGAAAGGTGAGAGATAGAGGGCTGCCATAATTTAGTTCCAGTGTGTTATGAATTTACTTCGTTTAATTGTCACTTTACCTATGTAAATTGTACTATCTATGATTTATACTTAAAAATCAAATATGCACCTACTTCTACTAATCCATAATTTTTGAAATACTTTTAAAAATATTGTTGAAATTACCCATTTGTCTTCGTTGCTTCTTATCTGCCAGTATATATTAAATTTCGCACATAAAACGGCCAAGTTTTGGTATATATTAATCCAGAATCTGATTTATCTTTCACCTGCAGAGCGGACGCATGTCTATACAAGGCTGGGGAATGAGTGAAAGTAGTGGCATAGGATGTGGTACCTCCAGTGAGACGTATAGCAGGGAAGGCTGCATTGGAAAGTTTGGACCATTTTTCCAAGCAAAGGTAAAAATATGTTGTACTCGTCATGTCAAACTCTTTGTTCTTCAAGGTTAGAGCCAATTGGTATCTCACAGCATAAAGTGCTTCTATAGCAGTTATATGATAAAAGAAAATTGTGTGTGTTTTTTTTTCCAAGGTTATTGATCTTGAAACTGGGGAAGTGTTAGGAGAAGAACAGGAAGGAGAGTTATGTGTAAGAGGACCTTCGATCATGCTAGGTTACGCCAATAACCCCAAAGCCACAGCCGAGACCATTGACCCTGAAGGGTGGCTCCACACGGGTGACCTTGTGTACTTCGATGAAGAGGACAACTTTCATATCACGGGGAGGATCAAGGACCTTATCAAGGTCAAAGGATATCAGGTGAGATATCATCTGCAATGTCTTCTGATTTTATTTTTAAGGCCCATTACTTTTGCAAATTAGGTTGGAAGGCTATGTTTTAAATTTAGCGAACTATCGGGTGTTCACTTAGGCTGTGAGTACATGGACCACTTTGTGGTCGCCACAGTGGCTTCAACAAGCCACTGAGTGGCGCCACTCACTGCCAGGCTTTTCGTTATTCATTTATGTGGGTCAGTGGCGAGGATCAGTGACAGCTCGCCGCAGTTGCTTGGCCGTAGACGCTAGTGTGCTTGACATATAAACAATGGAAACCTATGGGAAACCACATCCCCACCACTCAGTGGCCCCACTAAGTGGCCCGTGTACTTGCAGCCTAAAAATAACAGAATTATCTTTTACTAGCAGAAAGTCCAAGTCATACGGTTATAGACGGTTGACTGAGCGTGTCCAAATGGACAACCTCTAGTCTTGAGTGGATAATCGACAAGCAGCCAGAAGTACTGGAGAGTGAACAAACGAATATATGAACACGACTAAAGATTTCCTTTTTGAAATTGTGAAGGTGGACGGTGAGTGATTGAACAAACACATACAAGTGACCAATACTACTTCCCTGGGTGCGCCTGTGAGAGTGGACAGTGAACGAAAAAATGAACACACGATCGTAACCAACGCTTTCCTGGGTATGCCCAAAGTGGGTGGATGAACGAACCCGCACATGCTTACAGTTGATGATTTATATAGGAGCCTGTGAGTGTGGGTCCTTTGTTTCCAAGTAACTGACCCAGTATTCCAGGTTGTTGAGGCTTCGTCATTCGATGTCAGTTGTTTGCCCATTGAAGAAATCGTGCTCTGCTATCAATACGATCTTTTTTCTGCTTGCATTTGTAAAGAAAGTATGTGTTGTTATTTATCTTGTAAAGGTGACTTACTAAAATGCACAATATGATGGACATATTTTAACGTACTTACAGTAATTTTAAAAATATGAGTTAATTGAGAACACCTCAAAGTGACGCTCTCAGTAAAAAAAAAAAAAAAAAAAAAAAAACTTAAATTTATCCATTTACTGCAAGTACTTGAGATTATATCCATCATACTGTGCACTTTAGTAAAACATTTTCACAAGATACACGCATAGATAAATAATTGGTTACATAACGCGTAATTGCATGCAATCAAGATTACAATGATGCAAATGTGTTGTTGTGCTGAATGTACAGTAATTTTTTTTTTTTGTATGTGAGGAGTGTTATAGCATGTAGATCTGCATCATATTAGAAACAATACTCGCTTACAGTGAGCCCACTACGCTCTCTCGTACATTATTTTTATTGACTTATGGTACTTAATGCAGTACAACACTTTGCTGTTCTTAATATAATTAAGTAATGCAGTGTCAAACATTTTTCAGTACGTTTGTGTGTATGTATACAGGATCTGTTCGCACACGTAGGCTAAGCAACGCGTTCGGGTTAACTACGAACTTAAATGTGTTTGCTTGGTCTACATCTCTTTCTCTATAAAGAATCAGGGGTTGTTCTTAAAAAGAAACATTCTTTTTATACTGTATGGGATTTGAATCCAGGATTTCACATACAAGCACATATCTTGTAAGTACAAAATCCAAAGGAGGGTTAGTACTTCCACATCATACTGTTTCCATAAGACACTGAGATGAAAATGAACAAAGATCTTACCTTAAGGCTATGTATATTCATTGCCAAGGTATTAAACAAAGCAGATAATTCAGAAGCGAAAGCTGAGGAGGGGACGCTGAAGGACTAGAGCAATTTCTCCCGTTCCAGGTGGCTCCTGCAGAGCTGGAGAACATCATCAGGAAAATGGAAGGCGTGCGAGACGTAGCCGTGGCAGGGATCCCCGACGAGCGCCTAGGCGAAGTCCCAAGGGCCTGGGTTGTGCCAAGAGCTGACGCTGTTTTAGATACGAAGGCTATTATTGAGAACGTTGCAGGTACTGGCGAACTGAGTTCAAACATCAACTATTTTTTTGGTAGCAGTGTAGACAACACCCAACTTTGCTTCGTTGTATTATTTATTTCATATTACAAGATGTTTATCTTCTAAATGATTCATGGTTACGATTATCTGAAGGAGCTCATTTCTCCATCCTAGCTCAAGTGATGCCCTACAAGCAACTGGCCGGAGGAGTCGAGGTCGTCCATTCCATCCCGAGGAACCACATTGGCAAGGTGCTCCGGAGGCAGCTCCGAAAGCCTTACGAGGATAAATCAAAAAGGTCTAAGCTGTGAATCGGTTACAAAAGAAGAATGCCAGCACCATTTTGAGTAACTTCTTGCAATAAGTCACAACAGCAGTTATTTTTAAAATGAACCTACGTAATCAACAGATTTTTTCGTAACAATAGTAAAAAATAGTAGCAATCAAGATAATAACATATGAATAGCACACTGCCTTCACATCCCATAAAAATAACGAACACAACGATCGTTTGCCTGACTACAATTTTCCTTTTCTAACCAGTTAATAAACTACTGTATATGTATTTCCCTAAAATAACCACAACCATATATTTTCCAGTTAGAATGGACGTATCGTTTGAATAAAGCATACACTATCAATACAGGTCAAGTAATAAATTTATGAAAATGAATATAAGCTTTATTCACTTCAACATCTCAACCCAAATGTCAAATGAAAAAAATCAAATCCTTTGGCTACAACACAAAAAGTAAATGATGGCATAATTTGAACGAACTCTACCATATGGCACTTGACTTTCTATATTTATGATTTCTTTGTGCAAACCTTCAGTGCAAGGCCGATAACTTCTTGAATGGCGAAAGCTTAGTTTTGCAAAAGGGATAAATGTTTTAGTCCAAAACACGTTATGAGTATCCTTCGCCTAAAGAAAATACTTCGTGTGCTCAATAAATAAAACAGCAATATTTAATAAAGTTCTTCATGTTAGGGAATAAAGTAACTAAAACCACAATACTCATTTGAATGTGCATGAAAAAAAAACACGAGAGAGAGAGAGAGAGAGAGAGAGAGAGAGAGAGAGAGAGAGAGAGAGAGGTCTATTACCCAAGTGAAATCCTGGACCATTATTTAAGAAGAAACGATTAGTGCAGTATTTTACTCCCTCCTGAAGTTACCCAGGGTGATCACCTGCATAAAACTACTGATATAAAGTTCCACTACGCACAGAACATTATAAAAGAACATGATCAAGCAAAGGAAAATCAATATACTCAGAATCCACTTGAATGTCAGTTCCATACTCTTGGACTTGAGTGGGTTTTCTACCAGGACGTTGGTCGATGCAAGGGCCATGTCCCCTTTCCAGCATGTGTATTTCCCACTGTCATTAGTAAAGGCCTTGTGAAACGTCACTCCGCTCTTTGTCACCGACAGATTGGTAGACGTGCGCAAGGTCACGCCCTCCTTCGACCAGGTCAGGTTGTCGAAATCTCTCCCTCCGGAACACGAGATTTTGAAAGCCGAGAACGTGAAGGTCTTCTTCTCTCTAACGTAGAATTCTTTCTCCTCGTATTCCCTCTGTATCAGTGACCCCTTTGAGCAGTTCTTTTCGAAGATGTAAGTATGGTGGAAGAGTTTGGCCGGAAAGGCGCTCGGCATAAGATCAGGGACGAACGGGACTTCCATTCCCGAGAACATCTGCAGAGTGGAAACCTCAGAGTAATTCGCTGAGATGTTAGGAGAGGGCTCCGAATCAATCGACATGTAGGGAAAGACTTGTATAGCTTGTCTTGGGAGTGTCAAGTGCGCGTACACTTGATTCTGGGTCAAGAAACTCTTGAAATTCCCGTATCCACGTTCCCACCACTTCCCGTAAAACACCTTATGTGTCCACCACCTGGCGTCCAAGATATTGCTGTCATCTATAAGGGTTTCCTCGTACGTCTGGAGATTACAGCTGCCTGACTGCACTTTGTAGAGTACTGTTATTCCCCAGTCTGCGTAACGCGTAGTGGCATTGGGTATGGGTATCTCGTTGCTTTCAACCAAGCTATAATTGATGTTGCTATGTTCCACGGTATAAACCCAGTATTCACGGATGACAGTATCTTCATACTTGCAATAGTACTTCCCAGCGTGTTCCGCACTCAGGTCTTTCAGTACCAGAGTAGTTTTCCCGAAATAAAGGACAGCGTTTTGCATCTCCTCTGCTCTTGTCGCATTTGCGAGACTGAGCGAGGTATTGGAGATGTACTTGTTGAAGAAGTACCAGTCAGGCCATGGGGGTCCGTCGGGTCTCTTGCAGAACGGCTCACACGCAAGCTTCAGTTCTGGCTGCCCTCGGTAAACCACCAAAAGATCTCTCTGGATTTCGGCGCCATGGCTGACGTTTGATAGGCAGCGCTCGTACTCCTCCAAGTCAGAGGCGAAGGCGCTGTAGAGGGGAGTGTAACGGCGCCCTTGTTCCATGAGAAACGCCCGCAGCTCAGTGTCCTCCCATGACTTCTGTTTTTTTACCTCCTGTCCTTCTTTCTCTTCTTTCTCCTCTCCTTTCTCTTCTTTCTTCTCTACTTTCTCTTCTTTTGTCTCTTCTACTGGTGGAGGAGGAATTTGGGTACGCTTTTTCAGAAATTTGGAGAAATGTGAACGATATTTGCTTTCGAACCCAACATCGGTTGTTTTTTCTTGAGAGAAAACACAAACTGCGGCTGCAACAAGGATCAGGAGGAGCTTCATCCTGAAATATTCAGATCTGTATGAACATCCATAACATACACAGACACTGGCAAACAATTACACCTTATATATATATATATACACATACACAATATATATTATATATATATACATATATATATATATATATATATATATATATATATATATATATATATACATATAGTTTTGTCGATGAGTCACAGGTGGCATTTTATGCTTATAATATAAGAAGTCACATAATCCCTTACTAATGGATTGCCTTTACCAAGAAAGCAGCTTCTCCCCAAGAGAATGATTAGAGCAGTTACCCTGACTAGGATTCGAACCTATGCATTTTAGGGTTGATAAAGAGATGACGGTTACTTATACATACATTCATATATATATATATATATATATATATATATATATATATATATATATTATATATATATATATATATACTATATATTTATTTATATATATGTATAAATGTATAATATATATGAATATATATTAGCTGATGTACCAGGTGTTGCCCGGGATAAAAAGGGTCATGCCATCCATGATGACAACCCCCCTAAAGGGCGGATGATGCAATCACTTTCAGGATAAGTAATCACTTGGGAGCCTGTCGAGCCAAAGAAGGTTTGAAAAATCCAGTTATTAAATTATTCTACCTTGTCAAAGAAGCTTTGAAAAATCCAAAGAGTTTGCTGTTACTCCAAAAGCTGTAGAAAAATGAGGGGCTATGAAGAAGAAGGGTTAAGGTCCCCTTTGAAACGGCCCTCGAATTTCAGGTTTTGACTAAAACCCTTCCTGTGGGGTAGGATAGTCTATGGAAAAAATTTGGTTGCCCTAGCTTTCAGTCTGGGTGTGCATAACAAACAGACAAACAGACAGACACTGCCTTTTATATATATAAATATATATAGTATGTACGAGTATATAGTATATAAATACATAATACATATATTATATAATTATTAATATCCATATATACAATATATTATAGTATTATAATATATCTATATATATATATATATATATAGAGAGAGAGAGAGAGAGAGAGAGAGCATATACGAGTATATCTTCTTCTTCTTCCCAGCTTGTTCCCATTTTTATATGGGGTCGCCGTTTCGGATGAGCCGTTTCCATCTATTTCTATCTTGCACTTCTGCCTCATCAATTCCCTTCTCATGTAAGTCTCCTCTCACACAGTCCTTCCATCTCTTTCTTGGTCTCCCTCTTTTTCTTCTTCCTTTCACCTCCACCCCCACAGTATGTCTCCCAGCGTGGTCCTCATCTCTCCTCAACAGGTGTCCATACCATCTCAGCCTCCCCTCCTGCACTTTCTTTGATACTTCCACCACCTTAGTTGACCCCCTTATGTAGTCATTTCTGATCCTATCCTCTCTTGTCACCCCAGACATCCACCTAAGCATTCTCATTTCTGCCACATCCATCTTCTTTTGCTCTGCTTTTCTCATGCTTGCTGTTTCCGTACCATACAGCATTGCTGTTCTTACCACCGTCTTGTGAAATTTTCCTTTTAACCTAAGCGGCACTCTTTTGTCACAAAGAACTCCAGAGGCCACTCTCTAGTTGTTCCAGCCTGCCTGTACCCGATGTTTTACTTCTTCTTCCATACTTCCTCCAGCGTTAACAAAAGATCCCAAATACTTAAACTTATCAACTCGCCTTATTTGCTCTCCACCAAGTTGAATACTTCCTCTATCATCCCCCTCAGTGGTGGTACACATATATTCTGTCTTAGATCTACTTATTCTCATTCCTCTGTCCTCCAGTACTTGTCTCCATCGTTCCAATTTCACTTCCAGATCTTCCCTGCTCTCTGCACACAGAACAATATCATCTGCATACATTATGTTCCATGGTACTGTCTCCCTTACTTCCTCTATTATAACATCCATCTCTATGTTAAAGATAAATGGGCTCAGAGCCGACCCCTGGTGTAATCCTACTCTCACCTCAAAACCTTCTGTCTCCCCAACACTGCTCCTCACTCTGGTAAATACATTCCGGTACATCTCTTGTATCAATCGCACATACTTCTCTGGCACCATCTTCTCCCTCAGGCTCCTCCATACCTCTTGTCTCGGGACTCGGTCATAAGCCTTTTCAAGGTCAATGAATACCATATGTAGGTCCCTTTGTCTTTCCCCGAATTTCTCCATTATTTGCCTCAGACAAAATATACCATCTGTTGTTCCCCTTCCCTTCATAATCCCATCTGCTCTTTACCTATTTGTACTTCTTCTCTCAGTCTAGCATCTATCATCCTTTCCAGTATCTTCAAAGTGTGGGACATCAATTTAATGCCCCTATAATTACCACACTCTTGGACATCGCCTTTCCCTTTAAAAAATTGGGATCAATATACTCCCACGCCACGAGTATATAGATATGCATATATATATATATATATATATATATATATATATATATATATATATATATATATATATATATATATATATATATATATATATATAAATATAGATCTCGGAGAAGAATGAGAATGGAAAGATGCTGTCTGGTGAGAATGTAGTCTCGGGTCAAGGTAGTGAGTATTATGAAGAAATGTTTAATTTAGAGGATGGAAAAAGAGGCACACCTGATCTTGGAGGCGAGTAAGTGTTAAGAACCGAAATAGTAAGAGTGGCTGTATAGTGTGGTATAAAAAAAATGGGTCATTGACAAGGGTGGGGTTATGTACCCATGTCTGATTGTATCATCATGATGGAGTGATGCGAGATGTCGGAGAAAGAAAGATGGCACCGTGAGGGTGTAAAGTTGAATATAAGTAAGGCTTTAATGAAAGATGGAAAAGTGAGGGTGTAAAGTTGAATATAAGTAAGGCTTTGATGAAAGATGGAAAAGTGAGGGTGTAAAGTTGAATATAAGTAAGGCTTTGATGAAAGATGGCAAAGTGAGGGTGTAAAGTTGAATATAAGTAAGGCTTTGATGGAGGATGGAAAAGTGAATGTAGGATGGACAGTGAAAGATTGGGAGCAACAGATTCTTAAGCATATTTAGAAGTAAGGATTTTGGAGGTAAGAGAGGAGCTACAGGGAACGTGAAGCAAGAAAGGTAGCAGGATGTGTATGAAGGATTAGAGGAAACTAGGAGTATCTATGGAAGCCAAGGTTGGAATATAAGACTTGTTGTTGAGCCAACTCAGCAAAAGGAGGATGGAAGCTATTGAGATGAGTGGTTTATGCAGCATTGGTGGTCTAAGAACTGCAAGGCAGAGAAATGTAGCGATAACCATGTGGCAAAACGGTTAGCACTGGTGACAAAATAGGTCAGAGCTTAGTCATATAGGAATAATGGATGATGGTGGGCTCAGGATAACAGTATACAATTCGGAGGTGTTACGAGGAAGAGAAGAGGGCCTGGGAGGATATGAATAGATGGTGTGAAAGATACACTTAAAAAAAGGGGGCTTAATATACAAGAGAGAATGATTGCAAGACAGAAGTGAATTGTACAGCATTTACAGGGGAATTTGAAACAATGCTGATGAGCTTTCTGAGCGTATGAAACAGCTATTACAGAAGCTTTGAGCACAAAGGGAGTGTTGTCCTTTCTTCTTCTTACTCATTTTCTATTTGAGTCATTCCTACCACAGGAAACAGATGACAGCGACTTATCCAGTCACCCATCAAAGATGATATCGGTTAATTTCAACACTGCTGTTTATATTCCTGTAGAATTCTGGTTCTTTAATTAGACCAAAAATCACCCATCTTTACCATGATAGTCAAGTCATAAGTTTGTAATATAGCCACAAATACCTCAAAACATCATCTTCACTTTACCCTGGAGATAACTTACACCCATAAGTGCATCTGTCCTAGCCAGCATCTAAGCTATTTCTAGGGAAAAAAAAAAACAGAAATAATAACAGAATATGCATCTCTAGATCTGGGTATGATTAAAAAAGCCAAGTCCTTCCAAAATTTGAGAACAATGATACTTACTACAAGGTCTCTAAAGTTGGAATTTAGTTTATGACTATAAAAAAGACAAATGCAGACTGAATAAGACTGTTAAAGAAAACAGACTAAAACTGCATCAAAAGTTGTGCAGTACTGTATGGACGAGAGCCGTGGCATGGTATTGTAAGCTAACCCAAAAGATTTTGTTGGCATGATAATAAAGCTTCAAGAATACCAAGAGCCAAATGACAGATCAGATGAAAAATGCTATGACAGAAGTTTCACTTGGCGATTCTGATATTGTCAATATGAAAATGGAGAAGGTTTGGATATGTCCTTTGCACACCTACGTTCCTGTGGACGCTAAAGAGTTGGAACACCCAACAAACTCAGTTCGATGACACGAGAATATATATATATATATAATAAATATATATATATATATATAGATATCTATATATATATTATATAAAGTAATATATATATATATTACGTATGGAGTGTATATTTATATACACGCACACACACACACACACACACACACACACACATATATATAATATATATATATATATATATATATATATATATGCATATTACCTATATAACTATTGCATAATCATTCCAAGAAATACATTTATATAAAATACTCCATCAATTAGCCATTTTTTGCAGAATTTAAATTACTCTAAATTCTCCGGTTCCACACACCCCCGCCCCCCCCCCCCCCCCCCCCCCTTTACCCCCCCCCCCCCCCACCCCCCCCCCCCCCCCCCCCCCCCCCCCTTTCACGCACACGGCCACCCAATCAAGGCTGTCGCTTGGAATTTGTCTCCGGACAAGTCAGGTGGGAATTGCAGCATTACCACCACTGCTATTTCGACTTAATTTCAGATATTGGGCATTATATTTTGTCTAATCTATTGGTGTAAGTTGTTAACCTCATATATATATATATATATATATATATATATATATATATATATATATATAGATATATATATATATATATATATACATACATACATACACCTGTTACAGTCCATAAGTTTTGTTGTTTTGTATCACACATTATATTATGACATTTGTCATTCATCAAGATATGAGCGTGAATATGGAATCTAACCACATTCAAGTTTTAAGACTGGAACTCACCTGAGGCAAGATGCGGTTAATCTTGTCCTTCGCTGGTAAATTATCGCCTGTGTCCCATTCAGCTCTTTAATGGTACTCCACTTATCGATTTAAAACGTAACGCCGGGGAGGTGTTGCCAGTGATTCTTGGAGATGTATCTGAAACAAAATAATGTTCTTATGTACAATTTCATAGACTTTATCAAAACGTTTATCGCCTTTTTTTTCCTAGGTTCAGGAATCAATCTTTACTTACAACTTGCTCTCTGGTACAGTTCACGCTTATTATGAAACTTGTATATTTAAATATAACACGTTAAATTATGGAATGCATTTGAATTTACATAAACAATATAAACCGTCTTATTTCAATTTGGGTTCATTTAAATTCTGGCATCGTTGATGCATCATTTTAATGTTCAAGCAGTTGTCCTAAAATTTTCAACTCAAAGACAATCGTCAAGAACAATGATTTGTCTTCATTACGCATTATCCTATTACCGTCCACGAGGTGAATGAAGCAGTGCATTTATATAGGCTACATACGGCAAGATTAGAACATTTCTCCCTCTGCCATTAGTTCATAGAGCCTTTCAAAAATTTAGTATTTTTCCCAGAAAATTTAATGCCCTCTCCCACTTTGCCGAAACTTATGCCCGAATCAAAGTAATAACAAGGGTTACAGGGTATTCAATGATTTAACATGATTCAGTGGGTAAATTAAAATGTCATGGGGGTCTGAAAATTTTGGACGAGTCTAAATCATTTCAGTCGTTATTGTGCCAAAGATGATTAACTTTTGTTCTTGTTAAACATGACGTTATACTAACTGACACTCCTAGTCTGGAGTATTCCCCTAATAAAAGTGGCTTCACTTTTCTAGGCTAGCCTGACCCAATATAGGCCTAGTCTTTGCGTATCTCAACAGACTTTCCACAAGTTGTGCATGGTGAAATACTTCAATAAATCACGTTATATCAATTTTTCTGTCTTGAATTGAATTTCCTAGTTGCGATTCCAGTTAATCTTTTCGAGCCTACACAGAAACACAAAAAAAGTATTAAGCCTAGGCCTACGTACAAGTTAGGAAAAAACCTCCGTGTTACACTATAGTAACATTGCCTTAGACATCCCTCGGGCCTGATGTACATTACATTTGTTAAAAGGCATTTACGACCCCTGGGAAGCGATCACACTTTCGGTACATTCAGGGGCGGATAGATAACGGATAGTAGCCTATTTGATGCCATAACCACGGCAAATGACGGAAATCACAACTGCCATGTACCCTAGCCTGGATGGTAGATGACGGAAGTGATAGCTTTGGATATCATGATATAAAACCGTTAATAAAATCTAAAAGTAAAACTGAAAAACTGGCTATCTCGGTTCATGTCATCTTTGTCCCGTTGAATATAAGCTGTTTATTAAACCTGAGATCTTGGTTTAGCCTAGGTAGTCCTTTACCGGGTAAGCGTTCAACCCGACCCTAGCGCTACACAAATAGCGAAACAGTGTGACATGAATAATCTCTCTCGCTCCAATTTGTGTTCAAAATGGGAAACAGACTACTTTGTGATAAGAAGTTTTATTTAAACTTACTGATTCATGCTGGAAAAATCTTGAACTTTCTCCTAGTTGGTCCTCACGGTAGGACTCTGTCAGGAGTAGCAGAAGTTACCATGTCCAGACTCATCACTTCGACTGTCTGCTTGTAACTGAGAACGATGCTGTGCAGCTGTTGTTTTTTGTTGCTGTCGCTTGTCGATGCAGAGCACCTTTGTCCGCCTAATATTACATCAGTAGATCTACAGCGTTCTGAAAGGCCCATAACTTCAGCGTAAAGTACCTGCACGAACTTTACGGCTGCTTCAATTAACTAGGTTCAAAATGCGTTTCTTATTCTTTAGATAACTGATACATTTAGCCTTATGCATTACCAATTGAATGTTATGTCATACATAGCCCAATCTATTTTCTGCTGAAGTGCAATGACATGATGGTCAGGTTCAGGGACCATCATGTCATTGCACTTCAGCAGAAAATAAGTTGGGCTATGCATAACATTACATTTAATTTGATAATTATCTTAAGAATAAGAGATGCAGTTTGCACCTAGTTATTGAAGTAGCCGTACAGCTTCAAGGAGTTAAAATTGACAAATAATGAACACTATCAATATACGTACAGCGAAAATATGGTAAACTGATCATTTACTTCAGCATCGTAATAAAAAAAAAGCTGTTTGCGTTAACTTGTGCAATTCTGAATTCTGTTCTCCCCTACTCTGAAATTCTGAACCGTAAAATTATTTATACAGTTTTCAGCCAGTTTATTACCTGCAATATGGACATTTTTACTCATTAATTCACATTCAGAATCAAATGATTGGAGATGAAGAATAGCAAATCATCTTTTTTTTTTTTTTTTTTTTTAAATCATCACTTTAAAGCATACCAGGATAGAGTATATAGAACCATATGAAACACAGAATATAGCGCACAGTGCATGAAACAAATGATTCGGAAAGATCGAATCTCAAAACGAGAGAATGAAAGGAACTTTTAGTGTTAGTGTTTTTAAGATCACACATTTCTTAATTATGAAGGGATAAGTTACTTCTCATCTATTTCCTTAGCAAAATCAAGGTAGTTTTTTTTTTTTTTTACCCTATTATTCAAGAGAAAATTCTCCCAGTCTTTTCGTTGCAATGTGGCAGTTAGAACTATAGCTTCGTCTCGGAAATGTTCCTAAAAACAGTCTAAAACGGTATACTGTCTGAAACGGTATTCCCCGTAGGAGTTAGTGATGTGCAGCGTCCCTTCGGCCCCTAGCTGCAACTCCTTTCATTCCTTTTACTGTACCTCCATTCATATTATCTTTTTTCCATCTTGCTATCCACCTTATCCTAACAGTTGTTTCATAGTGCAACTGTAAGTTTTTCCTCCTCTTACACCTTTCAAAATAAGTTTCTTAGTATAAAGAACGATATTGAAATAAGGATCAATTAAAGAAAGTAACACACGCCTTTTATTTTTGCGGTTTATGTTACTCTGCTCCCACCTCAGGTTATGAGAGATATTAACCGTCAGTTACAGGGGAAAAACATACTATAAACGATAACACTGATATAGTTTTTCTTTATCTTAAAAGCTGCTTATAATTCCTTATCTAGTCAGATGCTGCTTATAAATTTTACGCCATTTTCCCTTTGTGTTTTTAGTACAAAAGTCTGAAGTATATTTGCCAAATGCCGTTGAAATAATAATCTTTTGCTAACAGTCTCAATACGCATTTTTCTCGTTAAACATGCTTATCCACTACTCCACCCATTTGGAAGAGTAACCGAAAATTTAGCCTTCTCACCTTTTTTAATATACTCGTATTACAGTATTTACGCCTAGGCTTATGCACTGTTATATCAGACTACTCTCTCTCTCTCTCTCTCTCTCTCTCTCTCTCTTAAGAACATGATCAAGAATGATAATAAACTGCCGTACTTGTTCCGAGATAAAGTATAGCGCTCTATCAGATCTCGAGATGATGGTGCATACTCATATCAACAGCTATCGGCGCAGCTGTTCGATCTCGCGTGTTTTGGCTTCAACTTAGCTCATATAATTGACATTTTCATATCTATGGTTAGAAAGGATTCTCACTGCTTTTCAAGTTTATATGCAAGTAAATGCAGGTGTTTAGTGATAATGAAATCATCTTTCACTGTGTAAATGATAAGCCGAATGATAGGCAAGTCTGACTGACTCGAAAATGACAATGTGACCATAACTACCACCCAGACCAGGGTCGTGTGCGAGTCCATTTTGAAAAGCCATACTTAATTGTCTCTTATTGTGTGTAGAGTGTAAGTGCTGTGTGGAGATGTGATGGTCGTGCTCACTGAAATTGCAATATGAGAGAATCGTGCATAGTGAGGTGTTTTCTTAAAGTTTCATATGTAACGAAACTTAATAAACAGAGCATTTTACTGACATGCACTAATCATCTACCAGAGCCGGAGTTTCGAAATTGACTCTTCCTAACGCTAAATTGAAGTCAGGAGGTATACGCCAAACCTAAACAGACGAGTTCCTCGTTGGACGAAGGGTTTTTGCACTCGGCCACCAGTCCAAAGGTCCGAATTTCGATTTTCGGCTCGGCCAACGCGGACCGGAGTCAGAGGAATTTATTTCTGGTGATAGAAATTCATTAGAAATTCATTTCTCGATATAATGTGGTTTGGATCCCACAATAAGCTGAAGGTCCCGTTGCTAGGTGGCCAATTGGTTCCTAGCCACGTAAAAATATCTCATCCTTCGGGCCAGCCCTAGGAGAGCTGTTAATCAGCTCAGTGGTCTGGTAAAACTAAGATATACTTAACTTAACCTAAACAGACGGAGCTATAATTCAAAGTGATCTCCTGCTATTGTCTTATAGCTTGGCGCACAAAAGATTGTGCAAATTATTGCTACTTAAAAAAAAAAAAAAAAAAAAAAACGATTTTCAAACTGTTGTTTAGTTGTTTTAGATTTAGCCAGCCTTTTGCTAACACGGGCTCTTTCTTCGTAAGCAGCCCGTAACAAAACTTATAGCTCATGCTATTCTCATGTGTGTTTTTTTTCTTTGTGGGGGTGGGGGAATTATGGAAATATTATGATATATCAACAGTTATTCATATTTTTGTTCCAAAGTGAAAATGTTTTTGCAAGTAAATAAAAAAATGTAATTTTCATGCGCAACGAGATTACTTAGGACACAATTCAGTTGCATATAATCAAATGAATGAATGTTTACGTGAAGTAGCCGACGAATACTAAAAAGGGCTTACGAAAGTCAGTGTTATCAATAGGCCTATCTATTACTGGGCCTCTTCCTAACTTCCTTGGGTTGGCTAAGGTGCAGCCCACCATCTTTGAGTCTATTATGGCTTCTATTTTATTAACCATTTTACAATTGGTTATTATTGAGTTAAGGGTATACAACAAAATGTCTGCTTCAATGCGTAGAATAAACGCTCATCGGAACATCTGGTTTCTGTTTATTCTCCCAGTCGATTAAAACCATCGTAAAGCCTTTGCAAATTGATATGCATAATCTATCTGTTTAATTTTAACATCTTGAAAGTAATGGACCACAAAAATACCAAAGACTGACGTCTCCAGGTGAGTTTTTGAATTTAGACTAATCCTTTGCTATAAGAAACGAAGGTGTAACGGTAAGTGTAATTGGCATTACTTGGTGATATTCTTACGTGAAGACGTCAAAATGATTTAGGCGTTTTGGGTGCTATAATAGGGGGCCTACCTCGGGGATCAAATGTTTCGCCCTGTTTAGTGCTAGCCCCTCGGGGATCAAATGTTTCACCCTGTTTAGTACTAGTCCCTCGGGGATCAAATGTTTCGCCCTGTTTAGTACTAGCCCCTCGGGGATCAAATTCGTGATCAAGTGCACTTAGGGACATTTGATACCCGAGGGGCTAGTACTAAACACGGCGAAACAGTGTAGGAACACGGAGGTAGCTCGCCTACTATAGTAGAAACAATCAAGTAGACCGCCTATTAAAGTAGCACCATGTTTTGTTATGTCGATGAACATCCAGTCCTTTGCGCGACTGCTTGCAAGCGCACTGGTCTCTTATTCATGATGCTACTGCTCTGTGCAATGTTATAATTTTTCATCAAACAGCAATTATTCTAATTCCATTTGCGTTTTCATTCTCAGGAGAAGACGAAAGACAGGTCGAGAACGAAATGACGAAGGGACAGGGTGGTCGTATTGTTACCTGGCAAGGGGAGGGTCCTTTCCCCGAAATTCCGAACGTCAATTACGCGTCTTATTTGCTCTCAAACCTACCAGAGCACAGCGGAAGTTCCAAGGCTTTGGTTAGTGTTGAATTGTTTTCATTTTTATATTGGGTTACGAGAAAAAGAGATAGGTCTATATCTTTAATTCAGTTATGCTCTATTCTTAGCCCTCTCGTTGCTGGATATCCCTCTGCAAATGGAATCAAGCTAAAAATATAAGCTGGGCTAATGAATCCTCGTAGATACAAAATATACTTTTTATTTCCCCAAACTAGCTAACATTATATGGAGCAAAATGAATGAAAATGACGTAAATAAAGAACTGAGTCTGACCCTCAAAAGACAGTAAACTGTCATTCTACTCTCTCCTGAATTAGATTAAGTAATTATCCCTTAAATCTCACAGTCTGATTGGTTATACATTTAAATAGTCAAGTCTTTTTAGGAACCCATTCCTCGAGTCCTCCTCCAAAAGTGTCCTATATCTCCACACCGATAATCAGAGAGTGTCACCTTCTCTAGCCCCTCGGACTCTTGGGTCCCATACATTACACGCACGAACACACACACACACACACACATACGGTCACGCCTTTTGGAACGGCATAGCAACTGAGTGCCGCACCCAGTCCCTAAAGGGTCATCAGCCTTATATTGCATGGTCACCAATATTGACTGATTTTTTCAATTCAGCACTCTTCGAAGAATCTAGTGCTTGTTGCTAAGCCCTCCTGTCACTAAG
This sequence comes from Macrobrachium nipponense, assembly GCF_015104395.2. NCBI lineage: Eukaryota > Metazoa > Arthropoda > Malacostraca > Decapoda > Palaemonidae > Macrobrachium > Macrobrachium nipponense. Next base: position 57,892,755 of record NC_087217.1, on the reverse strand, counting down.
CGGAGAAAGCCGAGATCTAACAATTCACCGCTCTATTTGCTTTTAAGATATACATATATATATATATATATATATATATATATATATATATATATATATATATATTCCTGTTCACACTACAGTAAGAAAGTAATAGTGATAATAAATATCACTAAAACTGTAAATATTTTAAGATATAGACAAGCCTATTTCTTAATCGTTTAACTTCTGTAGCTTAAATTTTACTTCATCTTTCTCTTCATTTGGAAGACATTCCTGGTCAAACTACCATACGAAAGTAGTGATAGTAAATAACACTACCATTAATAAATCTCAGGTAGATGCAATAACGGGCAACTTCTACACCTACGAGGATCTACTGCGCATCATACCTGCAATGCGCAATGGCCTGGCTGCCTCCGGAGTACGTCCCGGCGATAAGGTGATGCTCATCACGTACAACCACATCGATATGGTTCCCGTCGCTTTCGCCATCATGCTCCTGGGCGCTGTTTGCGTGCCCGTGAATCCTGGGATGACGAAAGGTAAGCCTTCGGGTCTTGAAGTCTTGGTCTCCTTTCCGTCACTTGTGACAGAATTCCTGTTGACACGGTCTAGAACAGAATTCCTACGAACAGAATTCGGATTTTTCTTAGATAGTGACCCCAAAGGCCCAAAGGGTTTTAACTCGAGATGTACCCGCCTTTGCGGCGTGCTTAGTACCAAGGTATATCCTTATTCTATATACCTTGCTTAGTACAAGCCCGTTAGGGTTTACCGTGAAAACATAAACAAAAGACTTCTTCTTCTTTCCCACTGTTATCTCTACATTAAGGGGTCGGTTACCTGATGCGCCTTCTCCTCCACTGCCTTCTATCAAAGGCATCATCCTCCACCAAGTCTCTTCTCTCCACATCACATTCCTTACAACATCAGGCATCGTTTATTGTTTGGAAATGGGGTTTTTACGACTGCATGCCTTTGCTGTCATCAACCAGTTATTGGCGGTGGTCCTCACCTTTAACTAATAAGTCCACCTGCGAGGGAGCACTTTCCACAGTTACTGGCAGTGGGCCTAGCCTTTTACTGAAAAGTAAGACTGCAAGGCAGCAGTTTCCACAGTTATCGGCAGTGGGCCTAGCCTTTTCCTAAAAGGTAAGACTGCAAGGCAGCAGCTGGCCTTTTAGTCGCCTTTTACGACAAAAGACTGTAAATATCATAAAGATAATGAACCCAAAGAAATAGTCCTAGACAACGACCTCCAAAAACCCTTGGGGGTCACTATCTAGAAAAGATCCCAGAATTCCTATTGGCACGGTCTAGAACAGAACTCTTTTGGCATGGTGTAAATCAATTCCTATTGGCACGGTCTAGAACAGAACTCTTTTGGCATGGTGTAAATCAATTCCTATTGGCACGGTCTAGAACAGGTTCCTATTGGCCAGGTTTAGAACAGAATTCTTATTGGCACAGTGTAAAACAATCCTATTGGCTCAGTCTAGAACAGAATTCCTATTGGTACAGTCTAGAGCAGAACTCCTCTTGACACAGTCTAGAATAGTAATCCTATTGGTACAATCTAGAATGCATAGCATTTCAGATCTTGAGAGAAGTGATATTGAAGAACTTCAAATATTTAACTGTGCTCATAATCATTTAGACATACTGTTGGCACCCTTAACCTTCTTAATTTCAAATTTCTACATTCACAAGAAGTAATGCTTTCTCCCACATCTCTGTGTACAACCGTCTGTGGTAAAAATAAAATTCGAGAATGGATTAACTGATTTTGATGAAACTTGGTAAAAATATTCACTGATAGGGAAAAGTTATCTCGCGCTTCGGCTTTGCAAACGAGTAAGAATTGAATTCGTTTCCAACGGATTCCGTTTTTTCTATCCTTTTAATATAAGCATTGTTCTCATCCAACAAAGTAACTCTCCGTAGGGGGGTAGCGCCGTCAGTGTACCTAATGCGGTGCACTGTAGGTATTACTCGAGGTTCATTGCAACGTGCCCTCGGCCCCTAGCTGTAACGCCTTCCGTTCCCTTTACTGTACCTCCTTTCATATCCTCTTTCTTCCATCTTACTTTCCACCCTCTCCTAACAATTGACTCATAGTGCAACTGCGAGGTTTACTCCCGTTACACCTTTCAAACCTTGAACTGTCAGTTTCATTTTCAGCGCCGAATGACCTCATAGGTTTCCAGTGCTTGGCCTTTGGCCCAAATTCTATATTCAATTCCATACAATTCAGTTTAATTTAACAGAGGAACTGAGACACATCTTCGGCATAAGCGAGGCGAAATGGGTCATATCGCACGAGAAAGTCGTTCAAAAGGTGGACGATTTCTTCAAGGAAGCGCTTTCGCCGAACGCCCTCCGGAAGCTGTGGGTCATTGGGGAGAAGACGTCGACGCGACCTCACGTCAGTGACCTCATGACCTCCTCGGCTCCTGAGCCTAAATATACGGTAGGAAGGTGAAGATGAAACATTTCTGTTGTAAGGACGGAGGATATTTGTCTGCTTATCTCTTCAGTTTATGTCAGTGTTCATTTTCATGAAATATACACATGAATTGTATTAACTCTGGACATCTAATATATACACTTACTTGAGAAACAAACCTACTGTTATGGATGGGTAAGAAATTTGTAGTACCGATACATAACTGTGGATTTGTTTATCCATTTCAAGACTAGTGCTACATTGAGTAATTTTCAGTATAATTATATATTTGATAATTTATAACAAACTTTAAGCATCTAAGCTTAATAACCCTTGTACTGATGAGTAGTGAACTTAGAGAAGCGTAGAAAAATATTGGTTATACTAAGTAAACTTTAGGCATCTGATATACACAGTCATTTTCACGAGCAGTTATCATTAACGAGAACCTACCACTGATCATCCCTTCAGGAAGGGGCATTCGACGCCGCTGAGACCGTCGCACTGATGCCCCTGTCCTCTGGCACCACGGGCATGCCGAAAGGTGTCATGCTCTCCCACCGGAATCTGGTATCTACCAGGGTGCAAGATAAGTAAGCCGACTTCTTAACATTCAATTATATCATTCTCAGTGTCCTGATTATTCTACGAGAATTTATGAAGAGGATTATTCTACAGTATTCGAACGAATACCAATAATTTATCGACTAAATAGTATTCTTCCTAATGAACGCCATATTATTTTGAATCTTGAATTTCAAGTCAATGGCTCCTGTGGGCTTGTTCCACATAAATAGTTTTCATCTTCTGAATAATAATAATAAATAAATAAATAATAATAATATAGATTTTATTGAAAATAATGGCTATTTCAGCCGCGTTTATTTTGTATGGAAGTTTCTCTATTCTTTTTACTACTGACTTTTCTTATGTACTCAAATTGGCAATTAAAACGCCAAATAGGGGATTCATATAAAAAACGTGGTATTTGTCAAAGTGAATATTTTATACAAAATGCAGTACAAATTGGATCTTAAGCCAATTTATACTGCATTTTGTATATTTTCAATTTGACAAATACCACGTTTCTGACATGAATACCACATTTGGCGTTTTAATTGTCAATTTGAGTACAGAAGAAAAGTCAGTAATAAGAAGAATAGAGAAACTTCCATACAAAATAAATGCGGCTGAAATAGCCATTATTTTCAATAAAACCTGTATTAATGAAGGTCTTCTTTCAGCATATAATAATAATAATAATAATAATAATAATAATAATAATAATAATAATAATAATAATAATAATAAGCCCTCCACTGGAGCCTGTGCAAGAAACATCAGCTACCTTGCAGTAATAAGTGGTACGAGCACCAACCTGAGGGAGTGATAGAAAACGATCAGGCAAAGATCCTCTGGGACTATGGTATCAGAACGGATAGGGTGATACGTGCAAATAGACCAGACGTGACGCTGATTGACAAAGTCAAGATGAAAGTATCACTCATTGATGTCGCAATACCATGGGACACCAGAGTTGAGAGAAAGAGAGGGAAAAAAATGGATAAGTATCAAGATCTGAAAATAGAAATAAGAAGGATATGGGATATGCCAGTGGAAATCGTACCCATAATCATAGGAGCACTAGGCACGATCCCAAGATCCCTGAAAAGGAATCTAGAAAAACTAGAGGCTGAAGTAGCTCCAGGTCTCATGCAGAAGAGTGTGATCCTAGAAACGGCACACATAGTAAGAAAAGTGATGGACTCCTAAGGAGGCAGGATGTAACCCGGAACCCCACACTATAAATACCACCCAGTCGAATTGGAGGACTGTGATAGAGCAAAAAAAAAAAAAAAAAAAAAAAAAATAATAATAATAATAATAATAATAATAATAATAATAATAATAATAATAATAATAATAATAATAATAATAATAATAATTTGTTAACTAACTTGAAATTCCAAAGAATTTAAAAACTAGGTTTGCATGCACTAATCGTCAAAACTTGTCATGTTTCAAAAATAAGCCCAAATTTCATTTTCCTGAGCCAGACCTTATACCTAATGGTTTAGAAAATCGAGTTGCTTAAGGATAAATAATTTGGTTAATGTTTTATTATCTGAGACAGATTAGAAAAATCGGTATCCATGCCTAATTAATATAAATATTATTCTAAAGCGGCATTTAGCCTCTCCATGGTTTAGACTTAAGATCATTATCAGTGGACAGTAATAAATGAACAGACGTTTTTCCGAGTTATGGATGATGAAATAATGCTAAGGAGATGACAAAGAAACTAGGCACTTTGAAGGTGCGCTGTCCTTTATAAAACTATAATTTTCATCATGCGGAGGTAATTAAAGGTACTGTGTAAAATGACCCCGGAAAAGGTCATATGCGTCTAACCTCCTTGGTCCTTGGTCTGACCCATTCTGTTTCGTCTGTCCGTCTTTCTCACCTGTCCCTACCTCTTTCCTTTCCTGTCTTATTGCTTACATTAACTTCCTTCTTCCCCGGCCAAACGGCTGCCTCTCTTCTTTCCCATTTACATTGTACCAAGTACTTTTCACTTTGAAGATTTGTTCGTGAATCTATTTTCACCTTCACTTTTGATATTCCTCTAACCCTCTTAGATTCATGGCGGATCAGACCCCATCGATAGGCCTAAACCTCTTCGAGTCGAGTTTAATCTTCCTCCCGATGTACCACCTGATGGGCTTCAACCTAACCATCATCACTCTCTTCACCGGAGGGAGAGCTGTCATCCTCCCGAGATTTTCTCCCGAGCTGTTTTTCAGGGCGATCGAAGAGCACCAGGTAATGTTATGGCAAAGAACCAACTCTGGTCAAGTTCCTCCATTGACGTCAAACGCCAGGTAGGGTTCATGTGCAAATGAACTCCGTTTTCGCTAAGCAACAGTCGGTTATTTGACTGTAATTATTGTTTGTTTGTTTGTATGGTGTTTTTATGTAGCATGGAACCAGTGGTTATTCAGCAACGGGACCAAAGGCTTTACGTGACTTTCGAACCACGTCGAGAGTGAACTTCTACTACCAGAAATACACATCTCTCACTCCTCAATAGAATGCCCGAGAGTCGAACTCGCGGCCGCCGAGGTGGCACGCCAACACCATACCGACCACGTCACTGAGGCGCTTATGTGATTGTAACTATGAACTTTCATTTGTGCTGAATCGAACTACTTGTACGCTTGGATACAAACGTTAATGAATTGCATCTACGAACTCTCCTTTGCAGTGAAACTCCTCAGATAATACGCTTCGAACTCACATATGAAATGCTGGGCAAGTCAGACATCAGATACGGATGTGATGTTTACATATCAATAAACTTAATGTCCAACGAACGATATACTGTACACTCACGCAGGCATTTCTAATTCCATCAAACATCACGTACTGAGAACATCTCAGGCAACGGCAGTTGTGCAAATATAAACTTGCTACGATCTTTGCTGGACTTTGCGTTGGCACTTACTGTTGGTTAAAAATGTAATTAATCACGCTAAGTAGACTATTTATAGATCATCTGATCTTGAAACTGCGCTCTGCAGTAACAAGTGAAACATTTAAAAATGCCAAGCCTCATCATATTTTATATCCCATTTTTACAAGTAGTATCAAAATTGTAAGCGAAGATTTAACATTTTTCAGGTGACATTTGCACCCGTCGTCCCTTACGTCCTGAGGTTCCTCGAAAACACGTCTCATGTGGAAACCAGAGACCTGTCCTCCCTCCTGATGTTCGGGACGGCCTCGGAGTACGTGTCTGCAAGCACTTTGGAAAACGTAACCAAAAAGGTGACAGAAGAATAGTCTGAACTTCCTTTCGGGCAGGCACCGTTAATGACTATAGAATATACAGCCTCTTCTGTCCATTGATCTTTTGCTAAACCTGTACATTCTTTCCTTACGTCTGCAAGTACTCTGGAAAACGTAACCAAAAAGGTGACAGAATAAGATTAGTCCGACATTATCTTCTTGGAGGCTCTATTCAATTATTATAATATAAAATACAGCCTTTTTGGTCTCTTACTGCAGGCCTAAACGTATCTATTCTTCCTCCAGAGTGGAAGGATAATTGTGCAGGGGTACGGATTGACTGAGACCAGTGGCGCAGGGTCTGGCGTCACTCCTGACCTGACTGACAGGCCGCGTTGCATCGGAAAGTTCGGTCCTTTCTTCCAAGCGAAGGTAATGATGGGGACTTTGGACATTTTTAAATCAAGGAATACGTTGCGTCATTTATTGTCTTTCGTCTTGCACTTTACGGGTATTTCTACTCCATGCTAAGTTGCTTATCAAGTCAAAGAACTTTCTGCTTGGCTCTTAATTATTTTGGTTTATTTCAAATGATAATATCATATGATGTTTTTGCAAGTTTGGTTTCCTTTTGTTATGAGTCTATAAGCTACATAGCTTTTGAGTAAACCGAGTAGAGAAAACGTTTTTCAAAGCTTGCTCCAATTTTGCCATGAAACTAAAAGCTAAATAACATTTGAGTATATCGAGTGAAAATAATGTTTTTCAAAGCTTGGTCTCTTTTTGCTATGAACCTAAAGGCTACACAGCTTTGTAACTCGCGTGAAGCTATTTTTTTTTTAAAGCTTGGTCTCTTCTTGCTATGAGCGTAATCATCCAATGGATACTGAACTTTTGAGTAACCGCTTAAAAGATGATGTTTTTTTTTCAAAGGTCATAGACCTCCAGACTGGCGAGATTTTAGGAGACGGCCAAGAAGGAGAGCTGTGTCTCAAGGGACCTGCGATCATGGTAGGCTACGCCAACAACGCAGAAGCCACGGCCGAGACAATTGACCCGGAGGGATGGCTCCACACGGGCGACGTTGTCTACTTCGATGAAGAGGACGTCTTTTACATTACAGGGAGGATCAAGGATCTAATCAAGGTCAAAGGATATCAGGTAAGGCGGCTTTTCTATTTCTTTTTTTTTTTATTTTTTACTGTTCCGTAAAAGAGCTCCTTTGCTGTCCGCCCTCAGACCTTAAAAACTACTACTAAGGCTAGAGGGTTGCATGCGTTGAAGGAGAATGCAATCATGCATTCGTCAGTTCCTTGAGCATATACATAATTTATCCGAATAACTTTAAAACAAACCAACATCTACCCAGGTTGCTCCAGCAGAACTGGAAACTATCATAAAGGAAATGAACGGTGTCGAAGAAGTAGCCGTGGCGGGGATTCCAGATAAGCGCTTTGGCGAAGTGCCCAGGGCCTGGATAGTGCCAGTGAAAGGTGCCACCATCGATAAAGAGGCCATCATGAAGAATGTTGCAGGTAACTGCTAGTGGGTGATATCCGTGGTTACAATCTTAAATCAAAAGCACATTGGTAGACCTTGTTTATGTAGACTTGTCACTTAGTTACTGGGACATTTTGAAAGCTTCACCGTCCTCCTTATATTTGTTTGTTTGTCTGGTGTTTTTACGTTGCATGGAACCAGTGGTTATTCAGTAACGGGACGAACGGCTTTACGTGACTTCCTAACCAAGTCGAGAGTGAACTTCTATTGGCGCTTAGTCCTGTCTTGCGTCAGAAGCAATTAATATTCTTAAACTGACTGGATCTTTCCTAGCTGGTGACCCCCTTAGTCCTAAGGTTTTAATCCGCTATGTATCCACCTTTGGCGAGTGTTTAGTGCAAGCCCGTTGGTGATTACCGTAAAAACGTAAACAAAAGACTATAAATAACATAAAGATAATGAACCCCAAGAGATTTTAGTCCTAAATAAAGACTCCAGAACACCATTGGGGTCACTAAGTAGGAAAGATCCGACTAGTTCCTAAGTTACTCAGACATTCGGAATGGCTTCTATTTGCTAACAATTGCAGGAGCAAACTTCTTTGGTATCTTAATTCTTAAGTCTAGAGTTTCTCTTATTATTCAGAAAATTCTTCAGTAGGTCAGACATTTTGAATTTTTTGTCTACTGTTGAGAATGTTAGAAAAGTGGTTTGGGAAAATAGGACTACCTGTTTTAGTTTTCTCTAAAAGAAAACTATTGAGATGGCTATTTGTCTCTCCGTCCGCACTTTTTCTTATCTGCCCTCAGATCTTAAAAACTGAGGCTAGAGGGCTGCAAATCACTATGTTGATCATCCACCTTCCAATCACCACACATACAAGATTGCAGCCCTCGAGCCTCAGTAGTTTTGATTTTATTTAAGGTTAAAGTTAATCATAATCGTGCATCTGGCAAAGCTACTGCGCCAACTACACAGTCTACCATTGGGCCGTGTATGAAAAACTATTGCGCCGAAGAAACTTCGGAGCACTTCTTATTTGTTTTATTTCCGTAATAAACCTTCGTATGATTAAGTTATAGTCGTCATCTGACATAAATAATCTCTCCCTCATCAGCACGAGTGATGCCGTACAAGGTGCTGGCGGGAGGGGTGGAGATCGTGGATTCCATCCCCAAAAATCACATCGGCAAAGTCATGCGGAGACACCTGAGGCAATCTTACGAAGCCGCGCGCTCCAAGCTATGATCGAAGAGGATTAGAAGCTTCAAGTGTAGTTTGTGCAGATTTACATTTATTGTTGGTTCTTCCTTATATACTAATGGATGCAATGTACTTCTAGTATTCTTGGTATCAATATTTTGTGGCTAAAAATATTTTGCTTCTGTGAGAACACTCATCAAAGTAAAACTACAGTAGATTCACATCTACCGTGCATGTGATGTCTAGGCCAGTCCCTTACGACGCTCGTGATTGGTTGTTGATAAGTCAATCACAGGGCTGATTCTGGAAACTCTCAGTCTCTCGAGAGAGTTCACATAGGCAGGATGTATGTTCCACCTCTCCTGAGGGATATCCCTGTGATTGGCTTATCAACAACCAATCACGAACGTCGTAAGGGACTGGCCTAGACATCACATGCACGGTAGATGTGAATCTACTATAGTTCACCAAAGAAGGACATGACACTAGGCATATTTTCCTTTTCATTTCTGTCGTCTCAGGACTTCACAATTTCTTCGGCTACTGGTACCATGTTTTAGTTGTCGACCTTTGTTACTAAGCATCTAACGCTCCTTGGCATTCCAAATAAAGATGGGGTTAATATATCTATTTCAGTACCATTGAACACAGATTTGGGGACAGTCAGCTAGCTGCTAGGCACTGATGCACATCGTAGTTGATGCCCCTGTCTCCACACTTTGTTTACCTAAATGAGGTATATTCATGATGCTTTTTTTTTATTGCATAATGAACATTATTTTAGCAAAATAAACAACATTTTGCTTCCTCCACACTGAGTGATTCCATGTGGCTCTCGCACATCTCACGTGCACTCTTACCTGAGTTGAGTGAACCAGAATCAAAATTGATTAGAAACTCATTCATCGTGAATGTGCACCTTCTCCCAGGTAACATGTTAATGACTGTTGCAAAAGGTGCATTTGAAACACTTACCCTGACCAAGTTCTGGTCCAAAATGAGTGAGACTTATCCTGTTGTATCTGCTGTTCTTCTGAACGCTTTGCTGATATTTCCTAGTCGTTACCTGTGTGAGCAAAGGTTTTCAACGCTGTTGAACATAAAAACGAAACATCGATCACGGCTTAATGTGGAGCATGACCTACGTGTATGCCTATCTAATACCGCTCTTCGAATTGAACAAATTCTTTGCAACAAACAGGCACAACCTTCGCACTAAAGTTCATCATATATTGCTTGGTAATGAAGTAAATACTGTTTCACTCCTGTATGTGTAGTATCCTTGTAGAATGTTTGTAATATTCATGCTTCTGCTTAATAAAGTCATTATAACATAAAATCATTTGATAATATTCTTTCCAGTATCATTGAGTTTGTCAATATAGTACTATTATGTTCGGTGTCAGCTTAATGGGGGGTTCGGGTAGACAGTCTTATAACTCAAGGGTTACTTAAAGGGAAAAAGGATGAGAACCCCTGATCTAGACCGTGGGCCATTTGATGAGAAGGGATGAGACATGCGGAGAGGAGAGTGATGCAGATGGAGGCGTGTGGTGGGACCGTGGGAGAGAGAAAGAGAGGAAGACCGAAGAAGCAAAGGTGGGTGGATGTAGTTAGAGATCTGAGAGACAGCAGTAGTCAGAGGTCGATGTGTTTAACCGAGCAAGGTGGAGGAAAGCTGTCAGAAACATCGACCCCACATAGAAGTGGGAAAAGATGCAGAGAAAGAAGTTGAATTATTAAAGCAAACACATATCATCATACAAAAACAACAATGCAACCAGACAAACGTAGTCAACAGTGCACAATCCTTCAAACTACCACTGCAGCCTCTCTCAAGTTTATGAGAATCGACATCATTAGCACAGACAGGAATGGTGCAGATAATTCAAAATCAATCAAAAATTATTGCTAAGAAAAACTTACCTCAAGATACAGCGATATAAGATGCAATGTGAAATTAGCTTAATTAAAAATTCTAGTGTGTCTATAAGGAAAATAAGTAGCCATAAAACTTCAGATTAATTGTAAGATTAATTTTTTATAGGGATCTAAGCCTGTTAAGAAATTGTTCATAAAGTTGTTCATAATAACAATAACTACTTATGTGGTCAGTATTATGGCAAACCTTATTCAAGTGAAAAAAAATCTATTTTGTGGCCACTCCTGTATCTAAAACAATAACCAGACAGGAGACTACATATTTCTGGTTCCTGGTTCTAAGTGCTCACTCCACAAACACAGTTGCGGGCACCTACACTTTATGAGGTGCAAAGCTTTATTCCCCTAATTGTTTACTTTGCTCAATATTTAGTTTAACATTATGTTACTTCAAAATGTTTATGTCGATACATGTCTATTACCCCCTTTTGCAACAAAATTAACCCTTACTAGAGAACTATTTTGAAATTACCACTCCTCTTCAACCTACCTTGTCGTCAGACACCTGCTCCCAGTAGCGATGAGTCGCGTTGTAAACGGTGAGTGAGTCGACCGTAGCCGTAATCGGATGACCTATAGGCTGACCAGGTCTGCTTTTCGGGCATGAAGGGGTCATGGTCCTCTTGACACCCTGCTGAACATGATATGAGGTGAATGGGACCTCTGAAGGGAAAAGGCAAGAAAGATGAATTATTCAAGACCAAAGGGGACCCGTTTTTAAAAAAAAATTGGCTGATATACGGTATCTACGAGTATATTTACCCAGAGTTGCAAAATTTTGATCTCTGGTAAACCTATCAATTCACCAACATTTCATATCTTGTTCTGTAGTTTACCTTCTCATCATTGCCATAGTAATGTACAATTACATACAGAGTTATTTTTAAATTTGCCGACAAGAAATACCACATTTCGCCAGAAATGAGAAAGCAGTGAAATTTTAAGGAAAGAGAGAGAGAGAGAGAGAGGAGAGAGAGAGAGAGAGAAGTCTTTTCCCTTTACTTGGATCCAAACTCCAGAACTCTTGTCTTCCTCGGCGTTCCCAAGATCTAATTACCTTCTGCTCCTTCAGGTAAGTTTTAAACTGTTATCAATATTATTATAATATTCTTTCATAAAACCAAGGTAGATCTTGATTCAAGAAAAAACAAGGCGTGCTCCGACCTCCAACTTAGTTGGGACGTGTGCAAGATTTTCCCCTCATGCATAAGAATTGAACATAACATTCATAAATTTTAGCGTAAATTTAAACGTGCTGAAATCCACGAAAATAAATGATATTTTATTAGCAAAAAATTTTTGGTACTGTTTAACATGGACATGATTTATTTTCGACATTTTCATTCTAATAGATAAATCATAAGTATCCTGTCCTAAAATTCCTTTATCTCTAACTCAACACCATGAAACAACTTTGTCGGATCTTTTTAGGCTCTCCATAGACCTTTCCTACAAACCACCCCCTCCCCCTTCCGCCCCCCCCCCAAAAAAAAAAAAAATCGACGGCAACACAAGCAACAACAACCAACAAGTAGTTTGTAGGCTTACTTCCAGAGTTAGCGAAAATGTGAAATAATTTAGCATTACAGGACGATGAACCATAAGTTCTTGAATTTGGGGATTGCTCGGCCTGGTTAAGCCCTTGCCATAGGAAGTGCGGTAGGATTAGGAAGGAAAGGGTGTGTATGTGTTTAGACCTAGTTTGGGCCTTCGGACTCTTTCCAGCTAACAGATTGCTTCCTACTGCTTCTGCTACTTCTCAACCATTAGCCCTTTCCTTCCATGTGTTTACTCTTCTGCTAAAAGTCCAAGATATGGTGATTATGACAGAATTAGTATCAGTAACAGTCGTCACTTATCCCCTTACCCCTACGTACCTCGGGTTGGTATAAGGCACCTCTGTCGAGCCATTAAGGACACTACAGTTGTACATGGTAAATATCCTTTCATAGTTGCGTTCGTTCAACTTCGTGAGCCCACACGGTCACGTCGACTCCGTAGTCTCTCAGTAACTCTATGACGAAATATATATAGGCCACAACATAATTTCATGAACTGTTACCAACATGTAATGACAAGGTTTTCAGAAAATTGTGGAAGCATTTTCGACAAATATTTAGTGCGTCTGCATTTCCGAAAAAGAAAACTATCTCTAAAAGATGACCTACAATTGCGGCCTAACTACAGGACTCTTAAAAAGGTATATTGTTTAAGTTATCGTATTTACAGAATTTGAAAGTTTGAATTCCTAATTTGGTAACACTGAGACAGACACTGTGCTGGTGTAAAAGGTCTTAATACCTGTCTGAGACATGTATTAAACAGGGACAAACCAATGAATCACTCAAGTAAACACCAAATACAACGTCTCTGCAAGTTGCAACGTCTTTGTTGATAATTATGTACTTGCGGACCATAAATACTTATTATTTACAAAAATATCTTACTTCAACATAATTTTACAAAATAACCCCCGAATTTCCGAGTAAAAAACCCAGAAACCCAGATGAAAGACTAAAAACCAAGATCTGGGTTCAGAAACCCAGGAGTGGCAGGCCGTGTTTATGATCCAACAGATGGACTTTGAATAACACTGCTCGAGAAGGCAGTGCCACGCAGCCCACTGCTGCAATGTTGCCAGAGCCCTCTAAAAACTGCTAGATTTGGGATTGAAACTACTAGAATTACAGGATATTCCGTATAAAACATTTTTTAGTGAAACAATGCCATACGCCCTCCTGCAATCTGAGTTTCACTTGATTTTCTCAAAGGCTGAAATAGTATTGTAAGCTGTCTTGCATTGATTGAATCAGCATTTGCCATGTGTTTTTGTTGTTGTTGTTGTTGTTTTTCCGTGAGCTTTCAAATCACATAACTTACGCACAAGAACACACTGACAAAAATCGCAATTGGGCATGCTTTCACCACTTCCCTTATTTTTTTCAGTAAACCAGTGTTTTAAGTCTTCACCTTGGAGCCACTCCCTCCGGAATTTCGAATCTAGATTCAATATACTGTTATATAGAACCAGTTATCGTAAACCTCAATTAACAAATATCACCGACTGCTAGTGAATCAGATTGGAATAACATAATTAATAAGATAACATCTATTAGAAAAAACTCCAGAAAGCCGCTACTAAATATTTTCAAACAAAGCTGAAATTTACCGATATAGTACGACCATTTTAGGAAGAGACTTTGCCCCTCTGACAGAGACAGTACAGTGTTGCCTCTTCTTCGATGTCCTTTTAATCCTACATCTGTCAAGAGAAGTCGATTACCTTAGGGAATACCTAATCTTGTCTTAAATTGACCTTGTAAACCCTGGATTAACCTTCTGACGTCAAGCTCTAATTATTTGCACCTGGTATCAAGCATGTGTAATATAATGAAAAGTTCTGAATGAAGTTTTGTTGTTCCACTTAAATTTTAGATAAAAAAAGATTCAATATATGAAAATGATAAATGCAGGAAATTTGGAAACCTGTATTTCGATTAGGTGCGCTTTCAAATTCATTTTCAGGGAAGTACCCGGCAGCCTCCGAACTGCCGGCCGTTCCCCAGCCGCATCCTTGTCATCTGGTTTTGGTTTAGGTGTTGGCTCTGTTTGTATAGGGCCAGGGCAGGGAAGTAGCTGGTAGCCCCCCAACTGATGGCCGTTCTCCAGCCGCGTCCTCGTCATCTTCTGGTTTTGGTTCAGGTGGCGGCTCTGTCTGTCTAGAGCCAGGCTAGGGAAGTAGCTGGCAGCCCCCCAACTGCTGGCCGTGCTCCAGCCGCGTCCTCATCTTCTGGTTTTAGTTTAGGTGTTGGTTCCGTCTATCTGGGGCCAGGCCAGGGAAGTAGTCGGTAGCCCCCAACTGCTGGCTGTTTTCCAGCCACGTCCTCGTCATCTTCTGGTTTTGGTTTAGGTGTTGGTTCCTTCTGTCTCGGGCCAGGCCAGGGAAGTAGCTGGCAGCCCTCTAACTGCTGGCCACTCTCTGGCTGTGTCCTAGTCATATTTCTGGTTTTGGGTCAAGTGTCGGTTCCGTCTGTCTAGGGCCAGGCCAGGGAAGTAGCCAGCAGCCCCCAACTAACAGCCATTCTCCGGCTGCGTCCTTGTCATATTTGTGGTTTTAGGCCAGGTGTCAGTTCCATCTGTCTGGGGCCAGGCCAGGGAAGTAGCCAGCAGCCCCCAACTAACAGCCATTCTCCGGCTGCGTCCTTGTTATATTTGTGGTTTTAGGCCAGGTGTCAGTTCCATCTGTCTGGGGACGGGCAAGGGAAGTAGCTGGCAGCCCCCAACTGCCGTATGTTCTCCAGCCGCGTCCTCGTCATCTTCTGGTTTTGGATCAGATGTTAGTTCCGTCTGTCTGGGGCCGTGCCAGGGAAGTAGCCGGCAACCCCCCAACCACCAGTCGTTCTCCAGCCCCGTCCTTGTCATCTTCTGGTTTTGGGTCAGGTGTTGGTCCCGTCTGTCCGGAGCAGGGCCAGGGAAGTAGCCAGCTGCCCCCCAACCACTGGGCGTACTCCAGCCACATCTTCGTCATCTTCTGGCTTTGGGACAGGTGTTGGTCCCATCTGTCTGGGGCCGGGCCAGGGAAGTAGCCGGCAGCCACCCAACCGCCAGTCATTCTCCAGCCTCATCATTGTCATCTTCTGGTTTTGGGTCAGGTGTTGGTTCCGTTTTTCTGGGGCTAGGCCAGGGAAGTAACCGGCAGTCCCCCAACCACCAGCCGTTCTCCAGCTGCGTCCTCATCATCTTCTGGTTTTGGGTCAGGTGTTGGTTCCGTCTGTCCGGGGCCAGGCCAAGGAAGTAGCCGGCAGCCCCCCAACCGTCGGCCGTTCTCTCTTCACATCCTCGTCATCTTCTGGTTTTGGGTCAGGTGTTGGTCCTATCTGTCTGGGGCCAGGCCAGGGAAGCAGCCGGTAGCCCCCTAACTGCTGGCCATTCTCCAGCCGCGTCCTTGTTATCTTCTGATTTTGGGACTGGTGTTGGTTTCATCTGTCCTGGGTCAGGCCAGGGAAGTAGCCGGCAACCCCAAAAACCGTCAGACATTCTCCAGCCGCGTCCTCATCATCTTGTGGTTTTGGGTCAGGTGTTGGTTCCGTCTGTCTGTGGCCAGGCCAGGGAAGTAGCCGGCAGCCCTCCAACCGCGGCCATTATCCAGACGCGTCCTCATGATCTTCTGGTTTTGGGTCAGATGTTGGTTCCGTTTTTCTGGGGCCGGGCCAGGGAAGTAGCCAGCAGCCCCCCAACTGCCGACCGTTCTCCAGCCGCGTCCTCCTCATCTTCTGGTTTGGGTCAGGTGTTGGTCCCGTCTGTCCAGGGCTGGGCCAGGGAAGTAGCCGGCAGCCCCCCAACTGCTGGCCGTTCTCAAGCCGCGTCCTCGTCATCTCCTGGTTTTGGGTCAGGTGTTGGTTTTGTCTGTCTGGGGCCTTTCCAGGGAAGTAGCTGGCAGCCCCCAACTGCCGGCCGTTCTCCAGCTGCATCCTCGTCATCTTCTAGACCCTGGATTTGGGTCAGGTGTTGGTTCCGTCTGTCTGGGGCAGGGCCATGGAAGTAGCCAGCAGCCCCCCAACCGCCGGCCGTTATCCATGCTCCGTCCTTGTCATCTTCTGGTTTTGGGTCAGGTGTTGGTTCTGTCTGTCTGGGGGTGGGCCAGGGAATAGGCTGGCAGCCCTCCAACTGCTGGCCGTTCTCCAGCTGCGTCCTCGTCATCTTCTAGTTTTGGGTCAGGTGTTGGTTCCGTCTGTCTGGGGCTGGGCCAGGGAAGTAGGCGGTAGCCCCCCAAATGCAGGCTATTCTCCAGCCGCGTCCTCGTTATCTTCTGGATTTGGGTCAGGTGTTGGTTCCGTATGTCTGGGGCCGTGCCAGCGAAGTAGCTGGCAGCCCTCCAACCGCCGGCCGTTCTCCGGGTGCGTCCTCGTCATCTTCTAGACCCTGGATTTGGGTCAGGTGTTGGTTCCGTCTGTCTGGGGCTGGGCCAGGGAAGTAGCCGGCAGCCCCCCAAACGCCGGCTATTCTGCAGCTGCGTCCTCTTCATCTTCTGGTTTTGTGTCAGGTCTTGGTTCAGTCTGTCTGGGATCGGGCTAGGGAAGTAGCCAGCAGCCCCCCCATTCTCCAGCCGCATCCTCATCGTCTTCTGGTTTTGGGTCAGGTGTTGGTTTGGGTCCGTCTGGGGCTGGGCCAGCGAAGTAGCCTGCAGCCCTCCAACCGCCGGCCGTTCTTCAGCCATGTCCTCGTCATCTTCTGGTTTTGGGTCAGCTGTTGGTCCGGTCTCACTGGGGCCGGGCCAGGGAAGTAGCCGGCAGCCCCCCAACCGCCAGCTGTTCTCCAGCCACATCCTCATCATCTTCTGGTGCTAGGACAGGTGTTGGTTCCCATCTGTCTGGGGACCGGCCAGGAATGTAGCAGGCAGCCCCCCAACCACCGGCCGTTCTCTAGCCGCGTCTCGTCATCTTCTGGTTTTGGGTCAGGTGTTGGTTCCCGGTTCCCGTCGTCGTTGGAGCCGGGCCAGGGAAGCAGCTGGCAGCCCCCCAACCGCTGACTATTCTCCAGCCAAGTCTCGTCATCTTCTGGTTTTGGGTCAGGTGTTGGTTCCGTCCGTCTGGGGCCAGACCAGGGAAGTAGCCGGCAGCCCCCAACCGCCAGCCATTCTCAAGCTGAGTCATCGTCATCTCTTGGTTTTGGGTTAGGTGTTGGTTCTGTTCGTCTGGGGCTGGTCCAGGGAAGTAGCAGGCAGCCCCCAACCGCCGGCCGTTTTCCAGCCGTGTCCTCATCATCTTCTGGTTTGGGGTCAGGTGTTTTGTTCCGTCTGTATGTGTCTGGGCCAGGGAAGTAGCCGGCAGCCCCCCAACCATCGGCCGTCCTCGTCATCTTCTGGTTTTGGGTCAGGTGTTGGTTCCTCTGTCTGGGGCTGGGCCAGAGAAGTAGCCGGCAGCCCCCCGACCGCTGGCTGTCTCAGCCAACGTCCTCTTATCTTCTGGTTTTGGGTCAGGTGTTGGTTCGGGTCCGTCTGGGGCTGGGCCAGCGAAGTAGCCTGCAGCCCACCAATTGCCGGCCGTTCTTCAGCCATGTCCTCGTCATCTTCTGCAGATTAACTGAAATTTGGATATTAACAGTAACATATGCACTACATTCATTTGTGCATTCTTGTGTGCATTCAGTCCATTCATTTGTGCTTTCTTGTATGTGTATATAATTAAGCTAATGCTATAAACACACACACACACGCGCACACACACACACACACACACACACACACACACATATATATATATATATATATATATATATATATATATATATATATATAAATTTCTGACTCTCGACTAGAGAAAAGGATACGGCGATGAAGATTTTTAGCTAGCTTTCTATTTCTTTCTTTCTTTTAAATATTGATATTTTCGTGGTAATAAAACTTCCAAGAAAATTTCATATTATATGCCACGAGAAAGAATCATTGTCGCCTTGTACCGTAATATCCGCAGCTGCTGAAAGGAAGAGAGAAATGACAATCGCGCATGCGTGTATCGCCATAACTCGGTAGGCGCATTGTCACCAATAAACAGCATGTGAACAAAGAAGGCGAAGAGTATAGTTAAAATGAACTGGATGACGACGTAGACGACTAAATGAGATTTTCCAAAGGGAAGAGTGAGTACATCAGGAGAATGGCAGATAACTTCAGTCTACGATTATTTACTGATGAAAATATGGAACTACTTCGCGGAACAGTATGGAGTCGAGGTTCTTACTGTGAGGATCTTTTTATTTATTTATTTTATTGTTTGTTACAGTAACGTTTTGTTTTGACTAATGCTCACACCTCCTGAATGTTACTCTCTCTCTCTCTCTCTCTCGTTTCTCTATCATTCATTCTCTCTCTCTCTCTCTGTCTATCATTTGTCTATTAATGGTTCTCTCTCATTTCTTTTTCTCTCTTTTATATTTACGCTATTCCTACGTAATATTCTCCTTTCTATCATTGCATCACTCGGTCACCTACCAAACATCGTCTTCAAATTTTAAACAAATGATAAAATGGATACAATAGTAATAATCAACTCACAATAAAATATAATAATGGACATAATAAAAATTTTTTCTCCAATTGTGGAGGAAAAAACATAAGTTCATTGAAATATTCTTAAAAAAATAATCATATTAAAATATTAAACATATCAAATTATAAGTATGTTAATTCATATGTATATCAAATGAACATTCAGAGCAATAAACACATGAAAGTATTATCATGTAACAAACAATGTTAACATCAGATGTCAATTATGGTTCATTTCTTTTTATTTCTGTCAGTATCCCTTGTATTTTTGTAATAATCATTCTTCTTACTATTATGATAAACAAAACAATAGTGACTACTATTGCCGCTAGATTTACTAATGATAAAACTGGATATACATTTTCCTTGTAAAAAAAATAGTCATCAACATAGTTCAAGTTTTCAAGTTTCTTTAATTCTAATTCAGACAACTTAAACTCATCTATATTTCATATGTGTAATTTTTATATGGCACATGTTTGTTGAATTTATATTCAGTGAAAAGGTGGGGTTCATAGCATAATTGCTTTGCTGTAAATAACTTACATGATGCTGAAAAAGATTTAACATTTTTAAGCCTTATTTCTGTACTAATGTTGTGACATTTAATTCTAGCTACAATAGCATTTAGTGAAAATACAAAAATTTCTTGAGATATTATCAGTGCTTCAAAAGTTTTATGAAGAATAGGGAGGGAAATTGAAGAATAGGGAAGTAAATGGAAGAATAGGGGTTAAATTGAAGAATGGGGAGGGAAATTGAAGAATAGGGAGGCAAATTGAAGAACAAGGAGAAATGAAGAATGAAGGAAAAAATTAATGAAAGTTGAAGACTAGCGTTGAAAATGAAGAACAGGGAGGAAAAATGAAGAATGAAGGAAAAATGCTTGTACTAAGCACGTGACATTGACAAAATGTGCCCCATGAGTAGGTACCACGTCTAGTCACGTGTACTGTTGGTAACAGGTTAGCATAAGGTGATTCCCAAGACAATTTTTTTTTTTTTTATATCTTACGTGTGTTTGGCTACTAGGGGTACTACCGTATGGCCTGTATCTCTGGGGAAATATGCCTCCTGCGACGAATGTTTTTTTTTTTTTTTTTTTTTGTGTGGAATGACCAACGAAGAAAAGGAAAAGAAAAAATTCGAAAATTCAAGAAAGATGTTCATAGTGCGCATTAACTTCTTTGTGTGTCAGGACCCGTTAACGTTAGCTTTATTACGAAACTTTATTCCGTTTTCATAAGGAAATGCGTGACGCATACATAAATACACATACACATCCACCCGTGATTATATATATATATATATATATATATATATATATATATATATATATATATATATATATGATATATGTATAGTATATTATATCAAAAAATTAATATATATAAATATAATATAAGTATATATAATATAATATTATAAATATTATATATATATATTATATATAATATATATTATATATATCTTATATATACTATATTAGTATAAATATATATATAATTAAAATATACATATATAATATACATTAATATATTAATAATTATATAATATATATGATATATATTATATATAAAATATTTTTTTAATTTAATTATATAATATATATTATATAATATAATACATACATATTATTAATATATATATACATATATAATATATATATAATATATATATATATATATATATATATAAACATCTTTTTATTCTTTATTAGTGCCGACGTTTCAAGACAAGTCTCATTTTCCAGGCTGTAAATAAAAGAATAAATCTTGTAATTCATAAAAAACAAATTATACAAAAATCTATTTAAAACCAATATTACATCAGGATACATTCATCATTGCAGGAGGTACCAACTTATATAGAAAGGGGAAGGGCGAATGGAATAAGGGCAGGTGAAAAGCTAAGAAGACGGTTACGACAGGTAGAGAGGGGTGGATGAGTTTTGGGCATTCAACAATGGTACTGTCTGTTTGATAGTTAGAGATTCTAGAATATATAGTGCTAGTTCGGAAGAGGCTCTTGTTATGATTTTAAATTTATTGTATTCAATGTTACTAAAACATTTTTTAGCATGTTCTCTTATGTTCGAAAATTCGGGATTACTCAATTTATTGCCCGTTCGATAGCTAACGCCTCTGTGAGAGTCGGCGCGTACCTCGAAAAGTCTCTGGGTGGAGCCCACGTAAGTTCCTCGAGAACACCGAGGACAATCGTACTTATATATCACCCCAGACGTCATAAGGTCGCTTAAACGGTCTTTAGTATTGAATAAAGATCCAATCTTCAGAGGATTCTTTGGAATTAGATTGATTTTAACTGCTCCATAATATCTTGAAATAATCTGCAAAAATTTTTGGTTAAAACTTTTATCGTGCAGAAATGGAACACTGGCATAGATTTGAAGTTTGGGAACGGTTGGAATTTTGTGCTTTGGCATGAAATAGTAGTTTAAAATTTTCCGCAATTGCTGAAAAAATAGGTTAGATGGAAAAAAGTTGTTGGTAAAAAAACTCGAGGATAAATGGAAGGCTCTATAAGAGTAGACAAGGCATTTATTTAATTTAAAGTTAAAAAAAAAAAAAAAGAAATGAGAAAAAAAAAACAGCTACTGAAGAAGTTGGATCCCAAACCCGTGAATGTAGGTTTCCTCCAAATACTTGTGTTAAAACAATCTGATTCTCGTGAGACTGAAACATCTAAAAAGGATAACTTATTATCCTGCTCAACTTCAATACTGAATTTTATATTAGGATGTCTACTGTTAGCGAGATCAAGGGAAGTTTCAGCATCAGAACGAGATCAAAACAAGGTAAAAGTATCATCTAATATCTTTTGTAGAATAAAGGGTAAATACTGAGGACAGATGTCCAGCAGCTGCTCCTCGAAGTGACTCATAAAAATATTTGCGAACGTTGGACCCAAAGGGGAACCCATCGCCACGCCATCAACTTGTTTAAAAGCAGTGTTATTAAAAATAAAGGCTGTGTCCAGCACAGCAAGTTCCAGAAATCTTCTAAAATCATCCGAGTTAAAATTATGGAAGAGGGTATTAGGATCCGGAAACAGTTTACGCATAACAGGAACATTTGTGAATAGAGACTCGACATCGAGGCTGGCCATAACTAGGTCTGATTCTTGAGAAAGAATGGCGTTCTTGAACGTGTAGGAGTTCGTCAACGTATATTCATTTTTGGTGAGAGGATCTAGAGGAAGAACCAGAAATTTTGCCATTTTATAATTAGGGGTGTCGTAGGCAGAGTCGTGGGTTGTCAGAATTGGCCTCATAAGAACACCTTCTTTATGAGTTTTGGGGACACCACATAAGACAATGAAAGAACCACCTGTGCTAAAAAAAAAGGGGGGGACCTATAAACCTCATTAGAAATAGTATTATTCTTTTTCAAGTTATTGAAAAAACGGTTTATTTTATCCTCGACTTTGAAAATAGTGCTAAAAGTAGGGGTCCCAAGTGATTGAAATTTGGCAGGATAGCTTAAGATAATATTAACTTTATTATAATAGTCTTCTCGACCCAGAATGGCTGTACCTTTTCCCTTTATTCTGGACGAGTAATGACAATATCATTGTTTAAAGCCAGTTTTTTTCAAGATTTCCAAATAACTTCTCTGGAAGAAAGGAGTCCAACAAGTTGTTAACGACCGATAGGTATTTTGAGCCAACTGCGAAATCTCCATTTTAATTTGATTTATATTAGTGTTTATTGGTGGTTTTTTTTTATCTGTGGAATAATAATTCCAGCGGAAGAAAGAATCTGGAATATGGCGGTCGATAATTAGGTAAGCAGAAATTAAGACCACGAGAACAAAAACTTTTCAGCTTGTTGAAACCTGAAAACATCCATTTTTCAGCGAAAACTGATGTATTTTTACACGGTTCACGTTGCTAGATCGTCATTTTTTTGCTGTCACCATATGCCAGAGGCGGTATCCAAGGGTTCGCGCATGCACAATTCACAGCCGTACCAATATCCATCGCAATCAGGGATACGGCTGCCGTACCAATATCCAGTTCGTTTTAAATGTATCAGCCTGTTTCCACTGCCCTCTGATCTCATATATATATATATATATATATATATATATATATATATATATAATCTATATATATATATTATAATATATTAATATATATATATATATATATATATATATATATATATAATATACATCAATGGTGGAGTGGACGGGTGAGTGGCCGATGATTACGTATATAGTAGTATCACTCAAGATAGAATTCCATCTTGGTATCACTGGTGGAGTGGCCGGCAGCAGCCGTTTCGTTAAAATACATCACGCTTCTTCTTCCGGTAGCCTTTTACACTAGAAAAACTGTTTTAGTTTTATCTTCGTTTTCTGCTACCGCTAATAGCACAATTTTTCCGGCCGCACTTTCCGCTTGTATTGCTTCTTAATTTCTAGCGTGAAATCTAGTGTAAAGCTCATTCATCATTGCCGAGTTCAACTGCATTTTAGGAGGATATGTCTCAGATCCGATGAGGTTTTTGTCCCCTAACTCCAATCAATGCAATAATCTTTATTAACTGACCCCATTCACTACTCTAATTGCTTCGACGTTTCAAACTACTGACAAATACCGCGGCTTATGTTACTAAAACGGCTAAGAATTATCGTATATTCCGTTTTTTTTCTGAAAGGCCAACGGTCTAATTCTCTTCTGTGGATCACAAGTAGTGTTTCACGTTAAAACACAGTTGTGATCTTTTCTCCGACCAACCCCTTGTCATTGCCTTGGTCACTTTGAGACTTGGAAAATACCTTTGCGTTGTTACTCCTGATGTTTCTGTGACAAAACTGACAATCATCAGACGTCACATTTTAAACATTGCAGGAAAGACCTTTATCAGAACCGGTTGATTTCTTTACGAGCTCCCGTTATTCTTAATCTATAACAACCTCATTTTCAACAACCTGGTTCTGTTTTCCACAGTTGCATTAAGAAGCAAAAGAGAAGTTGGAGAGCAAGATCGTACAGAGAAGCTGTAGGAGGTAAAGTAAATGGCAAAGTGAAGGCAGCTGGGGACCAGAATGGCGATTACCCTTCAGTAATGTGAGGTACACTAACATCATTAGTCACACTACACCCGGTATACCGGAAAAGCCTTTTGCTGTATTTCTCCGTAAATAACATACTTGAGCAAGAAACACCTAAATTAAATATCGTAGCCCAATCTTAATTATGCAAAAATATTTTTCGCACTGATCATTGGCCCAATACCAACGCTTGAAGGACATGTTTTAAACTCATCTGCGATTGAAACAAGTTTATTCATAAAACATAAATACACGAATCCAATACCATTCTTATTAATTATAGTTTAATAATATTCGGACAGATGCAAAATGAAGTTTAAATGTCACTGACAGTCCACGCTTGACGAGTTAACTTGTGTAACGTACAGTCTAATGAAAATCGACTGAGCACCCAGTGATCAAACTGAATGGGATCATAGTTTACAGGACAGCCTAGCTGAAACTAATAAAAAACTCATACTCCAATTGAACATAGCATCCAAGTACATATTATAGTAGCAAGAAAACAACATGTAATGTACTGTAGTATTTTCCCCAGGGAAAATGAAGTTTGAAAACGGTATTCGAGACAACTTTCCTATGGACATCAAGTTACGAACAAATAAATGGTAATTTAACTTATATATCTAGGACTAATTAAAGTCATACATAAAAAAATACGTTCAACTGATACACCACAGTACACTAGCTAATAACTTGATACAACAAAACGCGAAACAAAATTACGTGAACAGTAAACGGATAATTTTTTCGAAAATAAACATTGGAACGGATTTCTTCCTTCAGAGTTTCGGTCTCCACACCCCTAGTGAACGTGGTACTCTGGATAAAGTTCTGGATAGAGCTCGCTGTAGGGAGCGTGCGAATCCTTTATCAGCCAAGCATAATCGACTACAGCTCCGTCCTGTTAAGGAGAAAATGTCGACAGGTAATTACAACTATATTATCTATTGGCAAAACTCAAGTTGGTCGTAACGGTATGAGGATCGACTTTGTTTACATCCTACATCTGCGTGTGGCCAAAGTGTGTAATACCTATTAGCCTATAAAGCTTTTATTTTTCATAGTCTGCAAAAGAGTTATGTGTTCCTAGAAGCTTACCAAAATATGTTCTAACTTAGACGAGCCTAACCCAATATTTAAGGAGGAGACTAGCTATTTACCTTGGCTGAGCGTAGCCTCCTACCTGAGGGTGGGCTACCGCTTAGGTGGGTTTAGCAAAAGGGTAACTTCCTCCAGAAAAATTACCTTTTATATTAGTAGTATTACATAGGCAAAAGTAAACCAGTATGTTAAGAACCAAACTTATTGATTAAAGTGAATGTTTCTGCCAGCCGTTGTACAAAATCAGCAACAACAGTTAGCTATTGGTATACCTACCTTAGTGCAAATTTTTCGTTTACAGAGACTACCTATCTATAGGTTCTCTCGCAAGACAAAATAAGCAGGAATTGAAAAAGTGAACATTGGCGATCAGCCTTATTTGAGTTGAGATCTCATTCGCCTTAGTTTATGAAGTACGTGCGTCAGAAAAATTAACGTTGCCCTCGCCCAAGCCTTGTTCGAAAATAGTGAATTTTTTGTGGAAATTAAAAGATGAAGCTTTACAGGTAGTTTCATGGTTGTGTTTTGTAGATGAAATATACACTGTTGGCGGTTATGATTTTTAGCAAAAATTTACATTGCATGCTCGACGTATTCTTACTGGAGCCGTTTATTCATTCAGATAGCCTAAGTGAGGCTTAGGCCTATTTGCTAACGAGACCATTGGACCTTAAATAAGATGTGGAAAAAAAAGAATTAAAGAGCTTAGAAAAAATAACTCATACGATTAAGAGGCTCCGTTGTAAAGACATTACTTCGACCTATAACCAGCCAACCAACGTAAGGCCAGTTATTTATCTCTGGAACCATGGTTAAAGTGACCCAAGAACCAAAACTTAAAATATCAAGAGAAGAACCTTACTCACTTTGTCATCAGACACCTGTTCCCAGTACAAGTGAGTGAAGTTGAAGACAGTCAGTCTTGCGTATCCATAATCAGAGGACCTGAAGGCTGACCATTCAGGTGGATCTTTGACGAAGGGATCCGTGTCCTCTTGGCAACCGGCTGATCCGGAAATGAAGTGGACTGGGCCCCTATGAAGGTAAATGAAAATCAGTCTCGTGTTTTTCAATGATTGTGATTTGATATCATAATTTCTTTATAAGACGAAATATTACTTCTTTGGTTACAAGACTAGGGAAACTGGGTGTAATTATGTTTCTGCCTTTAAGCTTGAGTAAGAGACTAGAACCAGTTGCTGGCAGAGTGGAAGGTGGTCATTAACAGGTGGGAGAGAAGTCTTTGGGACAATACTATTTGTTCGCTTCGTAGCCAAAGGGTTTAAAATTTTCGTAGCTCAAAGGCGGAGAAACATAGTGGCACCAGTAGGTATGAGAATGTTCAGACAGTATAATTAAATCATAAAACAGTTAATAATAAAATGACCAAAAGCGTATTTAAGAGAATTTATTACTATTATCATTGTTATCCAACTAAAATTAAATATTCAAGTAATTCGAGCAGTTGAAGGTCAGACTTTTTAACAGCCTCTCTTCGTAAAACATTTTTAATTAAGACTTACTTTGGGTTGGTATAAGGAGCTTCCTCAGATCCATTCAATACTTGAACGTTGTAGATGGGAAACAGCCTTTCATATGTGTGTTCATGAGCCCAGACTACTAAGTCGACGCCAAAATCATTCAGTAGTTTTTCCATGGCAAAACTAGAAGAGTAGGAAATAACGTTTTGTTTCGATATTATTTATTTCAAACCTCCAAATAGGCACAAGTCCCATGTTTAAGCAAGAAATGTATTTCCATATGTTGCTATTAAATTGTACAAGAGTAAAACAAAGAACTTTGTGTAAAGCACGTGAGAGAAACATAAAGCTGCGTTCGGGTTCTAGCTGAGACACAAGACTCACTTATCGTCAATACCAACTCTGGTGCGGCAAGAAAGTGATGTGCAGTCGTCTTCATCCCTGGTGGAGCAGTACATAGGACGGTGACCGTAGAGGATGATCCAGGGATGCTCTTTCCTGTTCTCTGGTTTGTTGGCTTCCTGGAAGGAATTTTACCAGAAATAGATAGTTTAGGCGTCAGAGCGTTAAGAGTTGGGTTTTTGTCGGTCTGCGAAGTGTGTTGACAGTATAACCAGAGTAATTTGTTTGCATGTTAAGGTCATGTTACTCGAACTGCTCATTGTATCGTGAAACGATATGTATTATACTTGGAGGATGCTCTCTCTCTCTCTCTCTCTCTCTCTCTCTCTCTCTCCGCTCTC
Source organism: Macrobrachium nipponense (assembly GCF_015104395.2). Taxonomy (NCBI): domain Eukaryota; kingdom Metazoa; phylum Arthropoda; class Malacostraca; order Decapoda; family Palaemonidae; genus Macrobrachium; species Macrobrachium nipponense. Next base: position 57,865,438 of record NC_087217.1, on the reverse strand, counting down.
TCTCTCTCTCTCTCTCTCTCTCTCTCTATATATATATAGATATATATATAGTATATATTATATTTATATGATATATATATATATATAATGTATTAATATATATATGTATATATATGTGTGTGTGTGTGTGTGTGTGTGTGTGTGTGTGATTTGTAGACATTTATCATCGGAGGACATGGGCAGTATAGGGACGGATAAGAATAAAAAGACGGCCCCTTCATTATAAAGATAATACTATTTATTTATTTATTTATTTATTTATATGTTATTACCGACATTTCCCTTTCACCCTCGCCTTCCCAGGATAACAAAGTATTTTCTTGTTCCAAATAGATCCGTCTTTGAAGAAGACCGTTCACTAGTCCCCCAAAAGTGGGAAAATTTTGCAGGCAGCTATGGAGATGATTCTTTGAGACAGTTCTTACAAATCAAGCAAATAGGCATTTACAAATTTCAGAGGAGAAATTCCACTCGCACTCAAAGCAGTCTCTGTTATGTACAGCTCGGTCACAGCTAGGTCATATAGCGACGGTCATGAACGAGAATACTCACCGTTAAATCGTTGAACAGCCATTCCCACATGTAATACAGGGGCTCAATCCCGTACTGGAAGAAGTAGTAGGCTTCCGTGTTTACCGCAATGAAGTGGACCGGTCCGGCGTTCCAGCTGTAGAACATGCTCTCCGAAACGTTGTAGTTTGGCATTGTGAATCTGGCCTTGTAGTTACTGAAATTACTGTGGAATAGAGATGGTGTCTGGTTAATGTAGCTGGTGGTTTTCATTCATCGACGATGTAGCCTGACGCTTTGAGACAGTGGAAAAAGTTGGGGAATTTACTTTTTTTTTTTTTTCGCTTACTCGGGGAGTAAGCTGACAAACTACTTTGTTGCTGTTATTGTTCTTGGTGGGATAGGAAAGCACTATGGAAAAAATGCCTAATAGGGTCAGAAAAGGTGTTTCGCATTGAGTTAAAGATACAGGAATTTTAGGATACGATAGTCATGATTTATTTATAGATGAAAATGTCAAAAATAGTGTGCATGTTAAACAGTACAGAACAATTATTTCTAATAAAATATTGGGTATATATATTTTAATTTTCGGTGAAACAACGATCTATTTGACCGTAGAATTTGGCGCACTGCCCGTGTTAACTGGAGGTCGGATCACGCCTTGTTTCTTTTCATTTCTAGAGAAATAACTTCTGCAAAATGTCACCCCATAATGCATGCATTTCAAGCTAAATAAATAACGTTAAAGGTTGTAGATTTTTACATTTTTATTGGATGTATCAACTAGAATCTTACTCCCATCAAAATTTATATATGCATTGTATAGAATTGCGTCTATGCAATGCTCAGGACGAAAGGTGTCCTCAGAATAATATAAAAAAACTTAAAATAGGATCTCATTTTCTCAAGAAGCTTCAGTTACGCAAAAAATGGGGAGTATTGCCTGTACCATGTTCATTTGAGAATGCCCTCACTGTGCCTATCATGTTGGCTCCGCTTCATATGTCATTATACGTTATTTGTTGTTAGTTGAATAACTTGTACTTTTGTGTCCTATCATATTGTGAAAAGATGCGAGGTCTTTAGTTTCCGGAACAAAAAACAGTGATACTTACTAGGCTTCTTCGTGGTTCCCTGGGCAAGTCATGTACGGAACGTAACCGGCAATCGGTTGGATGTTCCTCATGAATTCGTCTCCTACTTGAGCGTCGTCCTGCGTGAGAATACGGGGTTAAATTAATCTGAAAAGCGATCTTTTGCTATTCCACATACAAATATGTGACTATGCAAACACATCTGCAAAGAGCTACAATAAGAGGGAGGCTCTTGCATAAGGTAAAATCGACCGAAATGGAACTTACCGTATCGAAGTTGTACGCAAAGTCTCCTACGTGGATGATAACATCATACATGCCCTTAGTTATATCTTCCTGAAGTCTGGAAAAGAAGAGCAAAGAAATAGATTTGAGGCGTCCATAGAACGTACAAGTTCAAGTGATGCACTTCTCGTACTTTGTAAAAAAATATTCTTAATGATATTGCATGTGTCAGGAAGATTGAACATTAGCCTTAGTACTAAGACTAACATTTTCTCAGGAGTTACTACGTTAATAGTATAAATATCATAATACTTACGAATTGAGAAGTAGATTAGCTAAAGTTTATATTAGTTATTTCATGACAGAAAGCTGCATTTTCTAGAGGTTTTGTCCTAACCTTGCCAAAGACTTCCCGTTGACGACACCTAGATCGCCGTACATGGCCGTTCTCACCACCCAGTCGTTTCCTGCCGGCCAGGTTTTGAAGGTGAACACCTCTGACCAGCCAAGGTCGCTCCCGCAGTGATAGACTGGAGATTATGGTGCATTAATATTTGAAATGTTTCTTTTAGGTTTGAATATATGGACGTAAGTGTTAACTGCAAAATACGTTCGTAGTTTGCATTATATCAGCAACAAAACTTAATCATACCCAAAAGGGATTAAGAGGTAAATATTAAAAAAAAATTATGTATATGTAATTGGTCTAAGAGAGACCCCGTACGTAAGATTCTAGATAAAATCTGGCAGTAATAATAATTGTACTCAAAAAAAAGATGGACCTGATAACAGATGAGAAACCCAGACAATTTCCTTAGATTTCCTCTTAAAAGTCGTCATTACCAAGGAATCGAAGGAAAATGAATATTACTGCATATCAGACAGTGTAAACTTATGTGTTATTTTAAGACGTTCGTATCAACTACTGAAACTTCCATGCCAAATTCAGCTATATTTCAGTTGTACTATAGACTCTCAAGTCGTTTATAGCCTTAATTACGTGTAACAGGATATTTCCCGTTAAGAAACCCCCGATTTTTGCAGCTTCCCTTCAGACCCCAGCTGATTCCCCTTTCATTCCCTGTACTGTACCTTCGCTCGTGCTCTCCATCTTCCATCTTACTTTCCACTCTCACCTAACAATTGTTGCACAGTGCAACTGCGAAGATTCCTCCTGTTACACCTTTAAAACCTTTATAGTCTCAATTTCTCTTTCAGCTCTGAATGACCTCTCAGATCCCAACGCTTGGATGTGGCCTAAATTCTATATTCCATCTTATCTATTTCTTATCAGTGAAATCAACTGGACTCACAGTATCGCGTGTCAGGCGTCAGCTTGGTCAGCCTGACCCTATGTATCCACATCTGCCTCTTTAAGGATCCTCCGTCGGTGAAGAGCGTGGCGTTTCCGGTGGCAGTGAGTGCCAGGTTAGTGGTGCCATATTCCACCACGGAGCTATTCAAGAGTGACGGTGTCACCCACGTGACCATGATGTCTACATTGTTTTCTGCACGGTGAAGGAATTACGTTAGTTTAATAGGATCTATGTAATAATAGGGATAACGAATTATAGTAGATTCACATCAATCGAGCATCTGATGTCTAGGCCCGTCCCTTACGACACTCCTGATTGGCTGTTGATAAGCCAGTCACAGGGTTGGAAACTGTCTCGAGAGAGAGTTCACATACACAGGCTCCACCTCTCCTGAGAGATATACGTCTTTCAATAGTATCCTTCAGGCGAGGTGGAACATACATCCTGCCTATGTGAACTCTCTCGAGAGACAGGGAATTTCCAACCCTGTGATTGGCTTATCAACAGCCAATCAAGAGCGTCGCAATGGACTTGCCTAGACGTCAGATGCACGGTTAATGTGAATCTACTATTAGAACAGAGTCTGTATAATGTAAGGGAGATAAAATTCCTCTTTAGAGGTAACGAAAGCCATCACCGAAAAGCATTCAAGCATGAAGTGTCTATAATTTATGGACTACCAAAACTAGTAACTCTGCTGCAGGTGAAGACAATGATCTTACCGCCTATTGACAGGTGCACTTGCTGTGGCTGATAGTCGTTCATGGCGCTGACAACTCCAAATGCCAGGGTGCTGAACATCGTCAGCCACGATAGGTTCGGTTTCCCCATGTTTTCTGTAGACGTTGGCCTTGACGGAAGAAAAAAAGAACTTTAGTTAGCGAGAACGAAATTTTAAAATAAAGTCGTTTCAGTGATCATTGTATTAAAATGTTTATTCGGCTCTGAAGAATTCTCTGTTAGGTTAGGGAAATTACGATCGTTTTCGTAACGAGTAATGTAAGTTTTTTTTTTCAATGTCACCAGTATATGAACTAAGTTAGGGCTCCTTAGAACGTTAAGGTAAACATCATACGCATGTTAGTGCCCTATTATTGGTTCGTTATGCAGATACTTACATAGTATCTATTAGAGTAGAAATATATATAGTTTTGTAATTAATGATGCGCGAATATACAAATCATTTATTATATAGATATATAATTCTCGACGCATCTGTACAGTATATGGATCTGCAGAACGAACGTTGGGGCAATAATAACTTCATGATAAATTAAACAATCTTAAGAACCTCTAATATGCAGGAATCCTTCCCGAAAACTAAGGATACGAAGATCGACAGATACAAATAAAACAAGTATATAAAAAGTTTCTTCTGCATATTCGAGTTTAATGTACAGTGTATAATGCTGTAAGAGCCCTGGCCCATGAAGCTTACAGCCACGGCCCGTATCGTGGCCTGTCCTATAGCGTTACCAGAAGCACGATTATGGCCAAATTTAACCTTAGATAAAATCAAATCTAGTGAGGTTAGAGGGCTGCAATTTGGTATGTGTAATGATTGGAGGGTGGATGCTCAACTTGCCAATTTGTAGCCCTCTAACCTCAGTAGTTTTTAAGAACTGAGAACGGACAGTAGTGCGGACGGACGGACAAAGCCTAAACCACAGCTCACCTCAGCCTATTGATTTGCGCAGCCTCCGTGGATCAAGTGATTTGGAGATGCTTCTCAGAATGAGCAAGCACCCACCAAGACACTTGTCTTTTATAAGAAATTCCCAAGACTTCTAGATAAGCGGATGGTTCGTGTGTTATTTCACGTATCTAATAGTTAAAAGTTCGCGCTCCTCTTGAGAACGTGGGTTCTTCATGTTCACGTGAACTCCCCGTATACGACCTCGTATCCAAAGTAGAGGCCTGAAGAAGCAGACTGATAAAAAAGAAATCGGCATAGCGGTTTATTCATTGTAAAATATGAACACATGACAATCTTGTTCATTTACACACATGCTATATATATATATACTATATCTATATATATATATATATATATAGATATAGATATATATATATATATATATATATAGATATATATATATAGCATCTGAAATTATTTATTTTGTAGTTCTTTAAACTTAGTATACTTTCACTGTTGTTGAAGGTTTATTTTCCCCTAACAAGCAGACTTTGTCTACCTATCTAATTATTTATGTATTTATATAGCTGTCTACGTGACCTGGCACGTGTTAACTCAGGAGCCCAGTGAATAAAACGCACGAATTATATAACTCTTCGATATGTAGAGTCTAGATCTTTTTATTCTACATTTTCAGGACTCACGTGACTGGCCGCGTGCTTAGATCGAAGATAGTCTCGGAAAAAAAAAAAAAAAAAAAAAAATGACGCGCCACTCTGTTTACGAGGTGGTACGATATTTTGTCTAGTTAATGAGTGGCACGATAATTATTGTTTTTTTAATTGGTTACAGGGGGATTGTAGTTTCATTTCTGCCTTTTTTTCTGTGATGTAGGGAATGTTTTTATTACTGAAAAAAATTAATTTGTTTGTTTGTTGTTTCAACGAAAATGCTTAACAGTTTTTCCTTTTTACATCGAGATGGCAAGATGATTTTTTTCTATTGTCATAGAGTTGCTATATCAGTTTTTCTTTTATTTGAAAACACAGTACCTATATAATATTTACAAAAAGATGAACATTACAAATTAACGAAGCACAACAAAAAAAGGGTTAACATCGATTTATTAAAGCAACACAGAAAGGGACAAAGTTTACTTTATTTTTAGGAGCACATCTTAAAGAAATCACAATAAGGGTATACTACAACCAGTGAAGCCATTCGGTTGCAATTAAAGTTTATAATTATTAAATTTATTTGGAAAGCAATTCAGTTAGTTAATTCATGCAGTCGTAAGGTGGAATGACGTTCAATTATTATTCTTCCCTATGAGACAAATCGATGTGAATCGCCATTCAGATATTCCCACGATTAAAGCTGTAGCTGATTTCTTATTTCCACCGTATGTTTTCGGAGCAGACAGTGGTGAACTTTAACCTTAGTTCCTTTTATCGAGACGACAGGTACTGCCTGGCCTTGTTGGAATTAAAAATGACCGTTTCATTATCATTCCTCTCACTGATAACGCTAAACGAACAACTCCCAGCTGGTTACAACCACATTTAGCGCCAAAAGTGTACGGAGAGAGAGAGAGAGTATAGTGTCATATGACTTCTATCCACGTCTCAGGAGTCATTATTTTAATTTGAGTACTCATATACTTGAAACTGGATGAAATGTTGATATTGGTTGCTTGCTTGCACCTTAAATCTGATTTGAAAATGGTAAAATGCGTGGAGGGGTACAAGTATTATTGTTAGATTTAAACCACGAATTAGAATAACAAAAGCGAGTTTTGGGGTATAATGAGCCACTTTCAAAAGTTAGGTCCATAATTTGGATATTGGCTTCAACAGTGATATATGGGTTATGTTGTAAAATTTTTGTTTAAACTCTCTCTCAGCTGCTTCAACCACTGTATCTAACATGACGATGGATGATTTCACTGACTGACAGTTAACTATGAGGCTTCTTGTGTGAGTATTGCGTTCTTTCTCACCTTTTGTTAGTAAGCCTTACTGTTTTTCTCTTAAGGGACTGCGTGTGGAGGGAAGCTTTAATCGTGTATCAACAGGTTATTTTTAGTCGTGTTTACGCTTTCATTCTTATTGTGTATCAGGAATTTCTCAGTTTCTGTGTTCCTTCCAGTCTCAGTGGTGTTTCCATTGAGCCTATTTGTTTGTGTAAGCATGACGAACATGTTCCCACTCATGGTGGGAAGCTCACAGGGTGATATAGCGATGGTTGGATGGGTCTCCTCACAAAGTTACACTGAAGAACAAATCCAGGTAAATCACAAGAAAAAAAAGTCACATTAATCTTTTGCCTATATTGACTATCATGGGTTTACATCAAGCCAGTATGTATCCACCTTTGCAGCGTGTTTGGTACAAGTCTGGTGGGGATTTATTTTTTAACCCACTGTGTGTTCTACTCCACCTTTATGGTGTGTTTAGTACATGTCCGTTGTTGTTGTTGTTGTTTTTTCTTCTTCTTCTTCTTACTTGGTATGTTCCACCTTTGCGGTGTGTTTAGTACAAGCCTGTTGGGATTTTGTTTACCCAGTATGTATCCACCTATACTGCATGTTTAGATGTTTAGTACGTGGCCATTGGGGATTTTTTTACCCGGTATGTATCCACCTTTACTGTGTGTTTAATACAAGACCGTTGGGATTTTTTCTTATCCGGTATCTATCCGTATCCACCTTAGCAGCGTTTAGTAAGTCTGTTGCGATTATTTTTCTTATCCGGTATGTATCCATCTTTGCTGCTTGTTTAGTACAAGCCCATTAGTTATTTTTTCCATGGTATGTATCCACCTTTACAGCATGTTTAATACAAGCTTGTTGGGGATCCTTTTTTTTACCCGGTATTTATCCAACTTTACGACATGTTTAGTAAAAGCCCGTTGGGGAATTTTTTTTAACCCGGTATGTATTTACCTTTACGGCGTGTTTAGTACAAGCCCATTGGGGATCTTTTTCTTCTACCCAGTATGAATCCTCGTTGAGGTTTTTTTTTCTTTAACCTGGTATGTTTCCACCTGTAATGACCCCCAAGAAATATTGTGCAATTTTCCTTTGTGACTTTATTACCAACCACCACAAATAAATGTAACTTTTTTCCAGTTTCTTTATTGCTAGCGTTCAGTAATATATATATATATACTATATATATATATATATATATATATATATATATATATATATATGTTGATATGAGAAACTGGTTTAAGAGCTGTAGCAAGCAGAACCTATGGAGGGGAGAAAAACAGTTTTATTACGATCCAAAGCGTAAACACCTGTTTCTTTCCACATAAGTCTCTCGTTCTCTCTAAGTTATTATTTAGTCTATTATTACAGGTACAGTTTGATTATTATTATTATTGTTCTAAAGGGTTCACAATAATACAAAGTGTAAAAGTCCGTGTATAATTTTGAAGACTTTTTACACTTTGTATTATTGTGGACCCTTTAGAACATTGTATATACTCTCGTGATTGAGAGTTTTTCCCTACTATTATTATTATTATTATTATTATTATTATATTATTATTATTAGATTATTAGTATTATTATTTGAAAATTAGTAAATCATTTTTGGATCATAAAAAAAGTATTTGGTCACGAATATAACCTCAAAATATAATTAATTATTGTCTACGAAAAACAAAAATCCGCGAATGCTGGACCGCTAATGAGTGGTGATATAATCTCTCTCTCTCTCTCTCTCTCTCTCTCTCTCTCTTCTCTCTCTCGTCTCCTCCTCCTCTTATCTCTCTCTCTCTCTGTCTTAACTTCTCAATTTTCCATTAATTTAGGGTATGATTTCCATTTAAATCCTCAGGAAATCCTACTGCAAAATCAAGTACAGAGTTCCTCCGTTCCCCAGCAGTTCGAACCGGGTTGGTGGAAAAAAAGGCATTCATTGTTTGTATACAGAGTTAAAATGAAAAATTTGAAACTTTATCTGTATCAACAGAACTTCACACAATGCGAATGAGGAACTAAGACTGCTTTTCAAGTTGCATGTATATATGATCATTTGGGTTTCATCAGGCTGGCGTGGCACGTAACAAGGTCATCGATGAGTGAAATGAAATAGGCTGTAGTTCTTTTATTAGCGTCAAACATCAGTGTATAATATTTTGAATATTTATCAAGTGACAATTGTAAACTATTGTGTTGAAACATGCCAGTGTGAAGCACTTTTTACAATATTTATGAGATGTCTTTCGTCATGAATTCAGTGGATTATACATTGGATTACTTCACATCGGCAAATTAAAACTTATTTGTTGTATCTTCACAGTTTCAGCGTAATTTATTTTGGATTTATTAAAAAAAGCATGGTACTTACAAAGTAATTACATCTAAGTTTTGTTGTTTGTCATTCGTATTATTAATTGATCACGGAATGAAATGGTCCTAACATCCGTGAGAAATCATTCACATGAGACAAATACCAAAATACCAATAAAACAAAGGTTATGTCATATTGCTAAGGTGACTACGAAGAAACGGGCCGTGCGTGTCCCTCACCAGCCAAATCGAATCGATGATTTCACCATTCTGTAGAAAAATAAGAAAAAAGGTATGAATCATTATACGTCAAGAAATTTTTCGTAACAAGAATGAACTCCTGAAATGGTGGCAGATACGCTTCTTATATATATATATATATATATATATATATATATATATATATATATATATATATAATATATATATATATATATATAGAGAGAGAGAGAGAGAGAGAGAGAGAGAGAGAGAGAGAGAGAGAGGCTTGTTTGGCGTACATAAGACTAGACATTTTTCGTAACTAATTAACTCCTGAAGTGATGACAAATATGCTCGACAGAGGGAGACGGGGGAGGCTTGTGGGGGGGGGGGTTGCTTGTTAGGCATACATAAGACTAGACTACAGAGAAGTCCAATATATGGAAACTAAGTGGCATCTAGGCCTAATCAAATCGTTTCACTAATACTAAGTTATCATAAGAAAAAATTATTAACTGGGCTAGTTTTAGAAGTGTAACGTATAAAGAAGATGCCAAATATTAGTGGGAATTATATCTAAATAATGCCAAATAGACAGTTGAAGTTTGTGTATGCTCTCATAGTTACCTGATCATCGGAGACTTGCTCCCAGTAGAGGTGAGTTTCATTGAACACAGTAAGGCGTGTGTAGCCATAATCGAGCGCTCGGAAGGCTGACCACTCGGGCTGCTCCTCAGAAAAAGGTGCGAGCTCCTCTTGACACCCTGACCGATCCTGTCGTGAAGTGCACTGGGCCCCTGATGTATAATTGCATAGGATTTTATTAGATATATATAAATATATATATATATATATATATATATATATATATATATATATTATATATATATATATATATGACTGGTAAAAATGTTCTGTAACAACAGAATTCCATCTAATAAAAGGAGCCCATAAAAACACCAAAATGTAGAGAGAAAAGTACTATATTTCAGAGACTGCTGTCTCTCTCTTCAGGTATATGAATGAGAAAAGTTTACAGAAAAGGTGGATTTATACCAAGAGATCCGTCCACAAGTAAGCCAATTTAGGTTACCCCCGCTGGTAATCTTCCTTTAATCATTCAACCAACGCTTAAGAAGATTAAAGGAAGATTATCAGCGCGGTGACCTAAATTGGCTTACTTGTGGACGGATCTCTTGGTATAAATACCACCTTTTCTGTAAACTTTTCTCATTCATATACCTGAAGAGAGAGACAGCAGTCTCTGAAATATAGTACTTTTTCTCTCTACATTTTGGTGGTGTTTTTTATGGGCTCCTTTTATTCGATATATAATATATAGCTATATATATCTATATATATAAATATTATATAATATATATATATATTATATATAATTATATTATATATCTATCATACACACACACAATATATATAATATATATATATATATATATATATATATATATTTATATATGATATATATATATATATATATATATCTATATATATATATATATATATATATATATAGTGTGTATGCAATCTTCCCTAGTAGGGGCTCTCGCTCAGAAAACCTCCACATATTTAGCTGCACAATAGGCTCATCGGTATAAGTCTAGCCTCTCTCTCTCTCTCTCTCTCTCTCTCTCTCTCTCTCTCTCTCTCTCTCTCTCTCTCTCTCTCACACACACACACACACACACGCTTCGCTTACCGCATGGTACGTATCAAAGGTCCGATCTATTATGTTATTTCTTTTTTGTCTGGAGATAAAAAAAAAAAAACATTGCAGTGCTACAAACAATGTTAGCTTTGAGGAATCGCAAACCTTCTAATGATCTCTAGTAACAGTGTTCATAGGAGCGACATTTAATCTTCATTATATTTCAGTCTTTTATAAACAAACAACAACAAAAGTTATTTCTCCTTTGTTCTATGACGCAATCTTACCTCGGGTTAACGTACGGTTCTTCTGCCGATCCATTCAGAACCGTATAATTGTACATGGGGAACATCCTCTCGTAAGAATGCTGGTGGCCCCACACAGCCAAGTCAACGCCGTATTTATAAAGGAGGTCTTCAATGCCGAAACTATAGGGGAAAAATATATATATGTGTGTTTTATTAAATATTTGTCAAACGTTTCTTTAGATTTGCATTGGGTTACCCTTGAGAAATTTCTTTCTGTATTTGTTTCATTTGCTAAGGCAAGCATGAGGGTATGGAAGTTCAAATGTTCAATAGATTCGTGTCTATTCTAGAAATGGCTATTTCCTGATTGCTGCGTGATGTCACCTTGAGCAGAAATTAAGTGACAGTTCTTAATATTTTTTTTACTAATATTTTTTTTCTCAATCTCATTAACCACTAAAACAGACATTTCAATATCATGTCAAGGAATTTTTGACGCATAAATTTCAAGATATTAAACCATACATTTCACTACATATTTAGAACTGCGGATATATGTAAAATATAGTTTTTATTATGAATCCTGTAAGCTTAGAAATTGCCTCAGTAAAGTTATAGACAGCAAAGTTATAGTAATGTTGACAGCTATCTCCCATACGACTACACTCTTTTAATGAGACTTTTTTTAATCGAAATTAAACAGTAAATCAGAAATACTACGACATCAGCAGTAAATGTATATTTAATTGCTATTACTGAATAAAAAAATAACTTAATTTTTATACGCAATTTTACCGATGAAAAGTGTCTATCAAAATTTTACTACATGTTCCAAAAAATATTTTAACTTGGATTTTTTTATATATGCTAAAAGTTTATTCCCGATTTTTTCCCCCGTAGTCGCTTCTACGCCAGTAGATTTTTTACTGTGCTAAATGTTTTTTTCCGATATTTTCCCCCGTAGTCGCTGCTACGCAAGTTGACCTGAATCTGTCAATCAACCAATCCTACGAAGGATACTCACGCTCCCTCAATGCCGACCCTGACGACGTCCCCGACTTGCCTGCAGTCGCGACTGGTGTCTCTGTTGGAGCAGTACATTGGTCTGTGGCCGTACAAGATGATCCATGGGTGTTCGGCTCTTGCTCCTGGCTTGGTAGCTTCCTGGAACCATTGAGGACGAATAAACCGCAAATCTCAGTGAGTTAATCACAAATCCTGTCTGTTTTATTTAAAAAAAAAAAAAAAAAGATCCCGTTAGGGGTCGTGCCCATCGGCTCCTGGCCGCAACCCCTTTCATATTCTCTTTCCTCCATCTTACTTTCCACCCTCTTCTTACAATTGTTTCATAGTGCAACTGCGAGGATCTCTATTACACTTTTCAAACCTTTCCGCTGTCAATTTTCTTTCCAGCCCTGAATGACCTCATAGGTCCCAGCGCTTGGCCTTCTGTCAAAACTGTAGATTCTGTTCTGTTCTATTTCTAAAAAGTGCCGATGAATGAAATAATAACCTCAATAATTTTGATTTTTCCTCTTACTCGGGGAGTAAGCCTACAAACTACTTTGTTGTTGTTGCTATTGTTCTTGTTGGGGGTTAGGAAAGGTCTATGAAAAAGGCTAAAAAGGTCTGAAAAGGGTGTTTTGTGTTGAATTAAAGATAATACAGGAATTTTAGGATAGGATATTTATTATTAATTTATTAGAATTAAAATGTAAAAAACTAAATAATGCGCATGTTAAACAGCACAGAAAAATTATTTCTAATAAAATATAGCATATTTATTTTAATATTTGTTGGTGAAACAGGGCACTATTTGGCTGTAGGTTTTAGCACGCACCCCGAGTAAGCTGGAAGTCGGATCACGCCTTGTTGTTCTTAAATGCAGTTAATTTAATTAAACGTACATTCAGTTCGGTTTAGGAATCCTTATGTAAGTATTACAAGTTTCCTCAGTTTTAAATTTAAAAAATTCGATGGCACAGTTACAGATACCATCAATTTCATTTTTCAGATTGACAAGAGACTCACACAAAAGCTCCATTAAATCTTAGTTAATATGATTTCGATCATCGATTTGAATTTGAAGATGGCAAATTTCTTCGATAACCTTGAACATAAAAATAAATGAAAATCAGTATGACTGAGACAAACTACTCTTATTTGGTAATTATAAATTTTAAGCAGTTAGACTTGGACCCGTAATACAGATTTGTTTCATATAACATCACTTAGCGCTTCATAATTTTCAAGAGCGCGCGACAAGCTTTGAGTCAGTGAAGTCTATTCGCACGAGTCTCCACCAGCGGTTCTCAACCAGGGAGGAATTCCACCCTAGGCGGGAATTTCAGTTTCAAGGATTTTTATTATTATATGCATATTATTTGGAATGCATCTTTTGAGGCAGGCGGTTTTGAAGAGGGGGTGGGGGCACGGCCAAAAAAATGTTGAGAACCACTGTTCTACATTTTATCTGTCAACTGACTAGATTTGACAGTTGCGTCTAGCTGACAAAAAAAAAAAAAAAAAAAAAAAAAAAAAAAAAAAAAAAAAAATGTCTCACCTCCAAATCGTCTACCAGCCATTGCCACTGATTAGCAAGAGGTTGCTGGCCGTATTCGAGGTAATAGTAGGCCTCCGTGTTGATGGCTATGAAGTGGACGAAACTGAAATTCCAGCTGTAGAACATGCTCTCCGAAACATCGTAGTTGGGCATGACGAATCGAGCCTTGTAATTGCTGAAGTTGCTGTTGGGAACCAGAGAAAGTCGGTTTTCATTCAGGTTTGTTTGACTTGAAAAGTCTTTTATGCTTGTTTGACTTAGACTGATCTTTGTAGGGGAATGACAACAGGGATTTTTAATTTATGTTTTCAGTTAATATATATATATATATATATGTGTGTGTGTGTGGTGTGGTGTTGTGTGGTGTTGTGTATATTATATATATTAAGAAAGGTGAAAGGAAGGGATGCTGAAGGTTTCCATACATTTGTTAGTTTCAAAATCTATAAAAAAAAACGGCGGCCGGTATTCAGGTCAGGAAAAAGTCGCAGAAAAATAGTCACAATTTGGGCTAAGAAAAAGCTAAAAAAAAAAAAGTAACAATTTGGGCTAAAAAAACTAACAAAAAAGTCACAATTTGGGCTAAGAAAAAAACTATAAAAAAAAAAAGTCACAATTTGGGCTAAGAAAAACTAACAAAAAAGTCACAATTTTGGCTAAGAAAAACTAACAAAAAAGTCACAATTTGGGCTAAGAAAAACTAACAAAAAAGTCACAATTTTGGCTAGGAAAAAAGTTACTGGAATAAAATCAAAATTTTTCTTGGGGGTCATTATTTTTGCTTATGTTTATGCAGTAATCCCCAACGGGCTTATACTAAATACGCTGCAAAAGGTGGATACTTACCTGGTTAAAACCCTTGGGTCTCGCTATCTAGGAAAGATCAATGTGACTTTCTATGACTGTTTTTTACCTGTGACTTTTTTTTTTTTCTTTACCTGGATTCGTAAAAAATAAACAGCTTAATACCTAATTGACACGAACAGCGATGGATGTTTGGTTATTAATACTGACATTATAAGAATAATTTTACACCAATACATCAGTGTAAAAAGAAATGACAAAACTTGAGAAACCTGCAGATATATGAAATTACTTACTATTGCTGTTCGTGATTTCCCGGACACGTCATGTACGGAACATATCCTGCAATGGGTTCTATTTGTCTCATGAACTGATCACCAACGCGACCGTTGTCCTGTGAAAATAGTCAGTACTATTTTATTAACCTGAAAATAGTTACTCAATTTTTTTATCTATGAAATAATGTAGAGGATTTTATAGCCTGTAGCAATCTCAGACAGAGTGAGTACTGTGTCTAAAATCGTTATTCTTGAGCTAGCTAGAAGGAATATTCTAATCTAGGTTTAGAGAATAAACTCACGTCATCCAGGTTGTAAGCAAAATCTCCAACGTGGATAATTGCATCGTACAGTCCATGTGTGACGTCCTCCTGGAGTCTGTTTACAGGAGACAATTTTACCCAGTTTATATATATATATTTCTTTTAAACATCAGCATTAGTTACAGCAGTATAATTGACTAGATTCTGACTGGAACCTTATGGCAACCGTTCTCGCAAGTTTATGCATTTTTTATATTCATGTATACGGATACATAGATGTTGAGTTTTCGTAAAGGAATTTTTTTTAATAATCTCCACTTACCTGGTTAGGGACTGTGCATTGACAACACCCATATCGCCATACATCGCAACCCTCACGGGCCATTTATTACCCGCTTTCGGTGTTTTGAAGGTGAAGATGTCAGACCACCCGCTATCGCTGCCACAGTGATAGACTGCGGAAACAAAATACAATTTAGATATTCGACTCCGCAGGTGCATTAATAACAATTTCTCCATTTTTCGTCAATTCTTTGTCGTCAATTGGTTATTTCCCTTTATTGAGAATTCAGCATAAAAACAAAGTCGATTGATGAGAAGTTACTCAGTAGAAATCACAACTCACAGTATCTGGTATCCTCTTGGAGGTCGGTGAGGTGGACGTTGTGCATATACATTTGTCTCGTTTCATTTCCCCCGTCCTCGAACAGGAAACTCCTTCCCTCCGTCCTCGCGTTGAGGCTTGTAGTACCATATTCCACAACAGACTCTGCAGTGACGTTCTGGGTCATCCAAGACACCACAATGCCGCACCCATCGTCTGCAACAAGATATAAATAAAAAGACGTGTACTTCACTGCGATTTGCCAAGAAGCTACTATGAACCAGATTGTGTGGACATGTTCAGTGGAATTTGATTGTTCTCAATCCAATTTCGAGAAATAAAAAAAGCGCAAATCTTTAGCAAGGTTTACTAGATATCATAATCATCAAAGCTATCGAAATTTTTTTTTTTCAAGTGACTGTCATGTACCTGGACTGTTCAAAATTCTCAGTTAAATTAAACTGTGTAATTCTAGCAAGTATATGGACTGGAATGTAAGTTCAAGCTAAATTATCTGACTCTCTTACTGTTATTACGATCTTAAATTGTAGAAGCAATCATTTGTAACCCAAATTCTTATAATTCTCTCTCTCTCTCTCTCTCTCTCTCTCTCTCTCTCTCTCTCTCTCTCTCTCTCTCTCTCTCTCCAGTTACCTGCGTAGGAAAGGTGAATCTGGTCCGGTTGGGTCCCTTCATCTGAGGCACCAGTTCCGATCCAGTATAAGACGAAAATAAAAGGTCTTATCCACTTCATTATCGAAGTCTTCGAATTTCCTAGAATCATAATATATACTAGGTGGAAGAAAGCAACAGCAAGTCATTTGATGGCGAAATTGAAATAGTTTAAGTGGATATAGTGTTATAAAGCACAAGTTGAATGACAGAAATGTAGTTTTCTCGAAAGCACAGATAAAAGATTGAGCTGTGCACCTATAAAAATATGCATCACAAACTTACGATGTATCATACATATAGTGTATACACGTACGCACATTTTATATATATATATATATATATATATATATATATATATATATATATATATATATATAGTAGTGTGTGTGTGTGTGTGTATTTACACACATGAAAGTTACACGACTGTGGTGGTTGTAACTAGGGTTAAAAAAACGACATGCGACTAGGACCCTCATCCAAAGATATGCTGAAAAGGAAAAGCACTGTCTTTCTGGCGCCATTCTATCATAAAAGGTAAAAGAAAAAAAAAAACTTAATAAACACTGAATTGAAACCATGAAAGTGACTTGTATTGGTAAATACAGCCGACTGTTATAGGACTAATCTGATCATAAGCCAACCAACGCAGGTTCTCGATTTTTACCGTCAAATTACTTTGGCGCGTCCCTTCGGTCCCTAGGTGCAACCCCTTTCATTCCTATTACTGTCCCTCCATTTATATTATCATCCACCTTTCAGGCCACCTACTTTCAATTTCCTTTCAAGCGCTGAATGACCTGATAGGTCCCAGTGCGTGGCATTTGGACTAAACTCTATATTTAATTCCAAGTGACCCGACAAAATAAAACTAGAACCTGTCAGTTTTTTCATGATAATGCTTGATAGGCAAGGAAGCAAAACTATATACTATTGTATAACTTACTTGGTAGAGAGCACTGTTGAAAGCTCTGAAAGAAAGATCACTACTTTATCGTAGACTGTTCCAGAACGCTTTGAATTTGGTTACAGGGACAAGAGGAAAAATAAAAGTAAATTCCCATTTTAGACAAAACCGATAAAGTTTTGATCTAGAGAAATGCTTCACCTGGTGCGTGGGAACGTCTTCACATGAGACCCGTACCTTCATTTAAGTTGAGCTGAGGAGCTCTCGGCTGTTGCTATAGGAGTTTCTTGGGTAAAGAATACGTGTAGGTCTAGTCTTATTTGCCGAAGGTGTTTCGGCGCTATCTTCCACAATGCTAAACGCCATCTTGGAAATCAAAGACGTTTTGCTTGCTTTCCTTTATTCATCGTAAAGCTGAATTATTAAACGAAATGTTACTTTCTTCTACGTCAAGGTTCGGAACACCGAATTCCTGCTCTTGATGTTCCACGCTGCATTTATGTATAGCCTATACTATGTAGACGTTGTTATATACGTTTTTGTAGTGGATACACACATATCTTATTCGAAGCAAAATTAAGCCCCGCTTGGGAGTCTTCTCCAAATACTTGCATTTTTTTCTATTTTGTTGGTACACGGAAATTAACACAAATGCACATTATCATCAGTGCACTTGACGAGATTGCCATGAATATTTCAATTACATTTACATTTTAATTTAATTGCAAGTAATTGCCAAAGTTGATATTAACGTTCGCAGGTTTCATTTTAATATGCAGAATCCTTAATGTTCGGTACTACTAAATTTACGCTACCCATGAACTTTATATATTTTCAATCTTTTTCTCTTGAGGAGTTTTGTTAATGTAATTATACCTCTTGAAAAGATTAGGCACAACACTGAACTAATTTAATTGTATAATGAACATTTATTTTTGCATCCTTTGTTCCCTCCTTTGAACGGCAATGAAGCGAGGTCAACATAATATCTCTCTCTCTCTCTCTCTCTCCACACACACACACACACACACACACACACACACACACACACACACACATATATATATATATATATATATATATATATATATATATATATATTATATGAGGAAATTATGGGTGGAAATGCCGTATTCCATATAGAAGATAAGAAATACTACAATTAAATTAGAGAGATGAATAACGAACAAGTAGTTACGGACAGGTGCCGTTAGAGAGACGATTATTCCACACACTTGTTAGGGGTTTATTGTGGTCAGATATATTGGTCTTATATTGTGTGATTCATTGACCTATATTTGCTGCCATTTGCATGTGTATATATGCGTTTATATATAATGGTTTTTTAAGCGCCAATTTATGAAGCAATCGTTAGAAGTCGTTCGAGGATCGATGTCTCGATTGGAACATAGAATGCAGACCATTATAACAGAGTACAGCTTTAGGTTTGTGTCGATTTAAGGTAATTCAAATCGATTTAAATTGTTTTCTTAAATGTAAAAAGTTATTGTGATAAACTTGATAAGAGTTCTTTGCAAAGTGATTGTTTAAAAATGCATTTAATGGTTAGATCTACGTAATAGTTTCATTATCAGTTAAATTAATGCTGTATCATGGCAAGAGACCCACGCAATGATAAATGTTTAGGCTCTCTGGTTAACATTTGCTTACAGCAAGTGATCTTTAGGCAGCAAAGAAGAGCATAAATCCTTGAATAAATATAAAATTTACGGGTGTGTGTAAATCAGTGGTGTGCCCAGGATCCATTCAGAGTGCCGAATGAAATCGGACAACAGCGTCCGCCACACCCGCTCCCTTGCAGTGTATCCACTTGGGGGAATCGGACGGTATTTAGATTTAGGCCTAGAGGAATCCTAAAAAAGGGAAAATTTAGGGGAATTCTAGTATCTTTAAGTGTTAATTGTACTACATTTTCTAGGGTGCTATCAGATAATTATCAATCAGTATGACATATTTTAATTTTCCTATTTTGTGATGGAAAAAACAGAGTAAAGGCAAAGGGAGTCTTTTTAAAAGCATCCCATTCCCACTCATCACTAGGAGACTACACTAAAGTTTGAGCAGGACAATGGCTTAAGTCACAGTTCTCGAGCAGCCGCCATAGCTGACTTTGTCAATACCAATACAATTTCATTCTGAATCCTAACATTTTTATTGCTTCAAAAAGGAAGTCAGTATATTGAGCATTCCTTATGTAAAGAAGTGAGACTTATTTGCACAAGTTAGGCTGTCTATTCAGAGTAGGATGTGTATCCCGGCCAAGCTGCCTGTTCAAGTTAGGCTGTCTATTCAAGCTGGGCTGTCGAGCCTATTAAGATTAGGCCGTACTATATCTAGGCTAGGCTGTTTATACAAGTTAGGCTGTCCATTCAGCTAGGGATATGTTAGGTTGTGTATTCAAGGTAGGCTGTCTAGGTTATTCAGGTTAGAATGTTTATTCAAGTCAAGGCTGTCTATTCAGATTAAGTTGTCTATTAAGTCTAGGCTGTAGGTTAATCAGGTTAGGCTGTCTATTTAGGCTAAGCTGCATATCAGTGGCCACTGAGATGGACTTGTTCCTAATGAATAGGATTGTCTTATGAATAATAGTATTAATATAATGATAATAAGATATTTATAAGTATTGTGGTCAGATGAGGAACTCGTTTCACTTGATAAATGATCTCACACATTATATGGTTTGTATACTGTCTATATTCTCCCCCCTTCTGTGTGAATTTCCCTCTTTCAAGGTGAGGCATTAGGGCAGGGTAGTACTGCAGGACTACATGCTGATGATATGGGATTCATTTTTGGCCTGTCTAGTCTTCGTCTGGGGGTCATATCCAAAGAGCTATTAATAATATAGTAATGATAATAATGATTAGTTTTCCAGGCCTCTTGAGTCTTATATAGACTCAGAGGTTTGGAATAACTAATCCTTATTATTATTAATTAATAATACAAATTCATAAATAATATTCAATATACTGACGTAGTTTTTTTGCCAAACTGTATTTTCACATTATTATTATTCAGACGATGACCCTTGTATAATTATATGGAACAAACCCACAGGGGCCATTGACTTGAAATTCAGGCTACCAAAGAATATGGTGTTCATTCAAAAGGAGTAACAGAAAGTAATGAGAAATACAGAGATTAGTTATTAGAAAAACAGATAAATTGACAGTCAACGCCCCATATTTGCAGGAATATGTAGTACCACAATTCGTTGTAAATAGCTGAAATCCACAAATACTTAAACCCACACCCCCCTCTAAAATTGCATAGAACTGCCTATTTTGCTAGTTTAAAAAAAATGTATAGCCTACCCGAGTAAATTAATCGTTTCCTCACAGAAGGCTCATTTAGATATGAAAATATAGTAATTTGCGAATATTTGCTAGTGAAAAATACTGGTAAAAGGCAAATTCTCAGTGAATAATGTGTATATATGTTCCACAAAGAAATCTGCGAATCTGGAACCGTCAATGGGCGGGGGTCGACAGCACGTATTGATAAATAAAGAACAAGCATGAAATTGATTGTAAAAGGGCAACATTCCTTTTAGAATTGACTTGGTCATGTGCATTTAGTATATTCATATTTTGTGGGGTCACCTGAATTCTTTTGATTGTAATTAAAAATAAAGAAGTAAAATTTTTCATAGTTTCCATTTAACAGATAGGATGTCAGGCTCACTGTCTGTGATTTGTGTACCGCAGAAATGTTTACAAAAAGCTGCTTGAGATGGTGACAGTGATAACTCACATTGGGAATGAGCAGTACGGATAGATGGCGGAAAATTAACTTAAACTATAGCCGGTACGTACTTGTATTTTTAATGTTCCATAGCCCCCTTAGTACCGTAGGGGGTTAGTCCACTGGTGCATTGTAGGTATTACTTAAGGTTCCTTGCAATGTCCCTTTGGCCTCTAGCTGCAACCCCTTCCATTCCTTTTATTTTAACTGTTCACATTATCTCTCATCTGTCATACTTTCCACCTTCTAATATTTGTTTCATAGTGAAACTGCGAGCTTTTCCTCATGTTACCCCTTGAAAAATGGCCTCATAGGTCCCAGCACTTGGCCTAAGTTTTATATTTCATTCCTATAACACCATTAGGTATCTGCTTTTTGCATCATGATTTCCCAGAGTATAGGTCCTTTTAATCTTAACATATTTTTGAGGCCACCTTTACAAAGCATATGAATGAGGGGTTCTGCACAATAGTTTGTAAGTAGGTGGCTTCCATTTACTCATACAATACACTGTATTATGTTGCTTTTACATAGTCAGTACATGAGGGTGCTGTCTAAAAAAATTTGTATGTACGTCCCACATCAACCTTTCTTTCTCTCTCCTTCCCACCTCAGATTAGGAGAGTGGCTTAGCAACTGGGTGACATTGTAGTAATTCCAATTAAATGGACTACTGTAGTACATATCAGCTACATTATCGTTATTATTTTTTGCTGTGCTATCATTTAGGATGTAGTAATCTTTAGATAACTCTCTTAAATTGAATAGTGTAAAGTAGAAGTTAATGTACGTACTTTAGAAACTGGAATTGCTGTTAGGTGCAAGATATCCAGAAAATATTCCAGTGAAGGCTATATAATATAGGGTCTCTGTTGCTTAACAGAATTTTTTACTTACCAGAAAGCCAGACACCCAGAGAGTCTGTTAAGTTGAGATGCTACTCGTGAAAGTCCTGGATTTGTTGATTATTAACTAACATTATTTCACACGAATGTTTGTACACTGGGCTGATTATAGAGCTGTGCTGTATACAATCAGTGAAGTATGGATATCTCATACAGTCTCAAAATCCCAGCATGCCTTTTGGTAAGGTATTTAGTGGTGTTAACCTTCTTTCCTATACATATCAAATGACACATTTTTACACATTACACTTGTCAGCTAGGTCAATTTTTGTCATTGGGCCAAAGATTTTGATAAAAATTCATCCTTATTAACTAACACCTTTTAAGACATCTGACAGGATATAAATTATATTCAATACTTGAAAATAATCTTGTGAAGCTTTATCATGTAAATCACATAAAACCAAGCATGTGATATAATCAATCAAATCCAACATCAGCAAATGTCAAATTCTGTTCAAGCAAAATAAATTCCCCAGTCTTACTAATTCACTTGATTTTGACCAGGCAAAGTAATTTTGATATGCATAAATATTCATTAACATACAAATAAAATATGACAATTCAAGATAAAATCTCCACCCAAAGACAACTTTTCCCAGAAAATAATCAAAGCATTTGAAGTCATGCATATTATATAATACTTATAGTACTTCATTGGTGGTGACCCAGATGAGATGCTTTTATGCCTGGTGCAATTCGTAAGCTTTTGCCTGTCAGTGCCTTTTTTGTTAGTACAGGTGAGCACAATATGTCCAAGAACATCCCCTTTTTTTCTTGCTTTGCTTTGTGAGGTAATGGAATGAAAGTACGACTTCTTTAAGGGGAACATCACTTCTTAATAGTGTGAAAGCCCACAAAGTCTAGCTAGGGCTATCCCTTGCCGTAATGAGAAACTTCTCAGTTTGCCAGGTAATGATGGCAGGTGTCTGACCATTCCACCAGAGGATCTTGCCCACAAATCCCTGGATACCGTCCCATGGACCTCTTGTGGCTGCTCAGCAGGTTGTGGAATCACCCAACTTTTTTCAAATAAAGTGTTTCTTGCCTTAGCACTTTAGCTCAATTATAACCGTGGGGGCGTGATTGCAGTTACTAGACTTGTTTCTTCCCTTCCTCCTTCATGGTGCAGCATTTAGGCTTTAATATGGTTTGAGACTGACTCTAGATAATTGAAACTACACTTTGGTGCCATATACTCGAGATGCATCTCCCACTAGCTCGTCCCTTTAACGAGGGAGGGGGCAATAGTAGAGCTATAGTATTTCATATTGCAATTTCATAGTTCTCCCATCCTTTCCTTACTTAAGTGTGGTTCTCTATACCCAAACTCAGGCCCACATTCCTAGTGCTATGTTATCTTTTTGCCAGACTGTGTAGGAATTTACAGGAGTCACTGCATCCCCTGCTCACAGTTGTGATCAGGATCATGGCATTTCAAAGTGGAATTCAACTCCAGTTAGTAGTTAGATATGACTTTCTACCATATGTGCGAGTCTTCCATGTGAAAGGGAATGATTTATATTTCTGTAAGAACATATATCAAATTTTAAAATTATTTGTATTTTTCCCTGTATATAAACCAGAGCATAAGATGTCACTTCCCACTTCAACTGCCCTGCTTTGTCCCTAAGGCCAAAGATAAAAAGGTGCTTAGTAACAGTAGGTGATTGAGGGGTATTCCCCCACTAACCCCTCATAACCAGAGGTTAACAACCTTGTGAGCAAGTTTGACGCCCTCCCATCTCCATGTTGAAGATACTCCTATATAAAAAGCTCTGGTTTGTATACCTAAGAAAAATACAAATTACTTTTAAAATTTTATTATATTTTCTGTAATATGAATTTTTTGTTGTAATATGAATTTTCCGTTCATTATATAGTACTTGAAGTAGAAATATGATGCTTATATATATATATAAATATATATATATATAATATATATATATATATACAATGATTTTTTTAACATTAATTTTTGAAGTTTATATGTATATTTTCATGTTGAAATAAACAAGCTACTATGTTTCCAACAATAATAACTTTGGTTGTACGCATTTTTAATTGAGGTTTGAATAACTCCACAAGTCCTTTCTTAAGTTTAATATAAAACACCTAGTACAAAAATTTGACCACAATACATACTGTGTAGCATTTACAGTCATTTTATATAC
This sequence comes from Macrobrachium nipponense, assembly GCF_015104395.2. Taxonomy (NCBI): domain Eukaryota; kingdom Metazoa; phylum Arthropoda; class Malacostraca; order Decapoda; family Palaemonidae; genus Macrobrachium; species Macrobrachium nipponense. The sequence goes on along the minus strand of NC_087217.1, from coordinate 57,841,301 downwards.
AAATAAATATCCATTTACTATTTTCATTTTGTTACATATTACTCTGTAAGACTAGTTAAAAAATTTACACATATACAAATATACAAGAGGAAAAGTGTACAAACACTACAACCAAGGATGCCAAGCTGGGTCCATACGACATAAATTGTCTACACAATTTACTGCTCGTACTAGCTGAGTAACCTGGAAAAATAAAAAGCATAAATGTACTAGTTGAAAAATTACGAGCGTTTTTGTTTTGCAATTCTCTGTTACTTAGTTGCTGATGGTAACAGCTTTTGTTTTGATTATCACTGTCACTATGGTTGTTGCTCAGCAGCTAGCACAGAAAGCATGCTTCTTCCAAACCTGTGGCTCTATTAGTGTTTAATATATACTTATTTCTTAGCCAGACAGACCATACCACAATGCCAACTCACTTGATTTCTGTACATATGGTTTCATTCACCTTCAGTATGATAATTTGAAACAAAAATAAGACATATATTATACCTACAGTAATAAAATTTTATATCCAGTGGAGAGAAAAATGTTTTCAACTTGAGGTGTAATTACAAAATGTTGAGATTCACGGTTAGTGTCTATGGAAGACTTCTTATAATTCAAAAGGAAGGATTCCAAGAAAAGTATGCCATCCTTACGGAAAAGAAAGCCTCAAAATCAAGGCACACAAGCCACCTGGATCAGGATCAGGAAGAGGACCTGGCAGACAAGGAAAGCCTAATGAAGATGGCAAGGAATGGCTCTGGAAAAAGGCTTGCCAGCTAAATGGGTGAAGAGAGTTTTGAGGTCAAGGCACACTACTTTAACTACAGAAAGAAGGCCTCAAGGGCAAGGCAGGCAACTTAGATGGAAAGCAGGCCTCGGTGTCGAGGCAGGCCACATCCTAGAGCTTAGCCCCAGGATATCAAAGATCCAAAGGGAGGAAAACAAAATCAAGAAATGTGAACAGGAGTCTATGTGAGAACAATATGACAGAGAGCAAGTTTTGTACTTTTGGGCCAGGCCAAAGTTTCTTTGCTTTGTCAGTATACTGAGTTTTTTCACTATGTAATGCATACTCATTTGATCCCCTTTGATGTGTATGTGTAAATATGCCCTGATTTTGTGGATTTGTGCTGCTGGTGTTAGTACTGATTATTCTCCTAATTTTTCCCAAGCTGGGATAAATAGGATGGGTTTGGAGTAAGGAAGGGCTTCCATCTTTTAACATCTTACCAAACCTATTATAAAAAATATTATTATAAAATGAGCCTTTCAAATGAAGGGAGGACAATATATAAGTAACCGGAACAGGGATTAAGCTGAGATGGATAGAAATAATCACAAGCAAATATAAAGCATGAAAAATCACATAAAACACCAGCATAGGAAAGGAAAACAATCAAGACCAGAGATGTTGGTTGCACAAGCTAGAGAAAAAAACCTGAAGAAAAGGTATTTGTCAGTGGTTTGATTATGGACATTCTACCTAACTACATATTATTAGGAAAGATGGGCAAGCATTTGTTGTGGCACATCTTTTGGAACTTTTTGTGCACATGGGTGTGTTAGATTAATTAGATTATAAAATTTTTGGCTCATAGCCAAGCGCCGGAGCACATGGGGGTGTTCTGCACAGTTAAAAGGCCATTTTATGATGAATGGGTTTAAGTTTGTGATAATAAACAGGACTTGCAAACCATATAAAACTCTGAAACTGAGTTTTGCACTGAAACTATTTAGTCTTATAAGAAATATGCCATGAAATTTACAATATAATTAGTTAACAGAACTGTGCTCTCTTGATTTATATATTACCTAAAATTTGCATTTATGGGGAGTGCCAATGTCACAAGGCCCCATTCTATAAAGTAAATGAATTTATCCCTAATGACTGAAGGCTATTTCCTTTTAACGTTCACAAATTATACTGAATAAACACGAGTCTTATTCAGTCTTCTTTGAGACTGAAGCATTCAACCCTTTATGGATGGGGTAATAAACCAAGATGCTGCACCCCAAGCCTGATAAACTTTGAGGACGGCCAATTCAAGACAAAAACACATCAATAAAAAGAGGAAGATGTGGATATGCACAAGGTATATGCAAAAAAATTCTAAAAAAAATTTCCCTACCTTCCATGAGAAGTTGAAAATGACTACTCACAACCCCCTGTGGGGCCTCTTTTACAAGGCAATCGTAAATTTTACGAAGTTATAATTCTTCTAATAAATGAATGTATTTTTTAATAAAATTATAATTACAGCTCACACAATATTAAAACAGGCAAGAAATAAAATTGTAACAAATTCTGAGAATAATTGTTGCAACATATTTTTACGTAAATTTACACAAAACGAAGATGCAACAACTTTTTTGGATTTATACATGTTTATTGTAATATTTCTTTGCAAAATTACATTTATAACTGGCATACTACCATAAAATGTAAGAACTAAAACCAACAGCAACCACTTGATATATTTATGAGCAAATTTACAATAGATGTCTTGTGAGACAGAAAGGCACTACATCCTCCCTTGAAGTGAAGGACCCAACCAAGTCTTTCATCAGCTGCCCAGTGGATTTTAGACAGTCTAAAAGTTGCCATTAGCAAATTTATGATCTATAAAAGTAATAGCACCTATCTCCGCCCGATTCCCATAAATCAAGTCACTCCATTCTCCGCCCAAAACCTGTTATTGCTGGGCTTAAAACTGAGAGAAAAAAAATTAAATTCTGAGGGTTGTTTTCCCTATAAGCTGTCTTCTCTATTACATTAATACAAGAGAAAATGGGATACCTAAGGGGAACAATTATTTTTGAATATATTTTACTTCAAATTAGTTTTCCCAGCTTTTTTACAATTTGCATTCACAGTCCCATAAAAACATTGAACAAAGTAGTCGATGATCTAATCTAACCATTATTTCATAGCAATAATGTTTCTAGACATATTTATCATAAAATGGTAGAGCATGTTCACCAGACTTGATCCAATGTAGAATCAATGGTAGACTCTGATGTTTTCACAAGTCTTTTTCGTTTACAGTGCCGTATAAACTATGAAAATAATTGTCCATGAACCAACCTAAACATTCTCCTATATTAATAATGTTTCTAGCAGTGTTTATTTACACACAAAACTGTTAAAAACAGTCCATAACTCACTTGGACCTATCCTGAATTATTCATACAGATGTTTTTTTTACAATTCTTTTTAGGCCAATAAACCAATCTAAATTTTTTTTGGCATTATCACTTCAGGATATGTTTATTTAAAACATAAAACAATTGAAAACTTAAAAAATAAAATTAGATCATCCCTTGAAATTCAGAAGTCTTGCAGCACACTCCTTAAAGACTGCTAGCACAATCAAGGACTGTTTTGAAGCAGGAAGGTTCCCCAAGATGTAAGGCCAGTAAACCAAGAAAATTTAAAACACTAAAATCCTATTTATGCAATGTTTAATTAAATATGGTTCCAATAACATAATTACCCTGCAAAACATTAAAAAGATTGAATAAGATACAGTAAAACTATTGAAACCAACTCAATAGATGCTAAATAAAAAAAAATTTTAATCCTTAATGAGCAGATATACTAACGAGTGGTAATATACTAGGTTTTGGGTGGTGAACGAATTTACCTAAGTTTGAACATTACCATACACATGATTATTTGACTTCCGATGGGAAAAATTGCCCATTTGCTTAATACAATTATTTCTTCATAAAACAAGAAACAATAATTTTAACTTTAATATAGTGAGTGGTATGTTTGATTATGCACCTGACCCCACAGTTCTGAAATCTGAAAAATTCCAAAAACCGAAACACCTGTTCCCGAGGATTTCAGATAAAGGATTGTGTACCTGTACTATATCTATAATGAAATACAAAAGTTGATAAAAATGATGATAGAATTAAGCTGCTTACTAGTGGGAACAGGCAATTTTTCCCTCTCATGTTGTTTCCCATGTAAACACAAATAGTTCAGTAACTTAGCTTTTGTCTTCATAAAGTTTACCTTTGTCATGTCTTTCTTTCCTAAAAACATACAAATCATCATACTGTAACTACCACTCAGGTAGTGGAGGTAAAACTGTTAATGCTCGGTGATTGGCTATGGTACTTCCTACCCTTTCACAGTGTGTTGTAATGACTGTATATACCGTTCGCAAGTTAAATCAGTTACAAGTTCAAAACATTTTAGGTGAGTACAGTATAAATACAGAACTGTATATATAAAATAATAATATAAATCAAAAGTTTTTATATTTACCTCACTGATGAACATTACATGAACATTACTACTATTTTAAATCTGCTGACCCTCTTAGGTGTCGTGTCTAATCTGATATCCGAATTAATGGGGTCTGGTTTAACAAGGGTCAACTGTAATTAGTCCAACAATTACAAAACTCATTATTTTTAAGTTTGTTGATATGTGGGGAGTGATTATTATGGAATATTTTTAACTATCAGTATGTGTGGAGGGAAAATTGTTTCAACAAGTTCTAATACACATATAGCAAAAACATTCGGTGAACAGAAAACATTCCATTACTGATATTAACATTAGCTACAAAAGTTGTTTCTTAGCTTTTGTCATTTACCACATATACCCCCCGTTGGGGGTGGTGCTGTCAGCTCACCTTATGCGGTGCACTACAGACATTACTCAAAGTTTTATGCAGCCATCCCTTCGGGCCCTAGCAATTATTTTTTTTATTACTAATATAACATTTTTATAATTTCATAATCTTGTACATACTTAGTACGCACGCTGCTTTAGGTAATGTTTGATAGGTTCATTAACTAGTCTAGGTTAGGCAAGAAATAAATTTGGTTAGAATTATCCAGCCTCTATAATATAAACTAGGTTACTCTGGACAAGGTCTCACACAAATTCTGGATTATCAAAGTTATATTGTAACCATTTCTAGCATAGACTAAGTGTAAGTCCACAGGTTTTCTAGCATAGACTAAGTGTAAGTCCACAGCCATGGACTGCTCCTTAACTCGCGCCAAATATGGTAGGGAGCCACTCCACGGTCAACATCTGATATCTTTGGTTCTAGAGGCATTTAGCTATCAAAGACTTAACCTTTGTGAAACTTTGAAACATCTTTTGTACAAGTTTCTGGGCTTTAAATTATTACTAATGCAAGTAACTACATGCTATAAGCAATAATGCCTGTGGAAAACAAAGTGCACAAATATATTTATCTAGGTAACCCAAGTCATCAGCCTGACACAAGACATTTTAATATGAATCTCACTCACTGAAGACTCGCAAAATGACTACATGTTAAAACTACTGATCTCCAATTCTAGTCTTGGTTCACAAAATACAGCATATTTTATGCTAAAGGGATAATTTTGAGGTATACAACTGTGACCTTTTGGAGCACATTTTCTACATAGTTTTTACGAACATCAACTTTTCCTGACATCTGGGATGAATATGGAGAAGTAGCAGATTAATGGATAAACTTACCTTACTATCAGCACCATCACTGGATGCAAGTGACTGGATACGAGTTGTGATAGCAGTTACTGCTTTGTTGACTCTTGATATCAATGCTTCACCTTCCATAGTGCCTGACCCTTGCGTGGCTTCAGCCGTTCCTGCCTCCTGTCTCTGCTGCCGGAAAATGTTAGAGAACTACTTTCAATGCAGTATCCGTTCAAAATTATACCAGTAAATTTCCCTTTAAAGTATATCAAGCTGGACAACTTATAATTTCCTAACTCATGCAGGAACATTTTTCATGGCTCCCTAACCAGCTATACATGACTAGTTTTTAGAAAAATAAATCATTACTAGTCACATATGACTATTTTATGCAAATAACCATCAACGGATCACTTTTGAAAAACATTTTGACAGAAAAAGCATTGCTAAAATAACAAAGTGAAGCTTCCACTTTTTTACCATACCTTTCTGGTTTTGAGCAGAAAACAACTTACCTTATGCCATGTAATTATTTCATCTCTCATGATGGCCCGAAGAAGTGCACTAACTTTGAAGGATGGTGTTGCAAGACATCGAGCAGTTGCTACCATGGATGCAGTAATTGGTCCCGACACTCCGATACTAGTAACCAACTCAGCAAGATTTGGTGTCAACCTAAATGGCACAGGACGATTGGCATCCAATTCACCTGAAAGTTAGATTTGTGTGGTGATTTGCAAAGTAAAAAAAAAAAAAATTACAAAACATGAACTCTATATAAAAGTAATTTTGAAGGAAACAGTACCAGCTTAGAATGCCCAAAGCAAGCTATCTGACCATAAATAAAACCACCAAAAATAATTTTATCAGATAAAATGACAAATTTTTTAATCAATTTGTATTTTTCATAACTAACAAACCTGAGGTCTTAACATTAGGATAAATCTAGCACCAGCTGGAAACTGGTAGTTAACAAAATTGTGTATGCAAGGGACTATTGGCATCTGTTCTTGGTCACGAGTAATGTGGAACCACCCACATACCCTTGGCAACCTGTGACCACACCAGTTGCTCTTTTCCTGCCTTTAAGAGAGGACTTCAGTTTTTTATTTCTTCAATGATATCTTGCTACACATTTTCAGGGAACATGGTAATGTTTTAGTCTTTCAGATTTTGTGTGGTTCGGGACATTACGAGTTGCGTTGCAGACAAGGTTTACCCAAAAAAATTTTCTAATTGTACTGGATTAATTCTCTGAAAGGAATGTTTTCCTTTATTCTGAGTGGGAAACAACTATTTATACATTATGACATAAAACTCTATTGAGAATTTCAGTATACACAGTGACAACTAAAATGCTAGATCATGAGAATCTTACAAATATTTGACTCTTCACAAGAGACTGCAACAAATGCTATTTTGACATTAAAATTGATACTGAAATCTGAATCTGAAAAAACACTAACCTTTAGCATCGTCAATATTAAATTTGAAATAAGCCACATTGATTAGACCAGAGTCTTGATGGATATACATCATATCTGGGTAAAGTTTTGTCAAATGCAGCAGGTATTCCATAAGACCAATCAAGGCTAGTTGTACTGTTAACTGGAAAATAAAAATAGAAAATAACCATGGTTTAATCCAAACTTTTATCCTCATTATAGCCCTAAAGATTATTATAAAATTAACTACAATATATATGTTTAAGATATTTAAAAGGAAACTACATAGTACTTGAATACAAAGCTTTAAAAACTTTTCAAGAAAATTATTTGAAGTATGTAATTTCAAAAATACAGGGGACATAGGACAAGTAACGTAATGCACTTACTATCTTTCTAAACGTCCAGTAATGTGTTGGATTAGGGAATGTAGTTAGTGCCCAATCTCTTAGCATTGTGCGTGGCACCATTGCACTTTGAACTTCTTTTACAATATCACGTAGCACCTGATGGGAGGCCTGAGACCCACGTGCCTGAAGACAAGAATAAAATGATAAATGCAGGGATCTGATAAGAAAAAGTTGCTTTGGCTCGAAAATAATTTTTAGAAGAGTTGCTAATCCCACCATTCAAATAAGTTTCACTGGTAACAGTAGAAAATCAACAGACAAATAAAATGAGAGCAAGAGCAAGGCCTACTTAACAAGTGTTTTATGACAAAAGTAAAAAGCAATCCATAAAAAAAAGTGTTTTATGACAAAATTATAGAGTAATCTATAAAGATAAATGAATCATTATTGAAGTTACTTCAAGTTTTAAGCAAGTATTACAAAGTTAAACCTTTTCACAGAAATGACTTTAACCTACACATACCTGAACGGCAGCTAGTCTCTCGTAATATCTTGTAACTGGTGTATCAGGCTCCAACTGTTTTTTAGCACAACGCAGCTTATATATGTCCAACAACGACAGAGATGAAACATTGTCTTCAACTAGCCTCATTTGTGGTGAAACAGCCACTACCCTACTGATACTCAGGTTAACTAGTCGCCGACTTGTTTCCTGTTAATTGAACAGTTTATGACCCAAAATTAAAACACGCTTTATTTTACTCACTCATTTTCACTCAACAAAATTTCTTGGAAATAAATAGCATAAGAAAATGTAAAAAAGTGAATTTCCAAAATATATAAATCAGTGTACATAAGAAATACTATACATACTGCTAATATATGATTAACAGATGAATATATGAAATATTTTCACGACTACTTTTTAATTCAGAAACAGTGCCACTCATCGACTTACTGTAAAATATATACAAAACATAAAGGTAGAAAACTAATGCTGTCACTAGCACTGCATATTGAGTTCCCAAAAATGCCTTGATCTACAACCAGACCAAAGTTCAAGTTTACACGTTTTGGGAAAGTTCTGGCAACCTCCCCCTTTACTATCTCTTTAAGTCTTTACCCTTAGGTTTATTTGTATAAATTTAGTAGTTAATATATTCTTTTTAGAGCCATAATTTTACTAATTTTCTCTTATCCTCAATTTTTATCAAAATTCTGTTAGCTCCTGGCTCTTTTTCCTTTGTACTTTCCCTTTTTATTAAATATAATTTTATTATATTGAAATTACAGTATAATAACCAGTAAATTGATCTTCTTTGGGCTATAAAGCAGTGTATCAGACATGTATAAAGATCTGTACCTTTTGTTTGGCAAAGAAGTGATTCATCATCCTCAGTAACTGTAGTACACGCTCTTCCCTTCTTGCATCGCTCAGAGAATAATCATTCACCACCAAGTATGGATAAACTCTTCCATTGTGGCCTCTTATATGAAGACGTCTTGCAGCAGTTCCATGCTTCTGGACAATATCCACCCTTGGCATAAATCGAGCAATACGGATGTAATAATGGGAATGCTGTAAAGGAAAAAACCGAATTTTCTTTTTGTGAGAGCAATAATAGTAACAGAATTAATTTTTTCCAAGTATTTTATCAACTCGTAATGCCTACATGAAAAATTGAGTAAAGGAAAAAATATAAAAATAACAGATAAGAATTATATAAATGTGAGGAGATGAGTAAAATGATAGAAGCAATTTATTAAAGAAGGGATACAGAAACAAGATGCTGAAACTCACAAACCAGCACAAATAGATCATACCTGAACTTATGACCTTGACTCATCATGTATTTGATGGTTCAGTAGCTACTTCATTACCTTAGTTTTGCAATACAATACTCAGAAGCTAGCCTTCTGTATCCCCTGTTCAATATACCCATTGTTATTATTTTACTCCTATTTTTGCTCCACACACATTCATAATTCTTTGTTAGTCCATTATTTTTAAATTTCCTTCATTCAATAATTTTAATGTACATGAAATTAATAAAAACCTAATTTAAACCCCACAAAGCATCAGATCTTATCAGCACAAAGTCCACTGGGAGCTCAACCTTTAAGTTAAGGGAACTCACCTCACAAGTCGCTTTCATCAACTGCATTATATAAAAATAAGCTCTATCACATTTATAAACTTAGTATTTTTGGTCAAACTTAACTTACTTTTGGAAGAAGGAACTCTCCAGGCAGTTCTACCTCTGCTGTTTGAAGGCTGAAATTGCTTAAATATCTACATTTTTCTTCAATCAGGAACCACCTGTTGGAAACATTTTAATCAAACTCATGGAAAGACTAGGGCATGAATTCACAAGCTTCATAAGTAAACTAACCCTCTTACGCCGAAGCCCTAAAAATCAAAACCTCTCCCGTATGCCGGGACCGATTTGGAGTGAGCGCGGAAACGGAAAAAATAATTTTTTCAAAAAATCACAGCGCGGTTAGTTTTCAAGATTAAGAGTTCATTTTTGGCTCATTTTTTTGTCATTCCCTGAAGATTAGTATGCAACCATCAGAAATGAAAAATAATATCATTATCATATGTAAATAATGCGATATATGGTAGCGAAAAAAAAATTCATACATAATTGTATTCAAATCACGCTGTGCAAAAAACGGTCAAAGCTAACGAGTTACTTGTTTTTTCGTTGTATTGTACTCTAAATTGCAATCATTTTGATATATAATACATTGTAAAATAATAAAAGCAACACCGGAAAAATATTATCACAAAATGATGTATGAATTCGTAATGCGCGGACGTAAAAAAATGTTATTTTCAGAAATTCACCGTAAATCTAAATATTGTTCTAGAGACTTCCAATTTGTTTCAAGATGAAGATAAATGATTGAATATTACGATACTGTAAGAGTTTTAGATTAGAATTGCAGATTTTGACCATTTCGGACGAGTTAAATTTGACCGAATGTCAAAATTTTTATATATATATTTTTTTATATGCACATATTTCGGAGATGGGAAAAGCTACAACCTTCAATTATTTTTTATTGTATTCTTCATGAATTTGCGCACATTTTGATATATGAAACTCTATAAAACGGCTCATATGAAAAGGAGCAAAAATTAGGATAATGCGATGTACGCATTTCGGAGACTTGCGGCCGCGAATCGGCGCGCGGAGCGAAGTTAAATATATTTTTCAAAAATTCACCATAAATCACAATATTGTTTTAGAGACTTCACATTTGTTTCAAAATGAAGATAAATGACTGAATATTACTAGGCAGTAAGAGTTTTAGCTTACAATTGCATTTTTCAACTATTTCGGTAGAATCAAATTTGACCGAACGTGGGTTTTTTTATCATGATTTATATGCAAATATTTCGAACAAACAGAAAAGCTACAACCTTCAATCATTTTTAGTTGTATTCACATGAAATTGCGCACATTTTCATATATAAAAATTTATGAAACAGCTAATTTTAAAGGTGCAAACATTTCGACAATCGCACAAAAAAAATTCGGATTTTTTCGGAAGAGTTACCGCGCGGACGTGAGGAAAATGTTTTTTTTTTTTCATAAATTCACCATAAATCGAAATATTGTGCTAGAGACTTCCAAGTCGTTGCATAATGAAGGTAAATGATTGAATATTACTAGAATATAAGAGTTTTAGCTTACAATTGCGTTTTTCGACCATTTCGGTAGTCAAAGTTGACCGAAAGTTGAAATTTTTGCACAACGTTATTTATATGAAAATATTTCAAAACTGATAAAAGCTACAACCATGGGTTATTTTTACTTGTATTTTGCATGAAATTGCGCACATTTCCATATATAAAACTTTATGTAACGGCAAATTTAAAATGGTGCAAACATTAGGACAATCGCACGAAAAAATTTATCGGAAGAGTTACCGCGCGAACGTAAGGAAAAAGTTTTTTCATAAATTCACCATAAATCGAAATATTGTGCTAGAGACGTCCAATTTGTTGCAAAATGAAGGTAAATGATTGAATATTACTATAATATAAGAGTTTTAGCTTACAATTGCGTTTCTCGACCATTTCGGTAGAGTCAAAGTTGACCGAAGGTTGAAATTTTTGCACTTATCGTTATTAATATGAAAATATTTCAAAACTGATAAAAGCTACAATCATGCGTATTTTTTGGTTGTATTTTACATGAAATTGCGCACATTTTCATATACAATACTTCATCTAAAGGATAATTTAAAATGGTGCAAAAATTATGTCAAAGTGACGAAAATTTTTTTGAGGTGTGTCACTGATACTTTTTAGTGCGATAAGAAAGAAATTCGCGCTTGCGCGCCTGCGTAGCGGTTGTAAACAAAACAACGCCTTGATCCGTGAACTCCCAGCATCCCCCAAGGCGCGTGATTCAAAAGTTTTTGGCTAATAGGCTTATAAGTATTTTTCCGCGAATTTTTAAAAAAACTTTTTTGAGTCGACGTATGATACGTCCATTCGGCATACGGGAGACATTTTGACTCGACGTTTAATACGTCCATTCGGCGTAAGAGGGTTAAAATTACCCTACTGAATAAAAATTCATGAAATGAAATTTATATCAACAATTTTACCTTTGAATTTCAAGATTTTACTTTTAATTTTTTTTTCATTATTACATATATATTTTTTTAGGCTGCATAACATCCTGTTTTGTCAAATTACAAGAAATTAACTTCTATATCTCAACATGATGGACCTAAATGTCACATTAATTTAAACAAGGTGGTCAAGTACAGATGTAAGACATACAACTATTTTAAGTACAACTACCTAAAAGGAATAAATAGACAGGTAACAGTAACAAAAATTTTGCTTCTAATCATATTTACACAAAGGTGATTAGTCTTCACCTACTGATAATTTTTTAAAGTAAATTGTGCTAGCTAGTATTGTTAGGATGAATAAGGTCAAGGTCCGAAAGTCTACTATCATTAATTTGTCACTTTTTTTTTCATGTGATCTGACTTCAGATATTTCACCTTGGAAAATTTTTTCTAATAAATGTGTGGTGCCTGGGTTCCTCACCTTATCCTTACAGGTTATTAAAAATGACTCATTTAGGATCACAGGCAGTCCCGGTTATTGGCGATCTGGTTTTATGGCGCTTGTTTAGCGCCACAAAATCGGCGATTTATGGCACCATAACAGGACAAGTTCCAGTTATCGGGGCCATAAAGCACTGAGTTTCGGTTAATGGTGGTTTCTGCTAGTCGACATAACCCCAGGAAGAGAACCCCCGCTGATAACTGGTGACTGCCTGTAATTTGCATTTTTCATAGCTAACACACCTCAGGCTGAGTCTTAAAATTAGGATATCTTTTCAGGCGCCAACTGGAAACTGGTTAAAAACAATAAAAAATTGTATATGCAAGGGATCTGTGGTATCTGACATCCAACATATAGCTGAATTGGAAGCTAATCTGAGACCACACTTGAACCTTGTGATGTATTTAGTCTTTCTTCCAACCAAGGTTAAGATAAGAAGGGTGGCTAGAAGTGGGCAGCCAATGTTAAGACCTCAGGTTTGTTAGCTATGAAAAATACCAATGAATTATAAATTTGTCACTTGTTTATATGCAGAACAAACCTTCGGTCTCAACATTAGGACAGACTCGCACTTAGAGGGAGGTATGAGAATCCTGAACTGACTGGAGGTTTGGCACACCTGATCATTCTTAGAAATGAAGATTCTAAAGAAGAGAACCTAAGCCTGTGAGATGTTAGATACGTGGGTACCTAACAGCCAGTCCACTGGATTTAAATACAATGTAACATGTCCAGATTCATTGTATATAAGAAAGCCAAAGAACAATATCTCTTCTAGCAACAAACCATATCAACCACATGAAATGGGTTTGTCACCACTCCTCAATTCCCTTGTTCGAGAGAGGAACCACTGGACCCAAAGAAAAAGAGTCCAAGACATGTGGGCAATATCCTTCAGGTAAAAGGAAGTGAAAGTGGTCTTGATGAAGCCAGCAACCAGCATTCAAAATCCTGTGAACAGACAAGTTCTTCAATGCCAGGGAGGAACTTATTCCTCAAGTAGGCTTGCCTAATCACTTCACATACCCAAAACAAAATGGTACTCTTGAAAACCTCTTTCTTAGCTCAGCTTGTGCTAAGAAAAAGTCTACAACACCTAGGTCTTATGTAATGAGTCCATTTTACATAACAATGTAGTGCTCTGAAGGGGCAATGCAGTTAACTCTTGAGGGTTGTTGTTAACAAATGCCTTAGGGGAAGGAATGGAAACATGGGCAAATCTGTCATCATGAACCTAGGGATTTGAGTCTTGGCCAAGAATTCCAGGACAAATTTGAAAGCATGACCCCTAACCCCTCATGTGTTTTACGTCACAATCTAGATCATGGAGCTCTCCAACTCATTTCAAGGAAGGCAAGGCTAAAAGTAAAACTGTTGCCAAAGTCGGTTCCCTGTCTGACAATTTATGCAGGGGCTTGACTGGAGCTCTTGTGAGACTGCTCAACACCAGTTTAAGGTCCCACATGGGAGGTTTGAGTTCCCAAGGTGAACAGGACTGCTCAAACTCTTGAACAACATTAAGAGGTTTCTGAGAATATGATGCTCACATCTTTCATACAAAGGACTAATCCTAAGGTATCCCTGTAGCCCTTGAAAGCAGAAACAGAAAGAAGTTTCTCTGCTCTGAGAAAGATCAAAAGATCAGGAAGTTCAATATCTGCTGAACAGAAGTTCTGTGTGGAGAAACCCCGTTGAAGACACCTTTTCACAGCAGATGGCCTATTTGCCCTGGTAAACAGCTGACAGATCTCCTGAGGTAGAACAACTGAGTCGCTGCTGTGACAAAGATCTCTTCCTTGTAAGAGGTACTGGACAACCGTGAAGAGGTAGGGACCCTATCGATTGGTGGTACCTCTCCACATGAGGTTGGCCCTCGGCACTGCTGAGAGAGGAGATAGAAAATCCGGGAACCACTCTGCTTGTGTCCCAAGTATGTTGAAGGGCGTTCGCCCCAGCAAATTGATCTGGGACCACCAAACAGTAGACCTCTAGCTTTCTGTTGAACCGTGTAGCGAAAAGGTCTAAACATGGGTCTTCCCCAAGTAGACAGGAGATGATAGGATAACCACAGGGGATATCCTATGATAAGATGCTCTATGCAGATATGTGCTAAGTACTTTACTGTCAACTTGTGCACTGTCAATGGAAATCGCACAGTTGACTGAGGAGATGTCCTGTAAACAAATTTTGTGGAGAATTATCATGCCAACAAAGACGTTGTAATCCATCTTCTCACCTGTTACTGAAGAGGAGGGCATCTTGAATGTGCCTCTGACTTTGATACTGCTTGATGTACCAACCCGTCTTTTGTATCTGCTCATCGCCAGTCAATAGCATCTTCCAATTCAGTCCTCGGAAACAGGAACTATGACTCAAGCAAATTCCCATTTCCGAGAGATGACAAAGACTCGGAGTCGACCAAATTTGCCACCTTCAACAGCTGTCTCTCTCCTGGCCAGGAAGTGGTTGGCCCACAGGTTGGAACTAAAGTGTGTCAGATAAGAAATGGTTTTAGCTCCAGACTGCAACAGTCTATTGAGAGAGGAAGGACTCACTACACCTTCAACAGTCCTATCTGAAGCAATCTTGGCTATCACAGTGGACCGTAAGTTCAGCCAGGAGACCGTCTGGAAGATCGAAGTTGCAGTAGTCTCCATAGCCAAGAACTTTTGAGATGAAAAGGCAGGGCCTTCAGCCCTAACCTGTTCCAGAATTAGGCCAGTTATTAGACGTATCACTCCGGGTTAAGTGACGGGGCATCAATTGAACTGCACTAGTGGAATAGAACTTTCTATGCTGC
This sequence comes from Macrobrachium nipponense, assembly GCF_015104395.2. NCBI lineage: Eukaryota > Metazoa > Arthropoda > Malacostraca > Decapoda > Palaemonidae > Macrobrachium > Macrobrachium nipponense. The sequence continues at coordinate 57,826,162 of NC_087217.1, read as the reverse complement.
ACAAGAGGAGGGGGGAAGAAGCTTAGATGACCTACTAGAACGCAGAGATCCATCTCGGTCCAACACCAAAACGTTCATGCGTTGTAGGATGGATTGAGTGTGACCCGACAAGGGGAGCTCAAAAGAAGTTCTAAGAGTCCTATTTAGCACCCAGCAATGCCTCTATACCTGTTGGGGTGATAGAAGATTGAGTTTGTGCCCTACCTACGAGATTGTTGAGATCATGAAAGAGATCAACAACCTTTGCAAATGAAAACACACACACTTGGTTAGCTCCCTCCTCTTACTCTGGCACAGGTGACCGATGACGTGAAGAAGACGTTTTGGTGGTATCCTTCTCCTCCTGTAAAACTGCTGCAGAAGCTTCCCCAGGAAGCCCAACATTCCTGACAACCTTGGCTGGCATGTAAGGTCCAAAACCGGAAGATACCGAGACCGAAGCCTCTCGGAACTCATCTCACAACGACACTTGTAGACAATCCCGGCTTGAGCACCATACTGGCTCATGAGGAGCACCCCATACATGATCACGGAAAGGATCACATACACGGTCACGGGAGGAAGCACATACATGATTGCGTGACAATTTGAGTACACAACCCTGGGAAATCAACCCAGCACAATCCCGAGATGAGGAACATTGCTGACGAGAGCTAACTGAAGGAGATGGAAGGCTGTGTCCAATGAAGCCTCACGTCTTTGACCCACAGCCTCAGTCTTGCTGATTGCAGAATCCTTAGGCAAAGCCTGAATAACCTTCACATCTGCAGCCTTTGACCTTTTAATCAGCGCTTTATCATCCTTGCACCGACAAACTTGTACAGGAACAGACGAAAGGAGGTCGTCCCCGACCTCACCAACATGTACTTGCAATGATGAATCAGTTCACGAACAGATGTTGCCACACTTAATGCTCCCCACACTCACACCATCACGAACACGTATATGAGGGGGAGAAACACGGCCGTGAAGGGAAGACGAAGATACATAACTCTTGACGTACAGGTGTTACACAGGCATGTATCACAGAGGAGGATGCCTTCTTCCTGCTATCTCCACTGCCAACCTCATGAATGTGAATGTGTGAAGATGAAACACAACCTCGTGGTACATGAGGAGAAACACTTCTCTCATTTGCATGAACATGAACGTGCATGGGAGAGACATGGTCGTGTAGGGAACAAGGCAATGCACACTCGAAGATGATAACACCACAAAGTCCTTTATCCTCCAATGTATGACACGATGTGGGGAGGGGGATGGCGTAGGTATAGGAGATGAGACCCTGCGTTTCCGACTCTTCTTCGTAGTCCCAGTAGAAATCCCTCTCTCGCAAAACAGTCCAGTCTCTCTTAGACCGCTTGAACTAATGCCTCAGACAGCTTAGTGAGAGCAGTCGATGACATCGTATTGGGAAGAGGTGACGTCACAGCAGAGGGATGAACGGCCACCGCATCTGACGTCATAGGCTGAGAGGATGCTGGGAGTGACATCACAACACCTCCAAGACCGGAGCTGGTTGCTGGCCTCAACAGTGGAGTGATAAGATGCAACCCTGGGAGTGTCGATGATGACGATGGGGCTCCACAAGGTGGCAGCACGCAAGATCCAACGTAGAGGAATCCAGGGGGAGGTGGGACTGCTAAAGGGTTGGGGGTATACGCCTCTAAGAAATGTGACAGGAGTCCATCCAAGGAAGATGAATCCTGTAGCCCCAGCTAAACCCACAAAGCTACTATATTGGATGACTTCGAATCTGAAAACAAGGCAATAGATGGTGTAGCCTCCTCCCTCTCTGGTATAAAGTGAGAACCCAAGGGAAAGGGGGCTACATTACACATAACATTATCCTGTAGAACTCCCGATACTTCCATCGACTAATCAATGGAAGAAAAGGAAGAAGACAGGATAACATTCGCACTAGTCACATGGAGAGCGATTGCTGGAGACGGAGAAGCGGAATCATCCATCCGAAAAGAAGAAAAACCCTCCTTAGAAGGAAGTCGAAACTCTACGATGTTCCCTCTTCTTATAAAACACTCTCCACTGCCACTTAGGCCAAAAGTTAAGTATATGTTAGTTTTACAAGACCACTGAGCTGATTTACAGCTCTCCTAGGGCTGGCCCAAAGAATTAGATATTTTTACGTGGCTAGGAACCAATTGGTCACCTAGCAATGGGAACTACAGCTTATTGTGGGATCCAAACCACATTATATCGAGAAATGAATTTCTATCACCAGAAATAAATTCCTCTGATTCCATGCTGGCCGAGTTGAGAATCGAAGTTCGGACCACCGGATTGGCAGCCGAGTGTAAAAACCACTGTCCAATGAGGAACTGCGACTTAGGCCAGGGACGACATTCCTGACAAGGATTGGTTATCGTACAATAATTAGCACAGCACCTACTGCATGTCGTGTGTGGGTCTGTGGCTACAGTAACTAAAAACCTAGAGTAGAGGTATCCACGAATGCCCGGGCACATGTGCTGTGGAGACTAGGTAGAATTCATATCCAGAAAGACACACACAAGCACTCTCTCAAAGAAAAGAAAAATGGGTACAAATCAACTGGCTTGGAAGGAGAGCAAAGCGACAGCGTCTTACTCTCCAAGGCGGTTAATTAAAGACTAAATACATCATGAGGTACTGCGGAGTTTCTCACCAGCTATCACCTCTTACACACAGGAGTTGCCAGATCTCACAGATTCCTTGCTTACAATCTTTGATTGTTTTTAACTGGTTACCAGCTGGCAGTTGGAAAATATCCTATTGTTAGGACCTAAGGTTTGTTTCGCATATGAACAAACAGAATATGAAGCTTGTCAATTAGATTGATCATGGGCACATTTCTTATGAATTACCACACATGCAGAATTGAAATTTTATTGGATGCTTATTCTTTCGATTTCTGCCAGTTACTCCTTTCTGAAATATTCTGGCATGTCAGCTCAAAATAACTTCTGTTTTCTTTTGCTGTGATATAAGTAACTACTGCTATCTGGAGTTGTGATATACTTCAATTCTTACATTTCTCATCAAAATTCAAAACTTACTTGGGTAAAACTTTAACTCTAGCCTCTAAAATCTTAATCCACTTCTTGAGTTTGTGAATAAGATTGTGGAGTTTCATGGCTCCTAACTGAGAAAAGTCAAAGTCAGTAGTGAATTGACCCTTCATTTTATGGAATACAGGGTCCTGCACAATTGCTTGTGCTCGACGAGCAAGAGACTCGGAAGCTGCACTAGCATACTGGCCTCCACCACTGACTGAGCTGTTGATATTTTCTGAAAAGTAATTTTATGAAAATGTAAATCTGTTATTTTTTTCTTGTACCAGCACAAATTTAGCACACTACTCCAATAAAGTGTACAGGGTACATGCAAAGCGCAATAATTTTCTAATATGATATGTATGTAACACTGTACGGGGATACAAGTGAATACACTCACCAATTCCAATACCGAACGTTGACACCAATTTTTTGACAAAAGATAGTGTGTGAGGAGTGATGTTTGCTTCTGACACTGCTCCAGAGTTTTCAAATGCCACTGCATAGCACTTTGCCAAGGCTTGTCGTAGCTGCCGCAAAACAACCTCATCCCAATATTCACGGAAACACACCATCTGCAACACAAAGAAATATATCTAAACTATACAGTACTGCATACACAAATACTTTAATCACACTCCAAGAAACTTGCTTGTCATGACTGATGAAAGCATATTCCATTAACTTAAAATATCAACTAACCTGATCAACAATGCCCTCTAAAGATGCTAATACAGTCGGGTGTAATTCCTTTTGCATGTGCATGATACGTGAACATCGCCACATTGGTTCAGTTGCTTTGATAGAGCCAACAGCTTCTGTTCCTTGCTGCTGAGCACCTTGTGTAGTTTGCTGTGCTCCTGCTTGAGTTTGCTGCTGCTGTTGAGACTGCTGTGCCTGATTCTGTTGTGGGGTCTTCTGACCAGCAGCTGCTGCAGCAGGATCCACTGAAACAAAGGATACGCTTACGAATTTAAAAGATGATTTTTTAATGATACAAAGAAGGTATAAGTTCATGTAACTTTTATACCATAAAATAATACAGTGAAATACTCTTGCATAATCTTTAGTCAGAAAACAGTAATGACAAGGTCTCAGTTTACCACTTTTTATCCTCCCTCGTTGTTCTATCTTCAGTGTTAGGTACAATGTTCTTATGGGGAAATACACAGCTTGTGGAAACATTCGTCCAACTTGGTTCAACAAATTTATTATCACCTGAAAAAAAATTCTTAAATAATTTTCTTATGTCACTTTTTCCAAACACCAACCAATACATAAATCATTAAAAAAACAATAAAGTTCATAAATACCAGATGTCCAACAGAGCAAATGTACTGCTGCCTTCCGCTGCATGAATGTTTGCAGGATGTTCTTATTGCACTTTTGCAAACCCAAGAATCATCCAATAGATCTTCACTTTTGCCTGGGTGTTAGAAAGCAGCATTGCAACTGATTTCTTTCATCCTTAGAAGTAGAACTGCACACCGTTTGCACCAAATGCTGCAAGTGTGTTATAATTGGTCACCAGAACTTTGGATGAGTTTACTGGAAAGAGGAAATCCAAGAAGACACTTTCCCATCCTCTGAGGGGTATTCTTCTCCGAGGATGCCAGGTAGCTCCTTGTCTCTTCCCATGCACTCCTGTTTAGTTGCTACTTCATTTAGGGGAGAAATTACTCCTCCACATTCCCCTCTTGCTTCAAAGGCAATAGGGGGGCTTATGTGGAAGGGTGGGGCTTATCACAATATCTCAAGGGCTTCATCCATTTGCTCTGGAGGGGAGCATTCTCGCCCTGGGCAAAAGGGGGGAAGCCTCTGATATCTAATCTTTTTCAGGTTTAGGGAGATTGGGAAGACCTTCAAAGATTGTAGGAACCTCTGGCCATCCCTGGGTATTCCAGGGGATCCATCGGTGTAGGCCTTGATTGGGCACCTTAGTGCCTCCAAACTCCCGTCTCCATGGCTTCAGTAACTGGGACTAAGGTTAAGAGATCTCCTGGCCATATTGATGAAGAGGTACAAATGTAAGAGGATGTCGAAGAGATCCTGTTCGCCTTTGTTGACATCAGTATCCTCTTCCCAACCTGCTTTTGCCTCCTCCCTTTCTTCTTCTGAGGGTCCCATTAGGCAGACAGACCTGAAGAGGAAGACAACTGTGGCTCTGGACCGTGAGAAGACCACCTTATCCTTCTGAGGTTCCTGTTATATGGACAGACAAGAAAGAGAAGGTTGGCTGCACTAGACGAGGAGGCCTGTGGGCCCTCACAAAGCATGTCTTTTTCTATGGAAGAAGCACTGAATCTCTATTAACTCTCCCGTCCCAGGACAGGGGACTGCGTCTTAAGCATCCCTGGACATCTAAGGCACGGAATAAGACACTCACATCACAGGACAGGGGATCCGCATAATTTTTGTGTAACTTACAAGTAGAACATCTGTTTGTTTGTTTGTTTGTATGGTGCTTTTACGTTGCATGGAACCAGTGGTTATTCAGCAACGGGACCAACGGCTTACATGACTTCCAAACCACATCGAGAGTGAACTTCTATCACCAGAAATACACATCTCTCACTCCTCAATGGAATGGCCGAGAATCGAACCTGCGACCACCGCTGAGGCGCTTTGAACATCTGTTAATCAATGCTGGCTGGCAATCTTTTTCTTGTAAATATACCAAATTTGTAACTAATTTGTATTTTTCATAAATAACAAACCTGAGGCCTTAACATTAGGATTACTAGCGCCAAGCTGGAAACCGGTAGAATTAAAATTACACTTGTGAGATCCAGGGACTATTGGCATCTATACCAGGATGCCCACGGCTACCTGTGACCCACCAGTTATATTTCTAACCCAGTTTAGACTGCTAGAGGGGTGGTTCGAGGTGGGCCTTTATCTGTTAAGACCTCAGGTTTGTTAGTTATGAAAAATACAAATTAGTTACAAATTTGGTATTTGTTCATATACAGAACAAACCTTCGGTCTTAACATTAGGATAGACTTACTTATTGGAGGGAGGTAAGTCTCTACAACTGACTGGGAGTTTGCCACCTTATCCATTTCCGAATATATAGGGAAATTCTAAGAGAATGGACAATGAACCTAGAACCAAAGATATAAGAGAAATCTATTGGTTTCCTCCCACTGGGTGTAGATACCATTCTATGGTTTACTCTTGTCCCTTGCAACTGGATCCACCCTCACCCCTCTCTTCCCTATTATCTAGAGGGGTGTGTTGCTACTGAAAAGTATATCATAACCTAAGATAGCTTCACAGTATGGCTGACCACTTCACCTGCATCTAGTCCGTTCCAGCACATGACGGTACTCTCCTTCATATTGCCCGTAGTTAAAGGAGTAGGAAGAAAGTAGTAAAGAAAAAAGACCAGTCATCCCATTCATTCTACTTTCATACCTTCATCTTAGACTAAACGCAAACTGACCCGCCAGGGGCACTGGATGAGCTATATCACTTGTTGGGCCGCCACCACTGGACCCAAGGAAAAAGTGTACAAGGATCTATGGGCAACGTCTTTCAAATAAAATGAGGTGAAAGTTGTTTGGCATTTCCACACACCAGCTTTCAGAATTCTATCCACAGACATGTTCTTCTTAAATGCCAGAGAAGCACTCAAGCCCCTGATGTCATGAGCTCTAGCTCCCACATGGCTATCTGACCCTCTGTCTTCTGCCATATAAGCATCTCTGATCGTCTCCCTTAGCCAAAACGATAATTGTATTTCTGGACACTTCCTTCTTGTTCCGTCCTGTACTTACAAACAACCTCCGGCACCCCGGCCTGAGATGCCTTGTTCTCCTTAAGTACTCCCTTAGTGCCCTGACGGGGCACAGGAGCATCTCATCTTTGTCATTGTCTACATAGTCTGCCAAGGAAGGTATGGTAAAGGAGTCGAATCTGCCGTCTACTATTGTTGGGTTTTGGGTCTTGGCCACGAATTCTGGGACAAACTCAAATACCATTGACCTCCAACCTCTCGAGTGCTTTATGAGATATAACAGTCCATGTAGCTCCCCCATCCTTTTGGTTGAAGCCAGGGCCAATAAGAAGACTATCTTCTGGGTCAGGCTCCTATCCATGGACTGCCTTAGTGGTTCGTAGGGGGGTTTTGTCAGACTACTCAGTACCCTGGTCAGATCCCAATCTGGGGCTTTTAGCTCCTTTGGTGGGCATGACTGTTCAAAGCTCCTCATCAGCATGGCCAACTCCCATCAAGACGAAATGTCCACTCCTTTCATTCGTAAGACTGAGGCTAGAGCCGCCCTGTACCCCTTCAATGCAGATACAGACATATGCTTTTCTGTTCTGAGATATATCAGAAAGTCTGCTAACTGCTGAATAGTGGTACCGAGTGGAGACAAGTTCCCTCTACGACACCAATCACAGTATGCTGACCACTTTCCTTGGTATACTGTCGCAGATGATTTTCTGATATTTCCTGCCATCTGAGTTGCTGCTTTCTGCGAAAACCCTCTCGCTCAGAGGAGATACTTGACAGTCTCCACCCGTGAAGCGATAGGGACTTCACCGACTGGTGGTACCTCTCCATGTGCGGCTGACACAGTAGGTTGCTCCATGGGGGTAACTCTCTCGGCACATCTACTAGAAGTTCCAATAGGTCTGGAAACCACTCTGCCTTCGGCCATAACGGGGCTACCAGGGTCATCTTGAGGTTCTGAGACCGCATTACCCTGTTCAGAACCTGACGGATTAGACAAAATGGAGGAAATGCGTACATGTCCAGATTGTTCCAAGGGTGTTGTAGCGCATCTTCTGCTACTGCCTCTGCGTCTGGGACTACTGAACAATACACTTCCAACTTTTTGTTGTACCTGGTTGCAAATAGGTCTATGATCGGTCCTTCCCACAACATGAGCATCCTGTCCACTACCTGTTGGTGCAGGGACCACTCCGTTCCCAGAATCTGATCCCTGCGGCTCAACTTGTCGGCCACCATGTTTCTTTTTCCCGGAATATACCTGGCCCTGATGTCTACCAGGTTCTCTACAGCCCACTGATGGAGTTGAACTGTCATCACATGTAACTGCCGAGAAACTAGGCCTCCTAGTTTGTTTATATAAGCTACTACTGTGGTGTTGTCTGACATCAATACCACTGAGTGTCCCTTTACTCTCTCCCTGAATTCCTGTAGAGCTAGAAACGCTGCTTTTAACTCCAGCACGTTTATATGGAGTTCTCTGTCCTTGCAACTCCATTTTGCTGACACCATCAACTCCTCCATATGGGCTCCCCAGCCTTCTAGAGACGCATCCGAGAACAGCAAGAGGTCTGGGGAGGATTGTTGAAGGGGGACACCCACTGTCAGATTGTCGTCGTTCACCCACCACAGCAAGTCTTTCCTCACTTCTGCCGACAAGGGAATTTGCTCGTACGGGTGATCTACTATTGGTGACCAAAACTCCTTCATCCTCCATTATAGGGACCGAAGGTGTAGCCTTCCTTGTGGTACTAGCTTCTCTAGGGAGGTTAGGATTCCCAGCACCACCTGCCACTGTCTTGCTGGCTGTGCCTGTTTTCCCAGAAAGGCATTCACCACTTGTTTGCATTTCTCTATTCTTTGGTCTGTCGGGAATACTTTGGCTTCTGTTGTGTCTATAACCTTCTGTTGTGTCTATAACCATTCCCAGATACTCCAAACGTTGACTTGGATCCAACTGCGACTTCTCCTGATTTATCACAATACCTAGGCTGTGACAAAGCTGCAGGAGGGTCGCCCTGTCCCTGAGTAATTTCTCCCTGGACTTTGCTATCACCAGCCAATCGTCCAGATACCTTATTAGCCTGATCCCCTGAGCATGCGCCCGCGTCGACACGAGAGTGAACACTCTTGTAAAAACTTGAGGAGACGTTGTCAACCCAAAGCACAGGACCTTGAATTCGAAAGCTTTCCCTGCAAGACTGAAGTGGAGAAATTTCCTTGAAGACTGATGGACTGGTATCTGAAAGTATGCGTCCTTTAGATCGACTGTCAGCATAAAGTCCCCGATCCTGACTGCTTGTAGAACCGTTTTTGGAGTTTCCATCTTGAAACTGGTTTTCCTTATAAACAGATTCAGCATTGACAGGTCTATTACTGTCCTCCGCTCCCCATTGGCTTTGGGTACCAGGAAAATCCTGCTGTAGAAGCCTTTTGACGGACTGCATACTTGTTCCACAGCTCCTTTATCCATCATCTTCTTCACTTCGTCCTGAAGAATAATGGCCTTCTGAGATTTGTGGGCATAAGCGACGTGGGGTAATGGCTGATCTGTCAGGGGCGGGGTTACCTCGAACGGGATCAAATATCCGATCCTGAGAACATCCACCACCCACTGCTCTGCCCCTAGTTCCTGCCACACCTTCCAGTGATTTGCCAGGCAACCCCCCACTGGTGTGGCCGAGTGATGAGAGGCGCCCATCCTATCTTCTTGAGCCTCTCCCTCTTCCCCTACTGCCCCTCCCTCTGTTGTTTCTATTGTGAAAGGGCCGATGAGTTAGCCTCTTTGGGGAAGAGGGTCTTGTGGCTCTATTAGGAATGTTTGTCTCACTGTCTTCTTCCGAGACATTTGCTGCTGTCTTCCCTCCAAAGGAGTAGCTTGACTGTTAGACGTTTTCCTAACTGCCTGCTGCACCAACCTATCGTTAAGCGTCCATCCTTCTTCTATCTATTGCCTCTTCCAGTATGACCTCTGGCAACAGCAGTTGCGACTCCAAGATATCCCCCTTCCTCATCACTAACAGGGAATCCAAATCCACATTGCGGCTTAGTCTAGCCAATGCTGCATCTCTCTTCATTAGCAGGATATTTGCCCAAACATTGGCACTTACGTTTGTCAGGTACGCAATCGCCTTGGAACCTGACTGTAGTAATCTAATGAACAATGATTCATCCACTACTTTTCTTGTTACTTCCGAGGATGCAATCTTCGCCACTGCTGTTGACCAAAGATCTAACCAAGAAGCAGCCTGAAAGACAGAAGAAGCTGTTGCTTCTAATGTAGCAGCCTCTTGGTAGGTCATCGAAGGGCACTCCATTTTAACCTGATCCAAGGTTAATCCAGGCCTTTGTCTTACAACATTAGGGTTCACTTGTCTAGACAGCAAAGGGACCTTCGGTGTCGTATAATATTTTCTTTGTTTTATCATTGGAGGGGGAATAAATTTAAATGATCTATTAGATCTTAAGGAATTATCCCTTCCTGCAATCTTTGCATTTACATGTTGCAAGACCGAATCCGCATGACTCGAACAAGGCAATTCATACGACACCTTGGTATCCCTTTTTAATCCAAATGCCATGTCAATTCCAGGCGGAAGCATACTGGCCGGTGTTTCTGTCTTCTCCGAAAGGTTATTGAATTGACGAATCAAATCAATCACCTCTGCATACGAGGCCAGAAACTCTTGGTTTTCTCCTTCCTCCGGCTCTAATGTACCATTCTCCGTCACAAGGGATGTTGTCTCGCCCCTATCTTCTGACAGACGGCTTGGAATTCCACGGCTGCCTGCCCCTACGGCCGCGGTCTCTTTGATCTTTGCTGGCCGCCGTTGGCTCGATCCAGGATAGTCAGCAGGGGAACGAGAACGCCTCACTCTTTCTCTGCTCACGGATCGAGAGCAAGAATCTCGTCTAGATCTCCAAGATGAAGGCTCCCTTAAGACAGATATAACTTCGTCTCTATTAGTATTGGTATCGTTTATGAGCGTCAGAGAACTTTTGGCCTCGACCTTTCATCCAGACGGACACTGCCTTCCACGAACGTATCCGCAGAGGTTACCAACTCCCTATTCTTCGTACTTTTAATAGGAGCCTTATCGTCCTTCGCACGTATTTTGAATGGCCTTACGGGCAAAACTGGGACCTGCATTCTATCCTCTGCTGCACCTTTCGCCGCCAACGTCGATTTTACCAGCGGTATCGTAGTTTTTGTGATCCGAACTGGCAACTCCGCATCAGCCGCTAGTCCATCGGCCGTCGCCTCTCTCGCTTGTTTGGATTCTTGCGAACGGCTTTGTCTGCTAACCTTGTGCTTACTAGCCACTGACTTCCCGACCTTCCTGCTGACTTGGATATGACAGTCTTGGTCTGAAGATGAAGAAGAATTGATTCTTCTCCTCTTAGCCCGAGGATCAGCCTCGAACTCCCGAATCCTCCTCCAACGCTTGACTGGCGCTCGCCGTGACGTTATCGGACTTAGCGATGACGCCGAACTAGAGGAAGAAGACGAAGAAGGCGAATCACACTTTTTCTTTTTGTCTCTCTTATCCATTCTCTTCTCTATATCCTGTAATTTCTGCATTACAGTCTGCATTGTCGGGTCAGAAGGCGTATTAGCGTCTGGGTGCAGCGAAATAGGCCGAGAAGCAGTCTGTGACGTCATCACGCCTGCCATATCGGTGTGTGATGTATGTTGTGACGTCATCCCTCTCGTAGGGAGGGACTGAGAGGTTTCTGCTGGCAACCGCACGTTTGCTGCCAAACTACCTCCCACGTTCTGCATCGCTGTAAACACCGGGTTTGATGGCGTAACCGCGGCATTAATTCCCATAAATTGCAAGCCAGGGGGATGCGGAACATTCAGCGCTGCCAGACCCTGCTGGAACCGTGACGCCATATACATAATGCGCAAGCAGACCATCCAAGGTTGGTACGCCTGGTAGGCCTAGCGCTGACCACGTACCATCCAACCTATGCGCTTGGGGAGCAGGAGCCTGGAACAAAGATGGCGGATCTCCCCCTCTACTTGCTGGGAACAAAGGAGAGTGCATATTATTCATAAAATTACCCAAGGCCCCTCCTGACGTTTCCGATACTGAACCGCTAGGAGAAACCGAAGGGGTATGAGACAAATCAAAAGCAGGTGGAGAAACATATGGAGCAGCCTGGTTTATTGCCGATACAAAAGAAGCCGGTAAGGTTTGGTCATCCAAAGACGGCGTCACCACCTTCCTTTAGTATTGGCTTTTCTCATAGAACTTTTTCCACTGTTCCACCGACCAACTGCGACAAACAGAACATGGATTAGTAATCGTACATACGTTTTCCCTGCACCTACTACACGTTGGATGAGGATCCCTCGACACCGAAGTTAGGAACCTAGAACATGGAAAGCCACTGACTCCTGGGCATTTCATTTGTCTCCTCTTCCAAACGGCAGACGATCCCGATGTTGAGGAAAAATTCCCCATCATACCACTTATACACTCTTCACTCTTGGTTTACTCTTGTCCCTTGCAACTGGATCCACCCTCACCCCTCTCTATATTAAAGTATAGTAGTACAGTGGCCCCTCCCTGGTTTTACTCAGTTGCACATTTCTGTGGTCCATTTTGTCATGAATTTTTGTGGAACACATTATTCACTTTTCCACTGGGAACTTTTACTAATTTGCGGATTTGTTCGATTCACCGAACTTTTACTAATTTGCGGATTTGTTTGATTCACCATATCTCTAAAATTAATAATTTGCCTTTTTATTTCTCTCTCTCTCTCTCTCTCTCTTTAAACTGAAAAAAGGTAAGTTAATGATAATTTTATAAGGATTAATACAATGTATAACAATTTGTTGAAAATTGTATTTTTCCTAGCTATACAAACCTGAGGTCTTTTAACAATAGGAATGTAACTTGCGGCATAGCTGGAATTACGGCCGTTGAATCTTGAACAAGGTGGTTAGGCAGTAACTACCGTGGGGCCCGGATGTAAACACTCCACTTTGCCTTTCAGCCCAGGTTCAGATTGATGGGTGGCATGAGGTGGGCATATTTGTTAAAGGACCTCAGGTTTGTATAGTTAGGAAAAACACAATTTTCGACAAATTGTTATTTGTTCCGATACGTAATACAAACCTTTCGGTCTTTTAACAATAGGAAGACTAACTGATTGGTGGGAGGAATCTGAGTGAGCCTCTAGAACTGACTGGAGTTCTGCGCACCTAGGCTACTACTCATGGTCGTAAGAGCGAGGAGGAGTGCCCTGCTGCCTCTGACAACTTGATCAGAGTATAGGAGCTGTGTGATCAAGAGTCAGACTTCTGGGCCTTTCCGAAATGAGTGAGGAATCGTGACTCATCCGAAAAGGGGTTGTGAAGAATATTGGCGTCGGAGACATTGATGCAAAGTTCTGGGAAGGGTTTGCATTATTGTCAGTCTCCTTCCTCCCCTTGCTAGAGGAAGGAGCGGGATTGCTTCAATGATTCTGATAAGAAACATAAAAAGGATGCTTATGTATAGGCTTACCGCATCAATTGTCTGACCAGCCAGTGTTAGTTCGAGTCCTATCCTCAACCCGAAGGAGAGGAATGGAGAGACGAGGTGTGGAAGGGGGAGCGCCAGTCACTCTCGCATCCTTCTTACCTCTACAACTGCACACCATGGACGAGATGCAACTTGTCATGTCGAGGAGCTGGGTAAGCAAACATCTTGCAAGCATCCACCTCTGGTCCAGGGAAATGAGGTTCCAAGGACCTGTGGGCAGTCCTGGAGGGAAAGAAGGATATGGTCGTGATGACCTATCCATCTTCCTGTCTGACATATTCTTTGGAGTGATGTCCAGTACCAATACTGGTCTATCCGTCTGCAGCAAAGTGTTTCGCGGTCTCGTATCCCACTACAGCAAAGTCTCTCGCGGTCTCGTACCCCACTCCGGCGAAGTCTCTTCGTCTCCGCGGTGGATAGGACACCGACACTCCATGGTGGGTGTCGATGGTTATGGGTACCGGAACAAGCTAGTAGGACGAAGTAATGATTGATCTGGAACAACCGAACTAAGTCCACAGCGTAGCTCGTGACGGTCTTGGACGCTTCGACAGCTGCCGACTGACTGCGTTCGGTTGTGTGAGGCGAGCTGTCCAAGCATCTGAGGCGTAGTCACGTGTCCCTCGCCTTTTGAAGGGTTCCTCGCCTTTTGAAGGGTTATGCGGAGAGACCATACAAATCGTATATTGCCTTCTAGAGACCGAGGTCCCTGATGGCAAGACAGAAGTTCTCATAGTAGTTGAATCTCAGCTAAGGAGAAACAACACTATGTGCCGTTGAAGACGAAGGTAGTAGGTGAATGCAGACCTACGTCTTCACAGCCGAATCGAGAGAAGTAACTCTAAAGATTCTGAACTTAGAAAAGTCCGGCCGATGACACCAACCCGCGAAGACGGTTTAATCCCTGTGATTTACAAAGGACTGAAAACGCTAAATCACTACTTCATTGCTGTTCAGTGAGAAGTCGGAGTTGCAATGAAAGCGGAGCGCTTTCAGTAATGAAAACACAGGGATGTACTGCCTGAAGAACTGCTTCTCATGGGCTGAATCATCATCATCTTCTTCCCAGGTTATCCAGGGAGGACATCTATGTATATACTTGGAAGTAGAGCTGGCAGGGCGGGGAACAGACGATGTCTTCCGTTATACATCTACAATTCGGGGTGAACAATGAACAATTGCACACCTACAAATACGAGATATATTTAGAAGACAAACTCAGATGTCTGAAGAAATCATTCCGCATTATCGCAGTGGCAGGTGCGATGCAGCGGAGACTAGGCTACAGACTTCTGTTACCGTGCGGTAAACAGAAAGATGATAGCGAGTCTATTGAGATATCTCTGTCTGAAAATTCTCGCAATGTCCAAGGTGATGCAGTAGAGATAGTCATTCACGTATACGAGAATTCCAGCCAACCAGAGACCTAAGTCTGTGATTGCCGGGCAGAGATTCGGTTCGGTAGTCAATCATTGTAGAGGAGAGAGACATAATCCGACCGTGCTATCTCGGAGAGCCAGCTGGTACTGGGCTAGCTCTCACTCACTCGTCATCCTGAGTTGCCAGGTAATCCATTCCAAGAAGGAATGTGTTCGGCTAGAACCATCGAGCGCAAAAAAATACGCTCGAGCATTTGCATTTAATCGAAACGGATTTCAGTGAATGCAAACGCTGAGGTGTTGTTGTTGTAACAATACCATAAGTATCTCAAAATCGAAACTGGTAACTCCTAGGTTTGCAGGGCAGTCCCGAGTTGCAGTTCAATTAAGAAGATACTATTTGTCTCGGTCACAACCCATAGAGTTAACTACGGTATGTGACTGGAAGCCGACACCCTTCATTCTCTAATGAAGAGAGTGAAGAAGTTTTCCCTGAAGGAATGGGGGAGGAAGATTGGACACTCGCTCGCCTTCCCAGTGGAACTGCCAGTCGGAGAGGCGAGTACGGGCAGCCATCACTGTGCGGTGATGGCCGCTCAGAGTCTAGGAAAACGTTACCGTCTGGATAAAACGTTTTCCCAAGGAGGGTTATGAACTCCTACTGTAGGCTAAACGTCTGCTGCCACCGTGACCGTCGTCTGGGTGGGGCTGAGCGAGCACCTGACAGGAGAGAGCCGATACCGTCCTCCGATGCGTCCCAGACCTCGTCGAGGTCAAAACCTCTCAAAAGGTCCGAAGGGGGAGCCCACCCCCGGTCTCTGCGTGCGTGGTCCAGCAGTACAGTCACGTGAACAGCGGTGATGATCCTTCCGAGAGTCTGGGAAGCGTCATTTGTCCTCGCCAGCCCCCCCCCGATCTCCTCCAACCACTTGAGCGAGGATCTGTTGGTCCCAAGACCGAACTAGGCTTGTGGCCGGATCGTAATAAGTGCATTCCTCACGGTCACTCCTTTTCGCCTCGTTCCTCCCGGTGTAGCCTGAGGAGGTTGAAGGGACAGATGAGGGAGACCACCTGATGCTCCTGATGCTGGGAGGACTGTAGGCGATCATCAACCACGGTGATGATCGAGCTGCCGGTCTGGACCAGCGGTCTTCCTGCTCTTCAGGAGACCTGCTCGCGATCGAGCTGCAGGCCTGGTCGCGAGGTTCTCCTGGGGAGAGCAGCGACAGTCCCGAGCATCAGAGGAGCTGCTGCTGGTTCCCCTATCCGTCCGGTCCCGGTGGGAGCAGCGGTCAGGGGACCGCCCTCGCAATCACTCCTGATCGCCTCGCCCTTCCCGGTGTAGCCCAAGGAAGTTGAAGGGATAGGAGAGGAAGGCCTGACGCTCCCCCCGCCCACCGGCAGAACCGGTGTGCTTGGGGGGCTGCAGGCGATCACTGCGCGATCGAGCTGCAGGCCTGGGTCGCGCAGACTCTCCTGGGGAGAGCACCATGGACCGAGAACAACGGCCCCTGGTCCCGTGCGTCAGAGTAGCTGCTGCTGTTCTCCCTACCCGTCCGGTCCCAAGGGAGCGGCGGTCAGGAGACCTGCAGAGACCACTGTCGCGGTGGGAGTGGTGCCTGTCCTCACAGCGCGTCGAACCGCGGCAACCCTGGTAGCCTGCGGCTCGCTACGAGAGCGATCGCTGGCCTGGTGAGAGTCACCTGAGCGACTCTTGCCAGACTTCCACTCCGTGCCTCAGTCCTGGCGCCGAGCAAACTCGGAAGCCTGAGCCTTGGCTGTACGGTCGCCCACAGGAGACCGTACACTCAGTACCTCTTGCGAACGAGAGGCCAAGCCGGAACCTGGTGTAGAGGTAGGACCTCTAGCACCAGGCGAGGAAGTACTGGTGTTAGCCGGAACCCTCTAACCTGTCTTCTTCTTCCTTGCGGAAGGAGAGACGGGCCCTACTCCCGAAGGAGCAGGAGGACCAGCGGAAGGACCCCCCGTCCCAGCGGAGTGGGACAGGCCCTGAGAAGTTCCTGAAGGAGCCTTCTTAGGAGGGGAGGAGGCAGCCTTCTTCTTCCGCAGCTGGGTAGCCTTGGAAGTCGAAGGGGAAGAGGCGGCAGCAGACGATGATGCAGAAGACGACGAAGACACCTTCCTCTTCTTCTTTGTCAGCTCCCTCAGGACAGACGTCAGGTACTCCATCCAGGCCGGAGCTGGGGCTATTGCCGAAACAACACGGCCCAGCTACACCTGTCCGGAAGGACCTGCGACTGGGGCAGGAACGACGTCGGCAAGGCAGGTACAGCAGGCAAAACAGGTATGGCAGTAGACGGGGCAGCAGCCAGCAACATCCTGGGTACCGGTGGCAGATCCAGGGGCGAACTCTCAGAACTCTTCAGAAGGAGTCACCGAAGCCACATGCTGAGTGTAGACCAAGTGAGGAGGGGTGGCATACCCTGGGGTCAAGACGGTGGTCACCGGTCCATGGGTGACCGGAGCAGCACCCGCCAAATGATGCAGCAGCCCCTGAACACTCGGTGTGCCCTGGAGACCCAGCAAGAACCATACCTGGCGAGGTCGTCGCCCGCAGCAGGAACACCTGAGGAAGCAAAAAACAAACGGGTTAGTAGGAGGGGTTCCCCCCTCCCATGGGGGGGAACAATTCCCCCCAACGAACTGAAGACCCCGAGTACAATTGGATGTCGGGGTACCACACCCCCTCCTCTCCACTCGACAGATCGGGCGAAGAGAAGGAACGAGAAACCTCCCCCCCCCAAAGAGGAGAAGGAGCCATACGCGAGAGCTGGGATGGCGGCAGGAAGGAAGACGTGTCTGTGACCAAGGGCGTCGCCGGAGAACCCTCTGGCAGGCTTACGTCGCTTCCTCCTACCCTCATAGAGCACCCACTGCTCCTCTGACCAATTATTACACACAACACAGGGCTTGGCCTGAGAGCATTCGCGCACTCTGCACCGAGTACATAATTCATGAGGATCAACCTCTGGAAAAGAGCGGAAGGCCCCACACTTACGGCCCTCCACACCAGGGCAAACTCTGCGGCTGATGGGGGGGGCGTGTGGACGTCTCCAGCTCACGAGAATGCATAATAATGAAATAATAATAAAATACAAAGCACACGTACTTACAGTGTTTTATCAAACACACACAAAGCAAACCAAGTTTGAAGAAGATACAAAGCGTACAAGGAAAGCGGTCAGAGCGCGAACAACACGTCTGTCTCCGTCGGCGGCCGAAAGCAAAGTGCTTCTTCACCACCCAGTCGCGCGTGCGCGCACTGTCGGACAAGCAAACTACCGAACTCCCTTGTTCGAAGCTTACGACCGTTCCAGCTGCCGCTAGTTACCTTCCTATTGTAAAGAACCGATGGTTTGTATTCGTATCGGAACAAACACCCTATACGTATTACATTTTCATATATATTTTAAACATAAAAGCATGAACATTTATAAATCGACGGCTAAATTTGCACTTTTTTTTAACTTGATATTTTCGGAAGAGCAGCAGGCAGCAGCTCACACGAATATGAAAAATCGTCATCTTTGATAACTGGAGGGCAGTTTCAAAAGCTGCCTGTGTATCATATTTATGTGCAGAAATAAAAATACCCTATACATATTACATTTTCATATATATTTTAAAAATAAAAGCATGAACATTTATAAATCAACACATCCACAGCTAAATTTGCACTTATTTAACTCGATATTTTTGGCATAGAACAGCGTCAGGGGCATAAAGTTTACCCTAATACCTATGTAAAAACTCTCAATAATATTTTTTAATATTGCATAACCTTTATGTTCTGAACGGTTTTTCTACAAATGTATGTACTTGTTAGATATAACGGTGCTTGCGGCGCTGTTAACCAAAAATTGTACCGTAAAAATACCTTAAAATGCCTTACTTTTTTAATGAATATTTTTGACAACAGGTGTAAAACCGATTCACCGCTAAGCGATTGTGCCGTTAACCGCGGGCTGCCTATAAATGTAAGAGATGTGTCATAACCATAACAATCTTAGTCAAAAAAGTGCAGCTTCAGTTATATAACAAGATAAAAAAATTTTATTGGTGAGAGTTTATCTATTAAGATTCACCAGCGTGACATATAGTAATAATGCATGCTGATTTGCTGAGTTAACAATAACTACAATAACAAAATTAAGCATAGATGTAAAATAAAGCTAACAAATTAATTACCTTTCCTTCAGGTCGAACTAGACATGTTAGAAGCTGAGGTATCCAAGGCAACCACTGAATTGGTGGTACACCAACACAATATCGGTCAACAGCATCACTTAAACTTCCTTCCGCATCATCATAACTTAGCAGCCAAAGTACCTGAAGGGAAAAGCTGGCTTTCAAAACAAGAGTGACCGCAATACTGATAGCTAATACTAACTTGACTTTCACTAGAACACATTATTTTACTATGTTCACATGTCAGACTTGGAAAAAAAGTTGAATTAAAATAAGTATGCTGTACTGTATCAAAATTAAAAAAAAAAAAGTTTTTACTGTACAAACAAAGGCAAAGCAAAAATAAAGATAAGAGACTAGAGTAACAGAAAAATACCATAAGTACAAATCTGGTAAAATGTGGCAAGGTTTATGTATTAGAAAACGTGGCAAAGTTTATGTATGAGAAGTAAAAATGGTGAATACATCAACACTTTGTGTGGATCTAGATGTAGGCACAAGTTATGATTTAAGACCTTTCTGAGTATTTTACACCCACCACCATACAGTCTTAAATCTTTGTCTTACACACAGAAAGAACATAATGAAGATACATACAGAAAGAACATAATGAAGACAGTAAATTCAATAACTATGATGGACCACATAGGTAATAGGGATAAGTATTCATGCAAGTACCCTTACATTATACGTACAGCATAGCAAGGGAATTACTTAGGAAATACAAAAATTTCCTAGTAATTTCATATAATTTTCTATTAAAGTAACTGTCATAATCCTTTATAAAATATACTAGGTTCATTGTTTTATCAGACTTGAAATGAATGACAATCAAAACAAAATAATTGAGCTAACCTTTGCAAGATATTTACGAGACTTGGATTCATTCTGGTGACGAGAAGCATGGAGGTAGCAAGTGATTGCAGAAACGCCCAGATTTATATGCGTTGAATCTCTGGTGAAAAGTGCTTCCCAATAGTCTCCCCACAAGGCCCATGCTTTTACAAGTGTATCATGAAGCTGTACAGCAGCACTTAAGGCTTTGTTGGCTTCTTCGCTCCGACCTATCAATGTAGAAAAAAATTATTTTCTCATTTAGTTATTATTGATGAAGTATCACCACACTAACAGACACACCAGAATCTCACCAGGCTCATCTTTAGGAATTTTCCTTAAATGAAAGATGAAAATTGAAGAAATTAAAAACTAAAGTTAGACAACAATGTGAGAAGAGACCCAACAGAACAGATGAGAAAAGTTTGACAAAAAGTGAACGGATAAAAAGCTCAAGGCATAAAGCTACACTGTTGGAGTCTTAAGGGTCATCACACAGAAATTTAGTACTATCTACAGAAAATTGCAGGGCCTTAACAGGCAAATGGAAATCTCTGGGAAAACTGATAATCACAGGTATGATATAAGTATTGTACAGAATGTGCATAAACAATTCATCATAATCAAAAGTATGTACATATATTAGCAATTCATACACCAGAATTGACAATGATCCTTATGCATAACTTATCTACTGCAGGTTAACCATAATGAAAATACAGCCCAATAGCTAGAATGCACTCATTCATATCCACAAGATCATTATGAACACACATGTGAATGTGCACCATAAAAAAAATCAAACTTGAGACTTGAACATTTCTTACAGCTCAAAAATGTTGAAGAACACACAATGGCATAAGTACATGGTACTAAAAATGCAAATGTTGCAAGAATGGTACAGAATGGAACAGTCAAAACTTACCTAACTGGGATAAAAACATTCCTTTGAGGGCATAAAATTCTGCTGTCATATCCTTGTTAAAGAACTTCAAGTTGGTTGATTCTATCACTTCAAGACCCTTGAAATAAAAGAATATGATATTGTTATGATACAATAAAGTTTGTTCATACTACCTGGCAGAATATATTATATTTAGCTGTATTTTCTGAAATCCGACAATTTTAAAAACTTCCGACACATGCAGTGGTTGGCCAGGTGGTTAGTACCCATTCCCGCCGCTGGGAGGCGGGTATCAGGAACCATTCCCATTTTCTATTCATAATTTTTATTTCCACTGTCCCCTGAGGGGAGGTGGGTGGGTACTTGTTATATATATCTGCCAGGTAGTATGAACAAACTTTATTGTATCATAACAATATCATTTTGTTCATGAAAACTTACCTGTCAGATATATATATAGCTGAATCCCACCTTTGGAGGTGGGAAGGGACAGAATAGAAGGATTTTAGGAAACAAATGCATGCAGATGATTTACATCTTGGTTCCACCTGTTAGCATAGCTGGCTTCGTGGTTACTGCCACGTAAGTCTGCTTGTGCTATTAGAGTTGCCAGCGAGGTAGAGACCTATATAGCTGGTGCACTCCAGATGATCTGTCAACAGGGGCGAGACCACGATGTGACTAGACCATATTGACCATACCATGAGGGCTAAGAAGTATATATATATATATATATATATAGATATATATATATATATTTTATATATATATATATATATATATATATCACCACCTGACCAACCTACCAAAACCAAGTAAGGTGTTTTAACTAAGGCTTAAGAGTTAAGAAGTCGCCGTTGTCGGCGACCTCATCAACTAAATTAAGAGCTCTTCCTAACCATTTTCTACAGGATAGGATGAGTGGTACTTCTTGCCCCCAAGATTGTGTCTGCAGACACGTATGGCCCTAGCGAGCAGCAGATCTCATATGCCATCTTCACATCTCGCAGGGAGTGTGAAGTGAACACAGAGTTGCTTCGCTAAAACATGGTACTCAGGATGTTACTGAGTGCCATGCTCTGTTGAAATGCTTCCGAGGCCGCGCCCTCACCTCGTGAGCATTTAGATAAAAGAATTCAAATCTTTGTGCAAAACACAATGAAGGAGCATTTTTGAAAGAACTCCTTAACACTAAAGCCAGGGTGTTCTTCGATATGGGCAAGTCTGGTCTTTTTCGGAACACTGCAGATTGCGAATGACTTCGACTTTCTTGAGTTTTATGTAGATAAAACTTGAGAGACCCGACAGGGCACAGGACTCTCTTGTGCCATCCTTGCTTCCAAGCTCCTGGCCCAAGGACAAAACGGGTTTCCATTCTTAGGCCACAACGGAAGGCTTAGAGAGCACACCGCCTTGTGTTCTCTAAAGCCAAAACTTGTGACGATGGCTTAAAATTTCACTAACCCTCTTTGTCGTATCTAGGGTGGTTAGAAGAAGGCCTTTCTGATCACATGCAAAAAGTTAACAGGTAGGAGAGGTTCGAATGCTTTAACATCAAGAACTTCAGACTACGTCTAAGTTCCATATTGAAAGCTTCGATCTGGACATGCACAGTCAGTCCGTCTGTACTAAAGTCAGGTGACCGACCAGTTGAACCAGTCAGACGAATCAAGGACAGCAAGGCTGTACCCTGAAGACCATAAGGCACTATTCTTCACTGAAGGATGAGTGTCTGGACTGCCTGGGCAATTCAATCTAAGCAAACCTTGGGGGTGTATCAACGCAACCCAACGTCGTCACGAATCAACTCCTGATTCGAGCTTCTGGTGCCAGGAGAAAGGAGCGAGGAGCAAAAAGGCGATTCAGTCCCGAAGGAAGAATGCCTGACAGTCCAACCTGGTTTCATGTACACGATCATCGGGGGTGGGTGTATAAACGCAACTGACTTCGTCAACAAGAAACTCAGGCTACTATATGTCGCCTGATCTCGCACGAGTTGTCTGACTCGAGAAAACAGGTGAGACAAAAAGTAGATGGTGAGCGAGTTTCGAGATTCCACAGAACTCAAAGATCGTGAAGGGCTTTGTTGTTTGACAGACGCAAATCTCTGAGCCCAAAGGCCGTCAACAACATATTTGCATATTCTTTAATAGTTGTGACTGCCAGCTTATCCCATTCTTCAGACGGAAAAGGAAGACGGTAATCTTATTCCTGTCAACCTCTCGATAGTCTGACGTAGTCCAGACTCAGAGCGGAGAGGTTATAGGTACCTTTCGAGTTAGAGTAGACCGACTCTCTCGGAAAAGGTCCTTGGAAAGTGATCTAGGAAGTATGTGACCTCTGTGAATCCAGGATCCTGAAGGCCAACATGGGGCGATCAGCGTCATTGTCGCTCCCTGTGACGTCATAAATCCTCTTATTACATTTCCTAAGCGATTGAAAAAGGGGAAAAGAAAAAGAGACTAAACATCCATCCCCGTTCAATATCATAGGATGGCGTTTAATGGTACCGATCCCGTATCTAGAATAAGGGAGCAGAGAAGAAGCCGCCTCTTCGTCCTCAACATATCGAAGAGAAGAATGAAAGGGCGTCCCTAAAGTCTACACAACTCTCAACTTACTTCTAAAGAAAGATTCCACTCGCAAGTGAAATAGTTGCTGCCGTCGATCGAGACGATTCGTACGGACTTTTGCAATCCTGTAACGAACCTGTAGAGGATCGTTACATTTTACGCCTGTTGTTATAATAGGCTCTTTCTCGTAAACTCGAACAAGGACCGAGAGAAGATACTTCTTAAGATATGAGAGAGCTGTGGAATATCAGAGTTGATCTGGACCACTGGTTCCAAAAACTCGTTCTTTCGAGGACTGGAGGGACTACCGAATCGCTTTTACTTCTTTCAGATTAAGATCCAGGACATCTGAAACCCTATCCAGATGTCCGGCACCTTCTTTCTATCACCTCAGGTGATAGACGCACTGAGAGATGTTCAGAATCATTGCTAGATCTTGAATAATATTTCAGTTTCCCGGTAGGAAAAAACTGTGGTCTGAATTGCAGTCTATTCGGGAAACAAACTTCTTCAGGAAGGAAATGGTCCCCAGCAAGCTCATCCATTCCCCTTCCCCCCCGAGTATGCTTACTTCCCTAAATAAGGCTGCGCTTTGCCTAAGCAGGAGAGCAAATAAAAGTGCAATGTTGCGGTAGACTCGTAGTTCCATACCGTGCGGTAACGAGCACCGAAAGGATTAAGAGATAACTGTTGAACATAGTAAGGCAAAACGAATGCAACGTTTATTCATTCACGTAAGAAATCCCCTCAATCTTAGGCTAAAGTCCGTGATTGTAGGACAGAGAAACAGTTAGTCAGTCAATACCCGCAGGAGAGACGTAACCGTCAGCACAGAGATACGGTTAGTCAGTCAATCCCACGAGGAGAGAGGAGACGTAACGCCTACCGCGCATGACAAGCGCACGATCTGTTACTGAATACTGGCTCGGTTGGACTGGAGGACAGCAGCGTGACAGCAGCAGCAAGCAGCTTACGAACGTCGTCTCTTAATCTTTATGTCTGGGTTGCCAGCTACCCTATTCTACGAAGAAATAGGTCCGTTATTTTTTTGAGCAGAAAGACTCTCAAGCTGGTATATTTAAGCGAAACAGAAAACGCTAAATATATAGATGCGTTTGTGTCGTCAGAACACTACCATACAACGGTAAAAGATAAATCGGAAACTCCTGTTAGGCTGCAGGGAGTAACGATTAAATGTCCTTAAAATAGACAATAGACCTCTCGGTTGCCATCCGAAGAGGTAACTACAGCAAGCGTATATGACTTGAACCAACCAGAAGTAAAATAACGCAAGGCAAAAAAAAAAAAAAATGAAATTATATCACAATAAAGTTTGTTCCTCTACTTATCCTGGCACACATATATAGCTGAATTCGGAAATACAGCTACATACATATCTGACAGGCAAGTTTCATGAACAAAACTTAAGAGAATCGAAGCAGTCGAAGCAGTCAGCTCAAGCTTCTTATGTTATTGGACATAAGCGTTCATTGACGTAGTCTACAAGTCTATTTCTTGTACGAGTCTGCGAATATGACGAATAGAGCTCTTCCGAATCTTGTCAATAAAAGCTTATTTCGCTTACGCAATATCAAGTTATAGATGTTTTGTCATGATAACTAACCCATTTACGGGACAAGAGATATTTTGTCAAAGAGGGGATACCCCTTACTTGACAAAACGAAAGTATATTGTCAATGGGGGAAAGTCACTGAATTGACAAAACGTAATCCAGGGAGTCGAGCATTTAATTTTTCCGATTCCCGTCTCAAACGAGGAAGGGGCAAGAATCCTGTTAAGAGACTGGGCTTACGGCAAGTAGGACGACGATGTTCAATTCGGCAGCGTAGTCCCGACTAGAAACTAACAAAATCTATCATCTGAAAAACCCTTTCAGATGGGTCTAAAAAAGCTTGCAAAAATTATCCTGGGAAGAGGAAGAAACTCTCCAACCAGCTTCCTCTCCCGTATCACAACTAATGCCTGCTAAAGCTTAAAATTATGCAGTATGGCAAAGGAAGTCCTGTCTTGCGCTTTCCTGAAGAGCGTCCTTTTGATGAGTGCCTTTGCAAGAATCCTACTGAACGTTGTTCCGAGAGTCTGACGTGCAGGGACATCGAGCCTTACATAACCCGTAACTGCCTTATCGCAAAGTCTTGACTGCGGTAGTGGCAACTTAAATTTATTGGCAGAATGGCAAAGGTTGCGGTAGAGCAAACGAGATCTTCCTTAACTCCATCCACCTATGCGAAAAGCAATATTAATTGACAGAGAACCTCTTGAATTCACGAAACCCGTATGTCTTGCTGGGTTTCGAAGAAGAAGTTGTCTGTTCACTTTAAGCTTCCTCCGAAGCACTGCCTACTTCACATTCTTTGCAGGTGAGGTAGAAGGTATCACCGAAGGTAGAGGTAAAAATTCTTTAGGCCCAAATCTGAAACAAGAGCTTGAAGAGTTCAACAGAAACGTTCAGCCAGGCGACACACCTGGCGTGCGCTGGTGCACGCTCGGCGTCCACTGGCGCGCGCTCGGCGTCACTGGAGCGCGCTCGGACGTCCACTGGCGCGCGCTTGGCGTGCAGCCGCGCAGCACCGCCTGGAGTCCATCCGAGCGTCCCAGGCGTTCGCTCTCAAAAGCTTCCTGCTACTATGACTTCTTTTACGTATTTCTCGGTGGAAAGACGGACACGAGTTCAGGCGACGTTCGCCTTCTTACTTCTCACTGAAACGCATAACGAGAGAGAGAGAGGACGTGAAGCGTTCTCTTCTATAAAGCTTCTATTTAGAGGGCGCGAGTCCTTCCGAAAGCTCCAACCCCTGCACGGAGAGGACGCTTCGGAGGACGAGAAGCAAACTTTCAGGATTCGTGCACGCGCACGGCACTTTGGGCAGTCTGGGGATTTTTCATCAGAAACTGCCGAAGGCACGCCAGGATCGGTGGGGGTGTTCCTTGTAACCCTCCTTAGGCTTCGACATGCTCCCTCCCCGGGTCCTGGGAGTCAAGCAGGGAGGTCCGGCCTAGAGGCGAAACGAGGCCGATCTGACGCACCCTCCACTCACAAGGGTATCACTGGGGGGGCACTTCTGCACTTCACTTTTACTCTCTAAAGCAAGCACTTTTCGATTCTAAGTTACGAATCGAAAGAGTATAAGAGAAAGGGCAATTCCTCTACAGACACTGCTTAGGACCCGAAGGCAATACTGCGGTATTAGGAGTAACAATTACAGAAGTAGCACTTCACAGCAATGAAGAAGAGCTCGAGCACCTCTCGTAGACATATTCATAGCCCGTAGGCCATACTACAGGGATAGGCAAAATAAAACTCTACAGGAAGGTTAGCAGGTTCACTACCCTGGACTTTTGTTACTGATTTAATTGGCGTACATTACAATCGATACGCTTCCTTACGGAATTGACATTTTTACGTTAATTGCGTCATACGAATCATACGTCTTCCTTACGGAATTAGACATGTTTACTGATTATTGCGTACATACGAATCATACGTCTTCCTTACGGAATAGACAAAGTCTCACACTCCTTACATGACAAATCTCAACAAAGAAGGAAGATCCATACCCCTCGTACATACCAAGTGCGGATCTACCGAAGCTTTCGGTAGCCACACCCTATCTTTGCAGACACCCCGTCTGAAACTAGCCTAACTATATTCAAGATATTTTAAGCAAAAATGAATCAAATTCAAATCAATTTTAAGATAGCGTATGCCTAGCCACAAATCCAAGTAAATAAATAAAATCAAAAAGACCAATTAGGATACTTAGGGCAATGAAGTTTCCAAAATCCTAAGACGGAGGTACTGAAAACAGGTGTTTTCAGCACCGGCGACAGAAAAATTATGATAGAAAATGGGAATGGAATGGTTCCTGATACCCGCCTCCCAGCGGCGGAATGGGTACTAACCACCTGGCCGACCATGCGTGTGTCGGAAGTTTTTAAAATTCTGTCGGACTTCAGAAAATACAGCTATATATATATCTGACAGTAAGTTTCATGAACAAACCTTATGTTACAAACATAAGAAAGCCTGATTGTTGACATTTAGTCTCAAAACAGACTATTCATATTTTCCATTAATACTCAAATCAAATTAGTAAGAATAGTTCTGTTGTATGCTTGTGATGACAAACATTTATCAATATATTGGTTAAGCCATGGTTTCCTACAAGAATTATCACACACACAAGTGCCACAGTTATGAACACCTCTACAATATCCTACTGTCAACTGTTATTAACCCTTAAACGCCTATTAGACGTATTTTACGTCACGAAATTGTCTGTCAGGTGCTTAATTGACGTAAACAAAACATGTCTACGCTAAAGTTTTTTTTTTTAATTATTTGCGGAGGAAAAATAGTTATAGGCCTACTTGGCGAAAAATTTTGAATCAGGCGCCTTGAGGGATCCTGGGAGTTCACGGATCAAGCTGTTGTTTTGTTTACAAGCGTTACCCTGGTGTGCTGCGCAGATTTCTTTTTTCACCCACTAAAAAGCATCAGCGACACATCACAGAAATTATTTCATCACTTTGTTGTAATTTTTACACCGTTTTATATTAGCCGTTACATAGTTTTATATATGAAAATGTGTGCAATTTCATGTAGAATAGAACAAAAAACAACCCATGGTTGTAACTTTTATCATTTTGAAATATTTTCATATAAATAACAATAAGTGCCAAAATTTCAACCTTCCGTTAACTTTGACTCAACTGAAATGGTCGAAAAACGCAATTGTAAGCTAAAACTCTTACATTCTAGTAATATTCAATTATTTACCTTCATTTTGCAACAAATTGGAAGTCTCTAGCACAATATTTAGATTTATGGTGAATGTTTGAAAAAAACTTTTTCCTTACGTCTGCGCGGTAACTCTGCTGAAATAATCAGAAATTCTTTCGTCGGATTGTCGTAATGTTTGCACCATTTTATATTAGCCATTATATAAATTTATAAATATGAAATGTGCACAATGTCATGTAGAATACAACAAAACAAACCCATGGTTGTAACTTTTATCAGTTTTTCTTTGAAAATATTTCAATAGTGCCAAAATTTCAACCTTCCGTCAACTTGACTCGACCGAAATGGTAAAAAAATACAATTAAGCTAAAACTCTTCATTCTAGTAATACTCAATCATTTACCTTCATTTTGCAACAAATTGGACGTCTCTAGCACAATATTTCAATTTCTAGGATTAATTTTTGAAAAACTTTTCCTTACGTCTGCGTGGGTAACTACCGAAAATTCAGAAATTCTTTCATCGGATTGTCGTAATGTTTGCCACGTTTTATATTAGCCGTTACAAGGTTTTATATATGAAAATGTGTGTAATTCATGTAGAATAACAAAACAAAAAAAACAAACCATGGTTGTAGCTTTTATCAGTTGTGAAATATTTTCATATAATTAACGATGTGCCAAAATTTCAACCTTTTGTCAACTTTGACTCGACCAAAATGGTCGAAAAAAACGCAATTGTAAGCTAAAACTCTTACCCACTCTAGTAATGATCAATAATTTTACCTTCATTTTCGCAACAAATTGGAAGTCTCTAGCACAATATTTGATTTATGGCCTGAATTTAAAAAAAAAAACTTTTCCTTACGTCTGCACGGTAACTACCGAAAAAAAATCTGAATTCTTTTGTCGGATTGTCGTAATGTTTGAACCATTTTATATTAGCCGTTATATAAAGTTTTATATATGAAAATGTCCGCAATTTCATGTAGAATAAAACAAAAAATAACTCATGGTTGTAGCTTTTCTCAGTTTTGAAATATTTTCATATAAATAAATAAATAGAACAAATTCTACCTTTGGTCAACTTTAACTCGACCGAAATGGTTGAAAACTGCAATTGTAAGCTACAACACTTACAGTCTAGTAATATTCAATCAATTACCTTCATTTTCCAACAAATTGGAAGTCTCTAGCACAATATTTCAATTTATGGTGAATTTTTGAAAAACTACTATTTTTACGTCCGCGCGTTACGAATTCATGCATCATATTGAGATAATATTTTCTCTGTGTTGCTTTGATCATTTTACAATTTGTTATATACCAAAATCATCGCAATTTAGTGTACAATACAACGAAAAAAGTAAACTAATTAGCTTAACGTTTTTTGTTCACAGCGCGATTTGTATACACTTGTATATGAAATTTTTTTCGCTCTGTCATATATTCCTATTTATATATGATAATGATATTTATTTTCATTTCTGATGGTTGCATACTACACTTCAGGCAATGACAAAAAAAGGAGCCAAAAATGAACTCAATCTTGAAAACTAAGTGTGCTGAGATTTTTTGAAAAAAACTTTTTTTCCGCTTCGGAGCTCACTCCCAAACGCCGCTGGCATATGGGAGACAGTTTTGGAAATACCGGCTCGGCGTTTAAGGGTTAATATTATACTGTAATAAAATTTTTGTCTAACTGAACATCATATGTAAAAACACACCTTAACTATTGTAATGCAAAAGGCATCAATTTGTTGTAAATTTGTCTTGATTTTCACCTTCTTGGATATCTAAACAATTTTCACTAACACTGATTCATATACTGTAATTGTATTTACTTGCTTCCATGAAGGTACAATATTTTGTCTTAAAGAGCTACATATCCAATTTTGCAGATGGTAAAAACATATTAATAGGTGCTGTAATGCACAATGCCTCAGTTTGAAGTAACCTTCTCCCAACTTTCAACTTCCTTGGGATTTAAGCCCCAAAGTAGTCAGAAGTCATCCTAACTTTTAGCAAAACTACTTGTATGCTGTAACTGCTTTTACATACTTTAGATTGATAAACTCTTTGGGCATCGATTCTTTAGTATCCTCAAGAGCTACATTTTTACTTTTCAGGTAATAGATGTGTATTAAAAGTAATTCTAACTAGTCTTGCAAAAGCCCTCGCTACATACTTGTGAAATTGAAACATTTCATCAAGTATTATAGGTCTGTTTGAGTTTATGTATAAATTTCCTCTGACCAAATGCCTGACCCTATTTTTACATCCTACTTCAGTTGAATGATAGTTAATTCATTCAACTGGCATCACATACTGCAACTTTTTAGCAATCATGAACTAAGTACATTTCATATGGCTTTGGCAATTTTTCTTTCTACTTTTTATATTGTTTACAGTTTCCTATTTTATAAGTTTTGTGTTTATTTCATTTGAAATTTTGACTTAGGAGTTGTTTCATACATATGGTTTAATATACTGTATAATCATTTCTTGCTTCATATGTATAATACCTCAACTCTTGTAAATTAAGTCTGAAATGAAAAAAATATACTACTGACCCCTTGAAGCTCATTCTTCCCCATTCCTGTTGCTGTGGCCATTTGATGGTAACACTTGACCTGTTGTCTAATTTTCTGGAAACAATCTACCACAGGTACAGAAGGGATGGTGTGTATTCTAGAGAGGGACTCCAGACACACATTACTCAAATTGTGCTTTCGTGCAATCTTGCCAAAATGAATAATTGCTTGAGCAGAAGCATGCACGCCTAGCATACTCTGTAATGAAGAAAATGAACTGTAAATATAACACAAAATAAATGAGGGTAGAATAACGTGCAGTCATTTTAAAGACATTTAAAAAAAAAACAAATGGCTATCCTAAATACTCAGGATAACAACATACCACTTCCCTCAATATGTAAGATGGTAATTTCAACATTACAGTATCTGTGTTAATGTAAATACTGCTACCTTCAGTGCTAACTTAGCACTATTCTTACTTTTTTATTTTTTCCAGCTTCAACAACAATTCAGTGTTCCATGAAGAATTATACTTTTATAATAAAATAACGATTTGTATATACTTACCCAGTAATTATATGGCTATTAGTTTCCACGTACAGCAGCCCGATTCAATTTCGCGGGTAGCACTTCGATTGCTCAGTGTAGGTATACAGCGCTGTCCCCCACCAACGGCAAAACTAGGAACAACTTAGTTAAGCACTTCTTGTTTTATGCGTAATGTCCACGGATGGGAGGAGGTGGGCTCTGATCATATAATGACTTATTACCGTAAATACTCGAGTAACGTGCGATCTCGCATATCATGCGCCCCCACCCCAAATTTTCCCCAATAAACAGTGGTTTTGTCACGTATCTTGTGTATCATGTGAGTTCCATTTCCGAGAGCGTCAGTTCATAAGGTTGGTGGTTTAGCATGCTAATAGCCAAGTATTCAGATGTGTGCTGTTGCTAGTCAAGTTACGGTAATTTTCTTACTAATCTCGAGAATTGAATAGAAAATAATCGCAGATTAAAAAAGAATCCCAAAGATAATAAAATAATTGTAAAAATAACACGCCTTGGAGTCCTCTCTCTCTCAGGAATAAATACTGTAATTTGAGTCTTTCACCAACAGGTATCAGTAAATGTGTAGACATTGTGTGCGTGTTTAAAAAATGTGCAGTACACACACATTTCGATGTTTCGGTTTTTGGAATTTTTCAGATTTCGGAAATGTGAGGGTCAGATGCATAAATCAAACAAACATCACTACTGCAGCAAAAACATTTTTTTCCTTTATGTTTTTCATTATTGTTATTTATTAATTACAGTTTATTTAAATAAATATTAATATAATCTGTTAAATGAATGTGAGATAACTAAGATCACCTATAACAAATAGTGGGACAATTAAACCGTATGTTCACTAATAGCTATTATTTTCAAAACAAACATTCCGTAAAACGCAAAAATATATGTACATGACTATCAAAATATAATAATGTTTTGCAGTACAACTTGTGAAATTTTAAACAATAAGTATGACTATAATATATTTCACCATATCGATCTTGAAGTTGAAGAGTCGTAAAATTTTAAGGATGGTCCGGGAAAGGATTTGTACTTCGTGATTACGTATCGCTACAACACCATGTGGTATTTTCATACCACTATATTGATGACGCATCGCTACGACACTGGTATTTTCATACCACTATACATTAAAGTTAAAATGATCATATTATATTATTGTTTTCACGAAGAAATAATTATATAAAGAAAATTATTGAGTATAATTTTTTGCCGTCAACAGTCAGAAAATCACGAACATGGTAACGTTCAAAATTAGTGCCATCCACGGCATATGTCTATAAATAGAACAGAAGCAGAGGGCAATCATTGGATAACAGATCTCCATGGCTACCAACCAACCAATCAGGTGTTAGCTATACTACTCTGAATTTCTTAGAATGAATGTTTACACTCGCGAAGCTAACGATGATGTGTGTGTGTTTTGCATACAATACGTAGTTTTAGTTTTTATTAGTGTAAGTATTTTACTGATTACATGAAAAATAGAATGATTCCTTCTCATTACTTTGAATGCAAAATGGTTTGAAGATTCTTCCGCAAAAAGAAAAGAAAAAAAAAATTTCTTTAGAAGATGATACCTATTTACTAACGCGGTTGACATAGCTTCAAAACAAAATTCAGCTCTTTAATCTCTGGAAAAATATTAATCTTTCTGTCTGCTGGTCACACCCTTTATATCCCCGGCGACTAACACACAAAATTTGTTTGTTTGTTTATCTTCCAAGATGTAGGTATTTATTACCTGTAGGTACAGCACAATTTTTTAACAGTATGCCCATACACACACACACACATACAGTTGCACATGTGCTAATACCTATTGGTTTCAGAGACTCAAGTTAACACTACAGTATAGTTGAGAGGGGAGAGAGATAGTTCATCCTAGATGGCCTTGGTTCATCTCTCTATCTCTCGAAGAATGTTCAAGATTTATTCCTGCTCTTTGTAAATTTAGTCCATGCGACTGACAGCAACAAAATTCATATTTTTTTTTTTTTTCTTCCAGATATGAATTACCCGTACTACACATTTTTAACAAGCATGAACACACTGCAATATACTCTCTCTCTCTCTCTCTCTCTCTCAGAAAAGATACCGTCAATTCAATTTATCAGTATCTTTTCCTGATAGACAGAGAGTAAATATTTAGGACTCCAAGGCTTGGCATATGTCAATTATTTTATTATCTTGGGATTTTTGGTTAATCTTGGGATTTTCCATGGTCAACTCTTGGGATTAGTAAGAAAAATGCAATTATTTGAGTAGCAGTAGCAGCAGCTGCAGCGCACACCCAAATGAATCGGGTAAGCCTAGCACGCCAAACAATAGTATTTACAAAATGAGCTGAGCTCTCTGGCTGGGCTGTTTTGGTCCTCCCACGTGTTTGATCGCATATCTGCCAAATTTATAACAACGACAGAGATAAAACCATTTCTCCCATTACAGACATCAAATATTATCTTTTCCGTTACGCAGAATTCTAAATGAAAATTACGTAGGTTCACGATTGATAAAGTTTTTTTATGCAATAACAAGAAACAGAGTCAGATTTTCTATCACCATGGCATCTCATTTGGTGCTGTTGCGAATATTTCAACCAGTTCCACGTGCGTTTAAATCCCTACTGACTGTACAGTCTGGAGGCAGTTCTCCCTTCTACACATATCTTGATTTCTTAATATCATAGGTATAGAATAAATTGGTGAGTAAGGAAATATGAAATAAAACATAACAGAGTAAGTCGCCAGAGAGCTTTGCCACGGTGACAAGACTATACCTTCCATATGAAGATGAAATGATCAAAGATCTGAAGATAACGAATATGACTGCCTTGATGGCGAAGAATTCAGAGCATTATTTGATGATACGGACATGGAGAGCGACTTTGGAGGATTTTAGTTTATTAATTTTATGCATTTTTTTTTACTTTAATAAATTTTCACTTAACTGCGTATCCTAAAATAAAAATAATGTTCCAGTAACAAATGTTTCTTTTACCGAGTAAAACAAAAAGTAAAAATTCCTTCGGTATTGTGCCTTAATCAACTGATTTGGAAATTATAGATGGTTAGTCTAGAAACAGTTAAACATGCTGTATAAACCAAAATAATGCAAATGGCGCACGATCGCTCTTTTGAATTTTAAAATACAATAGTAATATGAGAATGCATACAATATTATTGGATATAGTGAAGTACAAGTAAAGCATAACTTTTAAAAAGATCTACTGTTTTCCTTCGGTAGTACTGTTGCAATCTGCCGATTTGGGAAAGCATAGACGGTACGCTAATTTTATACTGCGTGTATGATGCGACCCCTTTAAAATTAGCTTCAAAATTAGGTTTCAAAAGTTGCATAATATGCGAGTATATACGGTACTCAGTAATTATATACTGGCTGATTCCACATTGAAAAGAGGTGGGATCATGGACATATTCTACTCCAAAGCATTAAGTCATGTAATGAATTTAAAATAGGAAAGTTGGTAGTATTGAAAAAACAACTCTTGTCGTTCTTATCAGTTAAGAGAGCTATGCAGATGAATACTGCCTCTGATTGGTCCTCATCTTAACTCGTAGTGGCGTGGCGGTAGAGCCAAGGGTCGCCTCCTACTTAGGAGAAACTTAGCAGCGAGGGGAATGCTCCTGTGGCTAGCAAAGTATGATCGGTGGCCCACCCTTGCCCTAGCCACAGCACCAAAATAAAACAACCAAAAAACACTGACATCTACACTGAAATAAAGTCAAGACCTATCGAGTGGTGGTTGCTCCAGGTACATTGTAACCTCTGGCTCTCCAAACTCAGAACCTTACTGGAAAGGTGAAGAGATAATAATAGAACATCCTGTGCTTCCTTCTGCAATGCCATGCCAGTCACTAAAAATGGTCTTGAGGTATTGAAAAATTTTGACACTTTTTAAGCCAACATAAAACATAAGAATCGAAGATCACTTACGCTTCCAGTAGTTGGATGGCAGAATGGGCGTAAAGAGCAAATAACATCTGAAAACGGAAGTAGAGACTGTTCTTACAACCTTAGCTTCACTTTACAGTAGGCCAAAAAACACTCCACAACACTGAGTGTGCCTCCAACATGAAGTCCATATACAATGGAAGATAACACGTTTAGACAGAAGAGGAGACAGGTTCTGGGAGGAACTCTTCTCTTTACACTGGAAGCAGAGCTATCAGGGCACAAATGTCTTCCAAGATTCACTCCAATTTGCGGTGAACAACTAGTAGTTGAACACTTTACGGATTAGAAAAAAAGTGTAAAGAAGACAAAAACCGCTGTGCTTGTCTGAAAAATCATTCTGAATCATTTCAGTGTCCTATGGACCAATTGTGATGAAGCAGACGACTTACATACTTCTGTTGTACCGTCGAGCACAAGATAGGAACCATAAGCGAAAATCCACAGCCAACCAGAGACTTCAGACTGTGATGGCTAGGCAGAAATTTGAATTAAGAGATAACCCTCAACTGAGGATAAACAATACAAAGATTAACAGTACTCTGCACCTCACTCAACTCTATAGGCTGAGTTGACTGGTAGCACATTCCATCTTAGAATAAATTTTTCTTATAGAGCTATAGAGTGCACAACAGATACCCTAAGTACCTAAGTACATTTTAACCAAAATAAAGGGAAAGAAACCCACTTGTTCGGTAATAATGCCACTAGTCTGTGGTACTAAAGGCTGCATATTTGCAAGTGTAAAATCACCTTCAAATGGAACCGGAATGCATCTTTCATCTTTTGTGCTTGTGCACACAGCACATTGCTGTTACTCATATTCAATCACATACAGATCCTAATCCAGATTCAGAAGTCAATGGTATCTTTTGAACTATTGACTCAGTCTCAGTTGCGTTAGTAAACAAGGTAAACTACTAAAGGCATGAGACTGACCTGACTTCAGTAAAAAACAATTGGCATGAAGCTCATATCTTCCCTTTTTTTTTTTTGCATTACAAGAAATAGTATCAACACTCCTCTTAGCATTATGCAAGATGCTAATATCCAACTGGAAAGTCATGTGCATGACTCTCCTGGAAACTATGTTGTAAGTTAAAAGTTGGTTTATGAGAGGCTTTATTACATGAATGGAAGGAAGATGAGTAGCCTGCTACTCCATCTAGACAAATAAACTCTCTGCTGCATTACCCACAGATGCACCAGGGGTTAGTTCAATACCCTCCTCCATGAGTAATAACCTTGTCATCAATTGACATGTTCCTCAGCAGGAACTGCTAATAAATGTGGATCCTTTTCTATGGATGGACTAAAACTTATAAGCTATTTAATGGAAATTCTAGCAAAATTTCTGAACCATGGACATGAAAA
Organism: Macrobrachium nipponense; assembly: GCF_015104395.2. Classification (NCBI taxonomy): domain Eukaryota; kingdom Metazoa; phylum Arthropoda; class Malacostraca; order Decapoda; family Palaemonidae; genus Macrobrachium; species Macrobrachium nipponense. Next base: position 57,789,708 of record NC_087217.1, on the reverse strand, counting down.
CTATATTACGATAAAAACACTATTCATAAAAAATATATACCTAGCTAGATCAAATCAGATGTTTAGCATAGCGAGAAAAATAATAATTTGGATCTGATACATAATCAGAACATAATCATTCACTATGCACACAATGATTTAATAATCATAATACACTTGATCTGCAATAACAACAATATCCAACTACAATGGGTAAGCAAAGATGAATAAACTACTTTATGAAAAAGGTAAATAATGAAACTGGGCAGTTCTTATAATAGTTCTCACAGCCAACACTTACAACCCCTACCCTAATAGAAAAAAAAAGCCCAGAGAAGCACTGGAAAAAAAGCATCAAGATTCGAGTGAAATAAATTTAAAAAAATAAAAAACTAGTTTTCATGAGAAAAAATACTGCAATGCTGGGAGTAGACAGATGAGATTTGTGTAAAAGTAAATAACAGTTCTTTATTAAATCTAAATTAACGTCAAACTTACTTGATTCTCTCCTGAATCTGTGTAGTGATTGACAATAAATTGATAATGATGCTGACGCCAAGTAAAGATATCTGACCAATGCGAAAGATCATCTGCAATAACTGGCAATCTGTTCCGCCATGTCTTTACAATAGCTTTCATATCATGCAGAGAGTTTGTACGGCCATGTACTAATCCCTGGTGAATTTGACAAGCCTCTTGTAGTTCCATAACCTGTAAATAAGGAAATAAGGCATATCAATAGTAAAATACAACTTGTTAGTAAAAAAAAAATAAAAAAAATAAAAAAAAAAAACTCCCAAACCTAAACTCTGGCATGTATGAAAAATACATGACACATCTATACAAATGAAGCCTATTCAAGGTAAACTTACCAAAAATATTTTTCATATAAAATAATACAAATAACCTAACCTGTTGAGCTGCTTGCAAATATGGTAGGTGAATATGTGACACGATATGAGGAAGTCTTTTCCATTCTCTAATACAAAGGACAGTTGCTGCTTCAACTAGTTTTTCAACCAGCTTCAAGTGCTCCTCTTCAGGATGACATATAGCCAAATAGCCTCGATAAAGGTTAACCTGTAAAGTACAAATACCATTTAAACAAATGGGAACTCATTGAACAGATATTTCTAAACAGTCAAGGAACAAATTTCACCACAACATCCAATTTCACAGTAACAACGGGTAAATTGACTCCAGAACCAAAACAGCTCCTCTTCCTAAGTCCACTTACTTTCCAAGCCAACTCTTTTGGATATGACTGCTCAACATGAGCCAATGCTTCTTTCATTCGAGCCCAATTTGGTACCCTCCATGAGCTCTCCAAAACTAAAAGAGAATTCCCAGATGCATCACTGCTTCCATATTCCTGAACAAAGATCCCACTGGTTCATTCCTTAGCATCTGGGAGTGGATAGAGAAAAAGTTCTTTTTGAAGCAAGGCATCACAATCACTTTTAACATTCCAGGATATGAATTTGTTACTTGAAATAAAATCCCTGAAATGACTAAGAAAAATTCCTTTAAAAAGTATAAAACTGAATTTCATAATTTTTTAAAGGAAGTAAGCAAATAATATTAAATGTATATTAACTAGTCCTGCTGGAAGATTTGTTGCTAAAAATTATATGGTTATGCTTTCTAGTGTGCAGAATTACCATATTTACTGGGTAGACACTACCATCAGTGGCATTTAGTCAATGACTATAATTACCATTACAATCATTCTCACTATTATAATCATACAACAAAATAAAGCCACTGAAAAAGACCCAAATGAATTAATGAATGAATTCATGATTGGGAATCTGGTCACTCTTTAATAGATGCAATGAAAATATTCAGTATGCCTAATTTCAAGGGGAAACTTGATGGAATGTTTAGATATGAAGCTGGTTTTAGAAAATGCTGTTTTGCCCTTCTCCAGTAAAATACCACAAGATTTGAAAAAACTCTCATAACGACAAAATGAATCATATACAGTTGACCTCTGGTTATGGTTTTGTTGGGGATGCATACCACGACCTCCCCCCCCAGCTAAAATCCACAAATACTTGACATCCCTCTAAAAATGCTTATAAACTGCCTATTTTGATAATTTAAACATCAAAACAGCTCTAAAATGCTTAGATCTGAGTATTTTAATAGTTTTTACAAAAAAAATGCACTTAGTCACAAAAATATAAAAATACAGTACAGGCAGTCATCGGTTAACAGCAGCAAATGACTAAAAAAGGCACATCAAACATAAGCAAGGTAATGACGATTTGGAAATCAGACTGAAATTACACCCAAAGATAAGATTATATATAATCTAAAATGATCTGCACTTCTATACTGACTAGTATTATGGTATGACAATGAAACTATGTTTAAGAATTTGTCATCTAAAAATATGAATGGTACCATAAGGAAAATTACAGAAGTACCATATGTAGAAGTGATAAGTATAAAGATGAGATGGAGATGGTTTTTGACATGTCTTCTGTGTCACACTGGAGAGGACAGTATATGACGCTATCAGTTGGGCTCTTGTGCATGTACAGATGTATGGAATTTAGGGATATAGACCAAGCACTGGAACCCTAAAGCCCTCAGCAGTAAATCTGATAACATGGTGCGGTGATATGATAATAACTATGCTTTATCTATGCTTTCATAAACTATTAAAACTATTCATTAGTCATCACGGATATTTGAAAAAAATAATTACAAAAATATATTTGAAAAACTGAATATTTACTTTCATAAACTATCAAAAAAATTTGAATAATTTATTAGATCAATTCTCTCTAAATTTTGAAAATAATTTGAATAACTTAGTTCTGAACATTCCACTTGCCCAGCTTGCTATTATTATTGTATTATCATTAGTATTGTCTTCATCATCATCATTATCAACTTTCACAATTGCCATAATTACTTTATCTTGACAGGCACTCATTCTTAAGCAACAAGCCAACCAGTAATTTCCTTAAACTACAGTTTTCCATAAAAACAAAAAAGTCTAAAATATTGATAAAAAAAAAATGAGACAACATAATGAATGGGTCAAGAGTGAAATTAATGGATAAAAAAATATGTAAAATGCTGACAGATAAGAATTGTGCCACGGTAATGAATGAAAAGCAAGTGTACACACACACACACACACAGAGCAAATCAAAACTGAAAACGGACCTTATCCATCTTTCCTCCCAAAGCTTCATCTCAGACTGGAGCTTCACAGGTGCTGGCCTCACAGCAATATAAGCACGTGCCTTTGACATTGCCAATTCATAAGCAGCCTGAGCTTGTTCTAAGAACCCATGTTGTTCATAAGTAACAGCCTGGTAAAAATAACAACAGCAGTGTACTTGTTCAACAGCCACTTCACTAAAAATTTTCTGCTCTAAATGTACCGACCATATAAAAGTAGGCGGTCCCCGGGTTACGACGGTTCCGGCTTACGACGTTCCGAGGTTACGACGCTTTTTCTTAAATATTCAATGGAAAAATCCGTCCTGGGTTACGACGCTTGTTCCGAGGTTACGACGCTGACGCTTCCGACGCTCCGAGTTAACGACGCTTTAAAAAAACCAGCATACTATGATAAAAAATCCTTTATAGTTTAGCACAGTATATATAAAAATAAGTTTCTGGTTAGATTACAACAAAAATTTTGAGATTATGATGATTTTCGACACTTTTTATGTTGTCTTTTTCTATGTTTTTTTAGTGACGCCTCATATGCGGAACTAGTTTCCGAGCGAATGAATACATACTAGTACATATAACAGTCCAAAAAGAAAAGCGCAAAATAATGAAAAAATCATTGCTTGTTTCCAGTAATAATAACAAAATGAAGTTTCTGGTTAGATTACAACGCAAATTCCAAGTATCCAAAGAGAGACATTATCCAGTAATTTTGATCAGAGAGAGAGAGAGAGAGAGAGAGAGAGAGAGAGAGAGAGAGAGAGAGAGAGAGAGAGAGAGAGAGAGAGAGAGGCGTCTTCCGACGCTCCGAGTTAACGACGCTTTAAAAAACGCATACTATGATAAAATCCTTTATAGTTTAGCACAGTATAATAAAAATAAGTCTGGTTAGATTACAACAAAAAATTTTTGAGATTATGATGATTTCGACACTTTTTATGTTGTATTTTTCTATGTTTTTTAGTGACGCCTCATATGCGGAAACTAGTTTCCCGAGCGACTGAATACATACTAGTTTACATATAACAGTCCAAAAGCGCAAATAATGAAAAAAATCATTGCTTGTTTCCGTAATAATAACAAAACGAAGTTTCTGGTTAGATTACAACGCAAATTCCCAAGTATCCAAAGAGAGACATTATCCAGTAATTTGATCAGAGAGAGAGAGAGAGAGAGAGAGGAGAAGAGAGAAGAGGGACGAGACGAGAGAGAGAGAGAGGAAGTCTTCCTTTTTTTTTTTTTTGGAGACAGAGAGAGAGAGAGAACAAGAGAGAGGGGAGAGAGAGAGAGAGAGAGGCGTCTTCCGACGCTTCGAGTTAAGGACAGAGAAGTGTTCGGTTTCGTTAAACGGCCTCTGACTCATGCCAGTAAATGTTTGTTGATACTAATAATATAAGCCTATTTAAAGATACGTTACTTTAATTAGTCTATATGATACGTAAATAGTAATCAACTGTTCTTGTAGCCCTCAATATTTGGCAAAATCGAAGTATCCAAAGAGAGACATTATCCAGTACGTAATTTTGATAAGAGAGAGAGAGAGAGAGAGAGCAGAGAGAGAGAGAGAGAGAGAGAGAGAGAGAGATGAGAGAGAGAGAGAGAGAGAGACGCTTTGGCAACAATGGTGGTCTCGGGGGTTTTTTATAGCTTCCTTCTGCTTGATGATCGTGGATAATTTGTAGAAGGATTTCGACCATACCGTTTGCCAAATCGACGATACGAACGCCACGTTCATGCTTTGCTATAATTTCATGTTTTGCTTCCATCGAAATCATTTCTTGGGTTTTTTCTTATCACCTGCTTTGTCTTTAGCTTTGAGACCCATGGTTAATAATAAAATAGACAAAATAACACGAAAAATAGGCGCAAATACAACGAACTAAACAACGACGTGTTAACATGCAGCACCAACAAACAAACAGACTGAACGCCATTTATCGGTCGCCTATGACAAACTAACACTCATCGCAAAATCGTATCTCAATATTTCGTTGTATATCAAAGCTTGTATTTTCGCAAATTTCTGTTATATCTCAAAACATTCGTATATTAGGGCAATCGTATGTCAAGTTTCCAATGTAATTTGATCAGAGAGAGAGAGAGAGAGAGAGAGAGAGACGCTTTGGCAACATGGTCTCGGGGATTGACGTAACGTTTATTTTCTGAACAGATAGGACAGAGAAGTGTTCGTTTCATTAAACGGCCTCTGACTCATGGCAGGAAATGTTTTGTTGATACTAATATATAAGCCTATTTAAAGATACATTTACTTTAATTAGTCTATATGATGACGTAAATAGTAATCAGCTGTTCTTGTAGCCCTCAAGATTTTGCAAAATCACTCCAGGTTGTACATAAAACTTCAAGAATGTAGTGTCACCAGAGGATTACAATAGTTTTTACCTTCAAGAACCAGCATTCTTTTATGAAAATAACTCCAGGTTGTACATAAAACTACAGGAAACGACATGTAGTGTAACCAAAGGATTACAAGTAAGGTTTTTATAACTTTTTATTAGTTTAAGACATATTTCCAGCGTCGTTACCGGCTTACGACGATTTTCGGCTTACGACGCCTCTCAAGAACGGAACCCCCGTCGTAACCCGGGGACTGCCTGTATGACAATTGAGGTTTTCCTCAAAATAATGAGAAAAAGGAGTTATTAAAATTTTGCCAAATTACTTACTATTATTATAAAGAATTAGTTTATACAGACTTCTAAGCCTAATAAAGGCTCTTCTTGGGCTGATATCATCAAATTACTACAGTAACAAATATCTAGTGGCAGCACACTCACGAAGTCTTTCAGAAATTCCAGAGACCTTACTAAATAAGAGGCAATCTCTGGATTTAATTTAGGTTTTTGAAAAATCTCCAAATTTAAATTATGTGGTTGAAAAATGCTTTTGTCAGATATGTGGTTTTTTGATTTCATAAATAATAACAGAAAGTTGGAGAAAAATGTCTGAGAACTGTGATTACTACTCTTTACCAGTATTCTGCATTTGATCTGGATCAATGTAAGGGGTTTTGGTGTATTTACAACGGAAAACCCATAAACTTTTTCCAATTTAGGCTTGAGATTGAGGTAAAATAAATCAAAATTACAGTTTAACAACCTTAACATTATCTCAACCTCCACTAAAACCACCAGTGAAAGGTGTTTGAAATTACAAACCCTCTAATCTAAATTTACAACTTTAAAGAATGGCAATATATATAATGACATAGTTGACTGCAAATAGCATGCTGGAAATCAATATTCCTGTGGGCTGCAGTGCTGAACTGTGATTTTCTTTTACCTGCTTTATCTCAAGATAAGTTATTTCAAATTATAAACAGTATTAAGTATTTTTTTTTTATATATTATGCCCATATAAAATGAAAAATTTTTAATCCTAGCATAAACTGATTTTGGACATCTTAACATTTTAAAGCAAGTACTATGAGCCTCCTAGTTTCATTCAATCAGCATTATCTGAAGAGAATACTTTGTTCTAATTTGCAACTTTAACAACACTTGACAGAAAAGTCACATGTTCTTTATAAATTACATATTCTTGGTTGTATTGCATCAGTGGAATTAAGGTTTTGTATACTAAAAACTTTTGTAATATTTTTGCATACTGTATTACTACAATAGCATTTATGAAATTTACTTCAGAGTTTAGTATCTTCAAATACTTCATCCAGACTGCTAACTATTAAAGGGAAGTTAAAGCATTAAGGCTCAACTACTTTACAACAGACACTGGTTTCTAAAACACATAATACTTACAATTCTGGTCTCCTGATAATAAGCAATGGTTTGCCATAAGCCAGCCCAGAGATCTTCTTCTTTCAGCAATGAGTACATTTCCGATAATGAGTCAAGCACTTCCTGCAAAGTATAATCACTTTGACATCTAGTAATGATGACATTTTAGCACTATGTCAAGATACAAAATTGATTTTCTCATTACCAATTTCAACTTATCTAATAAGAAGAAGTATATTAAATCTGACCTGTTGAGGATTGGCATATGATTCAAGGTCATACGAATCATAAAGATCCTTCTTTGTAGCACGTGGACTAGTAGTAGCCCCTTGTTCCAAAGCTAGCTGCTCAAGAAGCAGTGTCATACGGTGCCACAAGTTATGGCTTTTACCTAAGTACTTCATATTGGCAGGTCTAATCACAACAGGTGGCTGACACTGAGCCAAAGCCTCAGTAAAAGTATGTAATGCTGATGGATGGCAATCCTTTTGAATCACATGAGACCCAGAGCACAAGAAGGGTATCACTTCACTGGCTATGCCCTAAAACAAACAAAATTAAGTGAATTTCAGTTTCTTCATCAAATAATAAAAGTGCAATACTCTTTCTCTACCTTTCTGGACATATTTTACAGAATTGTGTTAATTCTGTCTCAGCCATCCCTACTAAGGCGAGAAACCATAATTATCACTAGTTTTGTCAAATAAAAAAAAATTATCTATACTGTCATCAATCTAGTATTAACCGTGTTTCTAAACAAACTAAATCTAAATTTAATTTGGCTATTTGAATAAAAGCTAAAAAAGAAAACAATTTACAAAGCTAAATTATATTAATTTCTTTATAAACTCTTCACTCAAAAAAGAACTTATTTTTAATCCACTATACAAGTATATAGACTCCAAAGGACTGTTAGCTGCTAGTCAATGTGCATATAAAAAGCAGTTAGGTGTATCTGCAATGCTCTCTTAGATTTGACATGCCATTCGCAAGAAAACCTTGATAAGGGTTTTGTGCGTAAAGGAATTCAAATAGGTTTTAGTCCTGCTTTCAATTTAGTATATCATGAGGCACTTATTTATAAACTTCAGAATCTTTGTACGTGGGCAGCAGCAAGTTGCTGTTGATGGGGTCTTAGCAACCACGACCTATTGCGTCTAGAGTTCCACAAGGTAGTTCTTGGTCCGGTGTTATTTTGAGTGTATACAAGTGATGGTTGTTGGCCTCAAAAACAGGATTGTTCAGTATGCCAATGATGCAACCCTTTTTGGTGTAGTAAAGTCTCCACTTATGAGAAATGATGCTGGCCTTAACCTCAATCCTGCCACAGCATGGATTAGTGCATGTTGTAGTTGGTGGGGTATGAGCCGAACTCCAGTAAAAAAAAAAAAAAAAATTATTAGTACATCTCAAACTGATTTTCCACCCATCCTCCCCTTCAAGTGGATAGGACTCCGCTGAATGAGTCTGAAGCTTTAACTATACGTCATTATCGTGTCTTTCAACTCATCTTGATTTTGAGAAACATCAAATGGAAGTGTCAGCAAATGCTGCTCAAAGTTATAATTGTATGTTAAGACCTAATATACTTTCTATATAACAACAATAAAATTAATGCAACCTGTTGTAAGTCATTTGTCCTTCCTTTACTATAATACTGTTCTCTAGTGTGGTTATCTGCTTCTCCTGGAGATTTATCTCCTTTAGATAAGTGATTTGTGGCTGTAGGTTCCTGTTCCCTAACATTAGCAGTTATGACTTGGACCATCAAAGGATGATCTTGCTTGTCAATTTTCCATATGTTGTATTTTAACAGAGGTCTTTCACATTCACAATGATCCCTGATACCTTTCCTCCTGCTGAGAGCTATGAGATTTGCTTAACAGCAGCTTCAATATGCAGCAGATATACCTTGCTGTCAAACTCCTCAATTCCAGAGGTCCTTTATTCCTCACACCATTGGACTGTGAAAGTCTCCGTAAGGATGTTGTGCAATTGGAACCACAAAAGTTCAAGCATAGATGCAATGCATTACTTCCCTAAGACAATTATCCCTATACTTTACTATCATTTAAAGTCAAGGAAATCCTTTCTCAAAGTGTTGAAACAACAGTTTAAGAGCCTTGAAAGTAGTTACATCAATTATTTTCAAGCTCTAGTTACATCAATAATGATAAGTTCAAGAATTTGCACCACAGCTGCCAAATAACACTTAATCACAGAAACTGAAGGTCTTTCTTGCAGATACAGGTGAAGAAAGAAGTCTTCATTTAACAGTATGTACACAGGTACTGAGATTACTGTTGACTTTTCATATAAATCTACAAATTTTCACCACTTATAAAGATAGAAGTTATTTTTCATGAACAATTAATTGTTGTGGCAGCAATTAGGATTGAGGGGTTTGCATGCAACAATTCAAACTGGTACAAAGCACTTTAAAACAGTAACATCTTCAAGGTCAGAGGATACTAATTAAGCTTTTGGCACCACCCTTACAATACAGTCTTGTTAACTTAACATCACCAATTTCCAATTTCTGCTTTTCTTCCTCATCTCAAACTTCTGCATTAGCAGTCCAACCCCTCAGTAAATCATGAGTTAAAACAAACTCAGAGGTGCCAACCATACTAACCTGTTGCTGCTTTTCTGATAAAATTTTCCAAAGCCTTGGGAAAAACTGCAGCCACACCCACTCTCCAAGGTTGGTATCCATGTGACACAACTGAGATACAGCTGCTAAGAACTGAGGTGTATACACTTCTTTAACACCTTCCATAAATTTAGCCTGAAATAAGGAAGACAGAAGAATCAGTTATTTTATTTGACATTCAAATTCCACAATATCTGGCGTTTCAGTCATCAAACTATCAGCAAAGTTTGACTATCCAAAAATAAATATCCAGTATTGACATCCATCTCTGTAAAGCAAATCTTACTTTCAATTATGTAATCCTTTTGTGAGTTACCAATTACATATGTACTTTGCATGGCAAACTGTATGGTACAGTACTAAAGATTTTTTGCAGCACCACTTTAGCTCTCCCTTTACTTTATATCCATTCCCTTAGGGGAAGTTAGACCCCCTATTTGGGGGTCTAACTTCTTTAATTTACCACATTCAATTTCCACCTTTTATTTAAAAATAAATCCTACTGGTGAGCCCTAAGAAAGTCTAAACATGCAATGCAACAGTCTCATTAAACTAATTCAAAACAATATTAATCAAACAGTAACACAAATTTTAAAATTTTTATTTTCCCTAGGTTTATAAACCAAAGATTTTATGTAATAGGATTCCTCAGCAAAAGCTGGAAGTGGCAGGTGAAGCCTGGTAACAGGGCAGTTATCTTGTAGTTAGGGGTGAATCAACTTTCCCTTTAGAATCAAGTTGCAGTGTTGTAAAGATTCTAAAATGATAATTTTAAAAATAAAATAAGGTTTTGTATATACTCACCCAGTAATTACATAGCTATTAGTTTCCACGGACGGTAGCCTAATTCAAATTTCGCAGGTAGCGCTTCGATAGCTATCACCCAACGGCAATACTAGGAACAACTTAGCAAAGCACTTCGTTCTGTTTCATGCATAATGTCCATCAGAGGGGAGGCAGGTGGGCTCCAATCATATAATTACTGGGTAAGTATATACAAAACCTTACTTTAGTATAAAAATATCATATTTGTATTGTTACATTTATTGATCTCCTCGTCTACCCAGCATTTAGTTAAATATTTTGATTGCTAGAAAAGCTGCCATTTTTGCCGAATCAGCTGACTTCAAAGGGGAAAATGCCAGCCAGAGATAGGAATTTCCTGGTAGAGAGGGGGAATAGAGTCTCTTGTCAGCCTTAGGGACATATCCCAAAGGGAAGTGTGTAGCTAGCTAGGTACTTATTAGGCCTACGTCTTAAGCTCCTTTTTCCTGTGAACCCTTAACTGGCCGTATGTTCTGTTCCAGGATGCCCTGCTCTTGGGGGGGGATAAACTGAACCCATCCCCCAAGAAACACACCTGCCTTCGATCTCAGTCGGCTCCAGTCAGTAACCCAGGACACAGTCCTGCCCAACCAGCCTTCCATTAGGCCTACCACGGCGCGACTGGCGTGCCCAGACCTCAGACAAAACGGATGACAGTTCCCCTACAAAGGTCCACTTCCAATAATGCATCCAGGTACGTCTTGTTGAATCAGTCATGTTGCCAGTTCTTTCCTTTCGAATCCAGTAACTGATTTCATTTCCCAATTCAACCTCCTAATGCTCAAATGAACATTCCTTTGTTCCTTTCATTGAATATTTCATTTAACACTAAGAGTTCCTCCCCAGTGTGTTAGACAAAGTGAGTAACTGTAACTTGTGCAAGAAATCTTTAATTATTTTGTGTCTAATCTGGGATTTCTTCCAGATTTGCTGAGTCATGTGTCCAAGTCTTCCGCCCGGCAAGGCTGCATTACCGCAAGATAATATGAATAAATTTGAAAAACAGGATTACGTGAATCTCATTTTTAGCCAGCTTATCCCCTTGTGAGAGATAATATTGGTCCCCGTGCGGATAAGCAGCATTTACTCTTTATCCGGCCAGGCCATTTCAACGGCCTCTTGTAATAAATATATGTAAAGTAATTAGCTGAGTTTTCTGGGCGACCTCTTTCTCTAAAAATAATAATACCAAAACCCATCTTTTTTGTTTAAGGTAAGTTAAAATCCAGTGACCTTGCATTTCCATAAAATATTTTTCTCTTTACGTATTCGGTTCAAATGAGGCCCCGATACATAAAAGTATATAAGATTTACCCCAGTAATTTATATAGCTGATTCCACCCTTTATGAAAGGAGGTGGATCATGGAGGACATTTCCTACTCCAAAGCATTACGTTATGTAATGAATTTGAAATATAAAAGTTGCTAGCATTGAAACAACAATGCTTGTCGTTCTTATCAGTTAAGAGAGCTATGCAAATGAATAGCTACTGCCTCTGGTTGGTGCACACCTTAACTTGTAGTGGCGTGGCGGTAGAGCCAAGGGTAGCCTCCTACTAGAGGAAACTTTGCAGCGAGGAGAATGCTCCTATGACTAGTAAAGTATGTACCATAGGTGCCCACCCTTGCCCTGGGTGCAGCACTAAAAGAAAACAACCAGAAAACTGACATCTTAACTGAAATTCAGTCAAGACCCATCCACTGAAAGTGGTGGGTGGTCCAGGTACACTGTACCCCCTGGCTCTCCAAACTCTGCACCTTACTGAAAAGGTGAAGAGATAATAATAGGAGAACATCTTATGCTTCCTTCTGCAATGCCATGCCAGTCACTAAAATGGTCACAAGGTACTGAAAAAATTCAACACGTTTTAAGCCTACAAAAAACATATAATAAGCGAAGATCGCTTACGCCTCAAGTAGTTTAATGGCATAATGGGCGTAAAGAGCAAATAACACCAGAAAACTAATGAAGAAGAGCTTGTTCTTTATCCTTAGCTTTGCTTTAAAAAAAAAAAAAAAATCCAACAAATGTCTTAAACATGAAGTCCATATAAACTAAAAGACAACACGTTTAGACAGAGGAAGAGACAAGTTCTGGGAGGAACTCCTCTCTTCACACAGGAAGCAGAGCTATCAGGCTAAGTCTTCCAACGTCACTCCAATTCGGGTGAACAACTAGTATGTAACTGAACACTTCTATGAAATAGAAAAAGATATGGAAGACAAAAAACCGCTGTGTTGTCTAAGAAATCATTATGAATCATTGCACTGGCCTATGATCAATTGCAACGAAGCAGACTTATGGACTTCTGTTGTACCGTGGGGCAAACAGAAAGATGATAAGTCTAAAGAGACAATTCTCTGTCTGATGATTCTTGGAATGGCAAATGTGGAGTACAAAATAGGAACCATAAGTGAAAATCCAAAGCCAACCAGAGACTTGAGTCTGTGATGGCTGGGCAGAGATCCGAATTCTAAGTTAACTCTGCGACAGAGGAGAAACACTACTCTGACGAACAAACACTCAATAGAAGGCAGTTTCTGCTCCTTACTCAACTCTGTAGGCCAAGTGCCTGGTAGCACATTCCGCATTGGAATGCATTTGTCTTATAGAGCTATCGAGTGCACGACATATATCCTTGAGCACCTACGTACATGTCAACCAAAACAAGTGGAAAAAAAACCCCTGGTTTGGTGGCAATGCCAACCCTGTGGTGTTGTTGCCAAAAAACCAACACTAAAATCCAATTAAAAATCTGCAACTCTTGGAAGGCCTGGAAGGCTGTCCTGAGTTTCAGGAAATTAAGAGAAGGTACTATTGTCTCGGTCACACACTAGAAGAATCAACCTCCCAGCATCGCCTATACTCGGACGGTACAAATGATAACAGATGCATGTTGCAAAAATATACAAATATGTATATTTGTAGGCTCCTGTGGTCCAAGCATCGCCTAATTCTTCTTCACTTCGAGAAGAGTTAAAAATAAGGGACTGGAAGCAGACCTTCATTCTCTAATGAAGAGAGCGAAGGTGAAGCTATCCAAAGGAAAGCTCTATGATGATAATGGGACACAGAAGACGACTAGTTCATACCGAACTAGTCGTTCCCAAAACGGGAACACTGACTGGAAAGACCCTAAGATTAAACCCAGGAACATAAAACTCTCGCATCCGGACTCTGGGGAGAGTAATCCATAGAGTTCCTCTTATTCAGGATGACTGTTCTTGTCCGCTCTTCTGGGAACTAGCGGGAGTGGGTGATAACGCACGTGATCAATCAACTTGCAGTGTGATAGCCCAATTCAGACTTAGTTAATAAAACGTATTCGCCTAAGCAAAAAAGACGCTTCTTGAAGGGAGAGCAGAGGTTTCACCCACCAAACAGAGCATTCTCTTCCTACAACTGGTTTGATGGCGGAAATGCAAGAGAGAACTGAGTAGAGTTGACTGCGCCAAAAGTTGGCGAGAACTTGCCACTTCTCGCCACGCATCTGTCTTCGTGATTGAAACTTCCCGATGAGGACTACAAAGAACCTCTTTCTTGACTCTCATGATGTCCTGTCAAGTGTGTGACTAACGAAAAGATCACCTAGTGTCGACAAAGATGAAAAAGGAGACTGTGTCGTCGGGGGAATTATGCAACCATTACGAATTACTTTTAAAGGTAATTATTAACCAGCGGCTTGCACGCAGCCTAATACCAGTCAGTAAATAACAAATGCAAAGGTTCTAAGATACAAAATGGAATAACATTAGAGATTTATTTTTAGGTAATTTACTGGTGTCAGGCTAATGACCAATGGCCAGCAAACAAAATCTAAACACAAAAGCTTGGCCTAAAGGAATGATGTAAAATCAAGATTACTTAAGGCAATTATTAACAGACGGTTTGCACATAGCATAAGCCCGGTTAGTAAAACATATGTGCAAAAGTATTAGGCCTAATTGAATGGAGTTACATTCAAGAACTATTATTGGAGAATACATATATCCGGCTTGATGATAATCTGAATTAAACAAACAAAGGACAAGTTCATCCTGCTCGAAGGCTATGAATGCGTTCCAGTGGTTGTGTAACACTACCGAAATCCGGTGATATAACCGGAAAATAAGAACAAGCTGCTGAAGGCACTTGATTGTTTAATCAAGCGCAGCAGGAAACAGAATGAAGTGCTTTGCTAAGTTGTTCCTAGTATTGCCATTGGGGGACGGACACAGTATACCTACTACCTACACTGAGTTATTGAAGTGCTACAACCACAAAATTTGAATTAGGCTGCGTCCGTGGAAACTAATAGCTATATAATTACTGGGAAAGTCTCATATTCAAAAATTGCTTCTACAGAAAATTTTCCATTTTTCACCATACATTTTTTTTCACTGTAAAGGCAGTCCCCGGTTATCGGCAGGGGTTCCGTTCCCAGGGGTTGCTGATATTAACCGAAACTCAGTGATTTATGGCAATGATAACCGGTTATCGGCACCACAAGGTGCCTTATGGCGCTGATAACCAGAACTTGTCCCGTCGTGACACCGTAAATTACAGATTTTATGGCGCTACACTAGTGCTATAAAAAACCGGATCGCCGATAACCGGGTACTGCCTGTGTTGGTTTTTAAAATATGTTCTTAGTTGTTGATATTTCTGGCATTCCATAATAAGCCTTATGTACAACTGGGGTATAGTTTTGCCACCATGAAGAGGCCCTCTCTAGCATGGCGTTTAAAGATCTGCCCTGTTGCATGTGTGACAGACCTTTGAATGTCTTTGAGACCAACTCTAAGGCTATAATTATAAGATTATGGGGAGGGGTTGTTTTCATTTCCTGGCATTTTAACCTTCTTCCTAATCTGCCCTGCTTAGGATTTGTCTTCAGTCCATTTCTTCTCCACATCCAGCTACTGCATAAACCAAAGCACACAGATGCCAATAGTTCCTGGATTACACAGGTTTTATTTATTAAGTTTACCAGATTTCCAGCTGGCACTAGAAGATTATCCTAATGTTAAGACAGAAGGTTTGTTTCTTATATGAACAAACAAGTTTTAAAAATGTTTATGAGGACATGAAATATATCTTGAGTATTTTGTAAAAAATTGATGTGGCATATGATGTTTTTATTCTTCTAAAACAGAGAGAGAGAAAGAATCTGTTGTATATGATTGCTGATTTTCTCACTTCAAACTTACACTATGTTTTTATGCTTTATTTTCCATGTTTCCTTGTTTACCAATTTATTCTTTACCTATGATATTAAGAAATTAAGATATTTGCTGAAAGGGGAAATGCCTTCAAACATACCTTGACCACCACAAAATTTGCCCCTGAAGACAGTCAAGCAGCTTATCCATGGATTTTAAACGCACATGGAGCTGTTTGAAATATTGGCAACAGCACCAAAATGTGATGCCATGTTAATAGAAAATCTGATTCCACTTCTTGTTATTGCATAATACATATACAATCATGAACCCATGTAACTGACTTAAAATTCTGCGTAACGAAAAAGATATTCGATATCTGTAACTGGGATAAAGAAATAATTTTATCTCTCTTGTTGTTGTTAAAGATTTGGCAGATATGCAAAGATTAAACAAACATGGAGAGGACCCAAACAGCCCTCTCAAATTGACCTTTGACCGCTATTCTTAAGGACTTTACCGGTGGTCCTTAATTTCTGTCTTAGTGCCTGTTGTATTTTTCTCAGAAGTTTCGGCAGCAATAAATGCTTATTCTTGCAGAGTGGCCAAGCCATTTGAAGATGTTTGGCAACCATTTCACTAGATGTACTCTCTAGTGCAAGGAAGTTCATCATTCATGTACATGGTTAGGATTCCGCCCGATACACGAGTTAATATGGGCTAAAACCTCCTACCACTTGGAGACAATTTTTAGCATTGACTGCCCATACCAACCACTTAGTTAAATTAGTAAATTAGTAAATTGCTAGAAGCGCAGCCATTCTCTCCAAATCAGCTGACTGTAGAAGGAAAGAGAAACGCATGCCAGAAAAGGCATTTCCGTTTAGGAGCGGGGGAAAAAAAGAGATAAGGCCATTAACTTAGGCCTCGATTTTAGAGTAAGAAAGGCAAGTCACAGGATTAGATAGGCCTTGATGTGGGCTTTAGAGGGATTCCATAGCCTAACACCTCTTTCCCCAAATTTGCTGGTTGTTTTTTTGCATCTTTCCAGACAATGCCGGAGGCTGTAGGTGCAGCTCAGGCCATCCCATAACACCTAGCCTCATTCTCAGTCCAAACGCGAGTAAACGCCAGGACGACCCAAACGTGTTCCCCATCCTTTAACTGGAAGTCAGCCCTTTGTCTAAACACGCTGGTTGGATCCCCTTCATACATCACGCCACATGTTCAAGCCTCAAAGGGTTAAAGGTACGTCTAGAAAGTGCAAAATCCAACCAGCCCTGTTCCTCCAAGACGACTCTTGACTAATTCCAATTTCAAAATGATATTGTTATGATACAATAAAGTTTGTTCATACTTACCTGGCCGATATATATATAGCTGTATTTTCTGAAGTCCGACAGAATTTTAAAAACTTCCGACACACGCAGTGGTCGGCCAGGTGGTTAGTACCCATTCCCGCCGCTGGGAGGCGGGTATCAGGAACCATTCCCATTTTCTATTCATAATTTTTATTTCCACTGTCCCCTGAGGGGAGGTGGGTGGGTACTTGATTATATATATCTGCCAGGTAAGTATGAACAAATTTATTGTATCATAACAATATCATTTTGTTCATGAAAACTTACCTGTCAGTATATATATAGCTGAATCCACCTTTGGAGGTGGGAAGGGACAGAATGAGAAGGATTTTTTTTGGGCAAACAAATGCATGCAGATGATTTACATCTTGGTTCCACCTGTTAGCATAGCTGGCTTCGTGGTTACTGCCACGTAAGTCTGCTTGTGCTACTAGAGTTGCCAGCGAGGTAGAGACCTATATAGCTGTGCACTCCAGATGATCTGTCAACAGGGGCGAGACCACGGACGTGACTAGACCATATTGACCATACCATGAGGGCTAAGAAGTAAAATAAATATATATATATATAAATATATATATCACCACCTGACCAACCTAGCCAAAGTTAAGGTGTGTTAACTAAGGCTTAAGAGTTAAGAAGTCGCCGTTGTCGGCGACTCAACAACTAAATTAAGAGCTCTTCCTAACCATTTTCTACAGGATAGGATGAGTGGTACTTCTTGCCCCCAAGATTGTGTCTGCCAGACAGTATGGCCCTAGCGAGCAGGAGATCTCATATGCCATCTTCACATCTCGCAGGGAGTGTGAAGTGAACACAGAGTTGCTTCGCTAAAACATGGTACTCAGGATGTTGCTGAGTGCCATGCTCTGTTGAAATGCTTCCGAGGCCGCGCCCTCACCTCGTGAGCATTCAGATAAAAGATTTCAAAAATCTTGTGTCAAACACAATGAAGGAGCATTTTGAAAGAACTCCTTAACACTAAAGCCAGGCTGTTCTTCGATATGGGCAAGTCTGGTCTTTTTCGGAACACTGCAGATTGCCCGATTGACTTCGACTTTCTTGAGTTTTATGTAGATAAAACTTGAGAGGCCACCCGACAGGGCCACAGGAACTTCGCCTGGCTCCTGCCCACTAACTTGTGCCATCCTTGCTTCCAAGCTCCTGGCCCAAGGACAAAACGGGTTACCATTCTTCTAGGCCACAACGGAAGGGTTAGAGAGCACACCGCCTTGCTGTTCTCTAAAGCCAAAACTTGTGACGATGGCTTAAATCTCACTAACCCTCTTTGTCGTATCTAGGGTGGTTAGAAGAAGGCCTTCCTGATCACATGCAAGAAGTTAACAGGTAGGAGAGAGGTTCGAATGCTTTGACATCAAGAACTTCAGACTACGTCTAAGTTCCATATTGAAAGCTTCGATCTGGACATGCACAGTCAGTCCGTCTGTACTAAAGTCAGGTGACCGACCAGTTGACCAGTCAGACGAATCAAGGACAGCAAGGCTGTACCCTGAAGCATAAGGACTATTCTTCGCTGAAGGATGAGTGTCTGGACTGCCTGGGCGATAAAATCTAAGCAAACCTTGGGGGGTGTATCAACGCAACCCAACGTCGTCAGCGAATCAACTCCTGACTCGAGCTTCTGGTGCCAGGAGAAAGGAGCGAGGAGCAAAAAGGCGATTCAGTCCCGAAGGAAGAATGCCTGACAGTTCCAACCTGGTCTCATGTTACACGATCATCGGGGGTGTATAAACGCAACCGACTTCGTCAACAAGAAACTCAGGGCTACTATATGTCGCCTGATCTCGCACGAGTGTCTGACTCCGAGAAAACAGGTGAGACAAAAAGTAGATGGTGAGCGTGGTTCGAGATTCCACAGAACTCAAAGATCGCGAAGGGCTTTGTTGTTTGACAGACGCAAATCTCTGAGCAAAGGCCGTCAACACATATTTGCGTATTCTTTAATAGTTGTGACTGCCAGCTTATCCCATTCTTCAGACGGAAATGGAAGACGGTAATCTATTCCTGTCAACCATCTCGATAGCCTGAACGTAGTCAAGACTCAGCGAGAGGTTATAGGTACCTTTCGAGTTAGAGTAGACCGACTCTCTCGGAAAAGGTCCTTGAAAGTGAACTAGGAAGTATGTGACCTCTGTGAATCCAGGATCCTGAAGGCCAACATGGGGCGATCAGCGTCATTGTCGTCCCTGTGACGTCATAAATCCTCTTATTACATTTCCTAAGCGATTGAAAAAAGGGGAAAAGAGACTAAATATCCATCCCCGTTCAATATCATAGGATGGCGTTTAAATGTACCGATCCCGGATCGAGAAATAAGGGAGCAGAGAAGAAGAGCCTCTTCGTCCTCAACATATCCAAAAGAGAAAATGAAATGAAAGGGCGTCCCTAAAGTCTCCACAACTCTCAACTTACTTCTAAAGAAAGATTCCACTCGGAAGTCAATAGTTGCTGCCGTCGATCGAGACTATTCGTACGGACTCGCAATCCGGTAACGAACCTCTAGGAGGACGTTACATTCTACGCCTGTTGTTATAATAGGCTTTCTCGTAAACTCGAACAGGGACCGAGAGAAGATACTTCTTAAGATATGAGAGAGCTGTGGAATATCAGAGTTGATCGGACCACTGGTTCCCAAAACTCGTTACGAGGACTGGAGGACTACCGAATCGCTTTTACTTCTTTCAGATTAAGATCCAGGACATCTGAAACCCTATCCAGATGTCCGGCACCTTCTTTCTATCACCTCAGGTGATAAACGCACTGAGAGATGTTCAGAATCATTCCTAGATCTTGAATAATATTTCAGTTTCCCGGTAGGAAAAAAACTGTGGTCTGAATTGCAGTCTATTCGGGGAAACAAACTTCTTCAGGAAGGAAATGGTCCCCAGCAAGCTCATCCATTCCCTCCCCGAGTATGCTTACTTCCCTAATAAGGCTGCGCTTTGCCTAAGCAGGAGAGCATATAAAAGTGCAATGTTGCGGTAGACTCGTAGTTCTATACCGTGCGGTAACGAGCACCGAAAGGATTAAGAGATAAACTCTGTGAACATAGTAAGGCAAAAACGAATGCAACGTTTATTCATTCACGTAAGAATCCCCTCAATCTTAGGCTAAGTCCGTGATTGTAGGGCAGAGTTACAGTTAGTCAGTCAATCCCGCAGGAGAGACGTAACCGCCAGCTACGAGGATACTGTTAGTCAGTCAATCCCGCAGGAGAGAGAGACGTAACCTACGGCGCCTGACAGCCGAGCGTGACAGCTAGCAGCCAGCAGCTTACGTAACGCGTCTCTTAACTTTATGTCTGGGTTGCCAGCTACCTATTCTACGAAGAATAGGTCCGTTATTTTTTGAGCCGAAAGACTCTCAAGCTGGTATATTTAAGCGAAACAGAAAACGCTAAATATATAGATGCGTTTGTGTCGTCAGAACACTACCATACAACGGTAAAAGATAAATCGGAAACTCCTGGAAGGCTGCAGGGAGTAACGATTAAATGTCCTTAAAATAGACAATAGACCTCTCGGGTGCCATCCGAAGAGGTAACTACAGCAAGCGTATATGACTTGAACCAACCAGAAGTAAAATAACGCAAGGCAAAATATGAAATTATATCACAATAAAGTTTGTTCATACTACCTGGCAGACATATATATAGCTGAATTCGGAAATACAGCTACATACTATCTGACAGGCAAGTTTCATGAACAAAACTTAAGAGAATCGAAGCAGTCAGCTCAAGCTTCTTATGTTACTGGACATAAGCGTTCATTGACGTAGTCTACAAGTCTATTTTCTTGTACCGAGTCTGCGAATGACGAATGAGAGCTCTTCCGAATCTGTCAATAAGAGCTTATTCGCTTACGCAATATCAAGTTAATGAGATGTTTGTCAATGAGAACTAACCCATTTACGGGACAAAGAGATATTTTGTCAATGAGGGGATACCCAATTACTTGACAAAACGAAGTATATTGTCAAATGGGGGAAAGTCACTGAATTGACAAAACGTAATCCAGGAGTCAAGCATTTAATTTTTCGATTCCCGTCTCAAACGAGGAAGGGGCAAGAATCCTGTTAAGAGACTGGCTTACGGCAGGTAGAACGACGATGTTCAATTCGGCAGCGTAGTCCCGACTAGAAACTAACAAAATCTATCATCTGAAAAACCCTTTCAGATGGGCTAAAAAGCGTTGCAAAATTATCCTGGGAAGAGGAAGAAACTCTCCAACCAGCTTCCTCTCCCGTATCACAACTAATGCCTGCTAAAGCTTAAATTTATTGGCAGTATGGCAAAGGAAGTCCTGTCTTGCGCTTTCCTGAAGAGCGTCCTTTTGATGAGTGCCTTTGCAAGAATCCCACTGAACGTTGCCGAGAGTCCTGACGTGCAGGACATCGAGCCCTACATAACCCGTAACTGCCTTATCGCAAAGTCTTGACTGCGGTAGTGGCAACTTAAATTTATTGGCCGAATGGCAAAGGTTGCAGTAGAGCAAACGAGATCTTCCCTTGAGCTTTCCTTAACTCTCCATCCACCTATGCGAAAAGCAATATTAATTGACAGAGACCTCTTGAATTCACGAAACCCGATGTCTGCTGGGTTTCGAAGAAGAAGTTGTCTGTTCACTTTAAACTTCCTCCGAAGCACTGCCTACTTCACATTCTTTGCATGGTGAGTAGAAGGTATCACCGGAGGTAGAGGTAAACATTCTTTAGGCCCATATCTGAAACAAGAGCTTGAAGAGTTCAACAGAAACGTTCAGCCAGGCGGACACACCTGGCGTGCGCTGGTGCACGCTCGGCGTCCACTGGCGCGCGATCGGCGTCCACTGGAACGCGCTCTGGCGTCCACTGGAGCGCGCTCGGCGTCCACTGGAGCGCGCTCAGCGTCACTGGCGCGCACTTGGCGTGCACCCGCGCGCGCCTGGAGTCCATCCGAGCGTCCCGGGCGTCCGCTCTCAAAAGCTTCCTGCTACTATGACTTCTTTTACGTATTTCTCGGTGGAAAGACGGACACGAGTTCAGGCGACGTTCGCCTTCTTACTTCTCACTGAAACGCATAACGAGAGAGAGAGA
Organism: Macrobrachium nipponense; assembly: GCF_015104395.2. Taxonomy (NCBI): domain Eukaryota; kingdom Metazoa; phylum Arthropoda; class Malacostraca; order Decapoda; family Palaemonidae; genus Macrobrachium; species Macrobrachium nipponense. The sequence goes on along the minus strand of NC_087217.1, from coordinate 57,767,698 downwards.
GAGGACGTGAAGCGTCTCTTCTATAAAGCTTCTATTTAGAAGGCGCGAGTCCTTCCGAAAGCTCCAACCCCTGCATGGGGAGGACGCTTCGGAGGACGAGAAGCAATCTTTCAGGATTCGTGCACGCGCAAGCACTTTGGCAGTCTGGGGATTTTCATCAGAAACTGCCGAAGGCACGCCAGATCGGTGGGGGTTCCTTGTAACCCTCCTTAGGCTTTCGACATGCTCCCTCCCCGGGTCCTGGGAGTCAAGCAGAGGTCCCGGCCTAGGAGGCCCCGAAACGAGGCCGATCTGACGCACACGCCTCCACTTACACAAGGGGTATCACTGCACTTCATGCACTTCACTTTTACTCTCTAAAGCAAGCACTTTCGATTCTAAGATACGAATCGAAAGAGTATCAGAGAAAGGGTAAGTTCCTATACAGACACTGCTTAGGGCCCGAAGGCAACACTGCAGGGTTAGGAGTAACAATTACAGAAGTAGCACTTCACAGCAATGAAGGAGAGCGAGCACCTCTCGTAGACATATTCATAGCCCGTAGGCCATACTACAGGGTTAGGCAAAATAACGTCTACAGGAAGGTTAGCAGGTTCACTACCCTGGACTTTTGTTACTGAGTTAATTGCGTACATACGAATCATACGTCTTCCTTACGGAATTAGACATGTTTACTGATTAATTGCGTACATACGAATCATACGTCTTCCTTACGGAATAGACAAAGTCTCACACTCCTTACATGACAAATCTCAACAAAGAAGCAAGACCCATACCCCTCGTACATACCAAGTGCGGATCTACCGAAGCTTTCGGTAGCCACACCCTATCTTTGCAGACAACCCCGTCTGAAACTAGCCTAACTAGATTCAGATATTTTATGCAAAAATGAATCAAATTCAAATCAATTTAAGATAGCGTATGCCTAGCCACAAATCCCACAAATCCAAGTAAATAAATCAAAAGACAATTAGGATACTTAGCGGCAATGAAGTTTCCAAAATCCTAAGACGGAGGTACTGAAAACAGGTGTTTTCAGCACCAGCGACAGAAAAAATTATGAATAGAAAATGGGAATGGTTCCTGATACCCGCCTCCCAGCGGCGGGAATGGTACTAACCACCTGGCCGTACCACTGCGTGTGTCGGAAGTTTTTAAAATTCTGTCGGACTTCAGAAAAATACAGCTATATATATATCTGACAGGTAAGTTTCATGAACAAAACTCCTTTTTTATCACTACTCTATTGAAATTCCTTTGTCATCATCGGGGCACTTGCTACCCCTGTGACCTGTTCAAGCTTAAGTCTCCATTCAATATTTCATTTAAACACTAGAGTTCCTACCCCAGTGTGTTAGATAAAAGTGAATAACTGTAACTTTGTGCAAGAAGTTTTTATTTTATTCTGTGTCTAATCTGGGAACTCTTCCAGATCTTTGCCGAGTCATGTGTCCATGTCTCATCATTCGCAAGTGCTTCCTTAACGCAAGATAACTATGAGTAATTTTGGAAACCAGCATTGACGTTAATCTGATTATGGCTAGCTTTTCCCTATTGTGAGAGATAGGATTGGTCCACATGCGGAGAAGTTGCATTTACTTTTTCCCAGGCCATTCAATGGCCTCTTGTAAATAAATAATGTAGATTAATTGGCTGGATTTTAATGGCGACCTTTCTAGAGTAAAAATAACCAAATCAATCTTTTTTAAGGTAAGTTAGAAGCAAGTTATTCTGCATTTTTCCCTCTAATATTTTTCCATTTACATATTTGGAATCTCAAGGCCACCCATACATAAGATCATTGACTTCTACATGTTACCATCACCAAACCTAAATGACAAATTTTTAATAAATTTGTATTTTTCATAACTAAAAATCCTTCAGTCTTACCATTAGGGTAATCTTCTAGCACCAGCTTGAAATCCAGTAAAATTAATAAAAACTTCTGTGATCCAGGAACTATTGCACCTGTATTTGATCATGGGGTATTTGGGAGTTCCCACGATGCCTTGGGGATCTCATGAGCATACAGTTACAGTGGTACCTCGAGATACGAAATAATCCGTTCCGAGGCGGCCTTCGTATTATGAGTTTTTTCATATCTTGGAACACATTTTACAGTAAAATACCAAATTTGTAACTAATTTGTATTTTTCATAACTAACAAACCTGAGGTCTTAACATTAGGATTTACTAGCGCCAAGCTGGAAACCGGTTAGAATTATTATTACTTGTGAGATCCAGGGACTAATGGCTCTATACCAGGTCACGGGCATGTATACCCAGAATGCCCACGGCTACCTGTGACCACCAGTTATATTTCTAACCCAGTTTAGACTACTAGAGGGGTGGTTCCAGGTGGGCCTTTAACTGTTAAGACCTCAGGTTTGTTAGTTATAAAAAATACAAATTAGTTACAAATTTGGTATTTGTTCATACACGAACAACCTTCGGTCTTAACATTAGGATAGACTTACTATTGGAGGGAGGTAGTCTCTACAACTGACTGGGAGTTTGCCCACCTTATCCATTTCTGAATATATAGGGAATTCTAAGAGAATGGACAATGAACCTAGGGACCAAAGATATAAGCGGATCTATTGGTTTTCTCCCACTGGGTGTAGATACCATTCTACTTTTTACTCTTGTCCCTTGCAACTGGATCCACCTTCAGCCCTCTTTTCCCTATTATCTAGAGGGTGTGTTGCTACTGAAAAGTATATCATCACCTAACGATAGCTTCACAGTATGGCTGACCACCTCACCTGCATCTAGTCCGTTCCAGCACATGACGGTACTTCTCCTTCATATTGCCCGTAGTAAAGGAGTAGGAAGAAAGTAGTAAAGAAAAAAAAGACCAGTCATCCCATTCATTCTCTTTCATACCTTCATCTTAGACTAGACGCAAACTGACCCGCCAGGGGCACTGGGTGAACTATATCACTTGTTGGGCTGCCACCACTGGACCCAAGGAAAAGGTGTCCAAGGATCTATGGGCAACATCTTTCAAATAAAATGAGGTGAAAGTTGTTTGGCATTTCCGCACACCACGCTTTCAGAATTCTATCCACAGACATGTTCTCTTAAATGCCAGGGAAGTACTCACGCCCCTGATGTCATGAGCTCTAGCTCCCACCTGGCTATCTGACCCTCTGTCTTCTGCCGTATAAGCATCTCTGATCGTCTCCCTTAGCCAAACGATATTGTATTCCTGGACACTTCCTTCTTGTTCCGTCCTGTACTTACGAACAACCTCCGGACACCCCGGCCTGAGGTGCCTTGTTTCTCTTTAAGTACTCCCTTAGTGCCCTGACGGGGCACAGGAACATCTCAGCTTTGTCGTTGTCTACAAAGTCTGCCAAGGAAGGTATGGTAAAGGAGTCGAATCTGCCGTCTACTATTGTTGGATTTTGGGTCTTGGCCACGAATTCTGGGACAAACTCAAATACCATTGATCTCCAACCTCTCGAGTGCTTTATGATATGAGAGGCCATGTAGCTCCCCCACCCATTTTGGTTGAAGCCAGGGCCAATAAGAAGACTGTCTTCAGGGTCAGGCTCCTATCCGTGGACTGCCTTAGTGGTTCGTAGGGGGGTTTTGTCAGACTACTCAGTACCTTGGTCAGATCCCAATCTGGGGCTTTTAGCTCCTTTGGTGGGCATGATTGTTCAAAGCTCCTCATCAGCATGGCCAACTCCCATGAAGGCGATATGTCCACTCCTTTCATTCGTAAGACTGAGGCTAGAGCCGCCCTGTACCCCTTCACTGCAGATACAGACATATGCTTTTCTGTTCTGAGATATATCAGAAAGTCTGCTAACTGCTGAATAGTGGTACCGAGTGGAGGACAAGTTCCCTCTACGACACCAATCACAGTATGCTGACCACTTTTCTTGGTATACTGTCGCAGATGATTTTCTGATATTACCTGCCATCTGAGTTGCTGCTTTCTGCGAAAACCCTCGCGCTCGGAGGAGATACTTGACAGTCTCCACCCGTGAAGTGGATAGGGACTTCACCGACTGGTGGTACTCTCCACGTGCGGCTGACACAGAAGGTTGCTCCATGGAGGTAACTCTCTTGGCACATCTACTAGGAGTTCCAGTAGGTCTGGAAACCACTCTGCTTTCGGCCATAACGTGGGGCTACCAGGGTCATCTTGAGGTTCTGAGACCGCATTACCCTGTTCAGAACCTGACGGATTAGACAAAATGGAGGAAATGCGTACACGTCCAGATTGTCCCAGGGGTGTTGTAGCGCATCTTCTGCTACTGCCTCTGCGTCTGGGACTACTGAACAATACACTTCCAACTTTTTGTTGTACCTGGTTGCAAATAGGTCTACGATCGGTCCTTCCCACAACATGAGCATCCTGTCCACTACCTGTTGGTGCAGGGACCACTCCGTTCCCAGAATCTGATCCCTGCAGCTCAACTTGTCGGCCACTATGTTTCTTTTTCCCGGAATATACCTGGCCTTGATGTCTACCAGGTTCTCTATAGCCCACTGGTGAAGTTGAACTGTCATCACATGTAACTGCCGAGAACTAGGCCGCCTTGCTTGTTTATATAAGCTACTACTGTGGTGTTTGTCTGACATCATACCACTGAGTGTCCTTTACTCTCTCCCTGAATTCCTGTAAGAGAGAAAGCTGCTTTCAACTCCAGCACGTTTATATGGAGTTCTCTGTCCTTGCAACTCCATTTTGCTGACACCATCAACTCCTCCATATGGGCTCCCCAGCCTTCTAGTGACGCATCCGAGAACAGCAAGAGGTCTGGGGAGGATTGTTGAAGGGGGACACCCACTGGTCAGATTGTCGTCGTTCACCCACCACAGCAACTCTTTCCTCACTTCTGCCGACAAGGGAATTTGCTCGTACGGGTGATCTACTGTTGGTGACCAAAACTCCTTCATCCTCCATTGTAGGGACCGAAGGTGTAGCCTTCCTTGTGGTACTAGCTTCTCCAGGGAGGTTTAGGATTCCCAGCACCACCTGCCACTGTCATGCTCGCTGTGTCTGTTTTCCCAGAAAGGCATTCACCACTTGTTTGCATTTCTCTACTCTTTGGTCTGTCGGGAATACTTTGGCTTGTGTTGTGTCTATCACCATTCCCAGATATTCCAAACGTTGACTTGGATCCAACTGCAACTTCTCCTGATTCACCACAATACCTAGGCTGTGACAAGCTGCAGGAGGGCCGCCCTGTCCCTGAGTAATTTTCTCCCTGGACTTTGCTATCACCAGCCAATCGTCCAGATATCTTATTAGCCTGATCCCCTGAGCATGCGCCCACGCCGACACGAGGGTGAACACTCTTGTAAAAACTTGAGGAGACATTGTCAATCCGAAGCATAGGACCTTGAATTCGAAAAGCTTCCCCTGCAAGACTGAAGCGGAGAAATTTCCTTGAAGACTGATGGACTGGTATCAAGTATGCGTCCTTTAGATCGACTGTCAGCATAAAGTCTCCGATTCTGACTGCTTGTAGAACCGTTTTCGGAGTTTCTATCTTGAAACTGGTTTTCCTTATAAACAGATTCAGCGTTGACAGGTCTATTACTGTCCTCCACTCCCCATTGGCTTTGGGTACCAGGAAAATCCTGCTGTAGAAGCCTTTTGCCGGACTGCATACTTGTTGCACAGCTCCTTTTTCCATCATCTTCTTCACTTCGTCCTGCAGAATAGTGGCCTTCTGAGTTTGTGGGCATAAGTGACGTGGGGTAATGGTTGATCTGTCAGGGGCGGGGTTACCTCGAACGGGATCAATACCCGATCCTGAGAACATCCACCACCCACTGCTCTGCCCCTAGTTCCTGCCACACCTTCCAGTGATTTTGCCAGGCAACCCCCACTGGTGTGGCCGAGTGATGGGAGGCGCCCATCCTATCTTCTTGAGCCTCTCCCTCTTCCCCTATTGCCCCTTCCTCTGTTGTTTCTATTGTGAAAGGGCCGATGAGTTATCCTCTTTGGGGTAGAGGGTCCTTGTGACTCTATTAGGGATGCTATGTCTCACTGTCTTCTTTCGAGACATCTGCTGTTTGTCTTCCCTCCAAAGGAGTAGTTTGACTGTTAGACGTTTTCCTATCTGCCTGTTGCACCAACCTATCGTTAAGTGTCCATCCTTCTTCTATCTATCGCCTCTTCCAGTATGATCTCTGGCAACAGCAGTTGCGATTCCAAGATATCCCCATTCCTCATTGCTAACAGGAATCCAAATCCACATTGCGGCTTAGTCTAGCCAACGCTGCATCTCTCCTCATTAGCAGGATATTTGCCCAAACATTGACACTTACGTTTGTCAGGTACGCAATCGCCTTGGAACCTGACTGTAGTAATCTAATGAACAATGGTTCATACACTACTTTTCTTGTTGCTTCCGAGGATGCAATCTTCGCAACTGCTGTTGACCAAAGTCTAACCAAGAAGCAGCCTGAAAGACAGAAGAAGCTGTTGCTTCTAACGTAGCAGCCTCTTGGTACGTCATCGAAGGGCACTCCATTTTAAACCTGATCCAAGGTTAATCCAGGCCTTAATCTTACACATTAGGGTTCATTTGTCTAGACAGCAAAGGGACCTTCGGTGTCGTATAATATTTCCTTTGCTTTATCATTGGAGGGGGAATAAATTTAAATGATCTATTAGATCTTAAGGAATTATCCCTCCCTGCAATCTTTGCGTTTACGTGTTGCAAGACCGATTCCGCATGACTCGAACAAGGCAATTCATACGACACCTTGGTATCCCTCTTTAGTCCAAATGCCATGTCAATTCCAGAGGAAGCATACTGGCCGGTGTTTCTGTCTTCTCCGAAAGGTTATTGAATTGACGAATCAAATCAATCACCTCTGCATACGAGGCCAGAAACTCTTGGTTTTCTCCTTCCTCCGGCTCTAGTGTACCATTCTCCGGCAAAAGGGATGTTGTCTTGCCTCTATCTTCTGACCGACGGCCCGGAATTCCACGGCTGCCTGCCCCTACGGCCGCGGTCTCTTTGATCTTTGCTGGCCGCTGTTGGCTCGATCCCGGATAGTTAGCAGGGGAACGAGAACGTCTCACTCTTTCTCTGCTCACGGATCTCGAGCGAGAATCTCGTCTAGATCTCCAAGATGAAGGCTCCCTTCAGACAGATATAAGTTCGTCTCTATTAGTATTGGCATCGTTTTCGAGGCGTCGGCGAGCCCTCCCGGCCTCGACCTTCTATCCAGACGGACACTGCCTTCCACGAACGTATCCGCCGAGGTTGCCAACTCTCTATTTTTCGTACTTTTAATAGGAGCCTTATCGTCCTTCGTGCTGCACCTTTCGCCGCCAACGTCGATTTTACCAGAGGTATCGCAGTTTTTGCGATCCGAACTGGCAACTCCGCCTCGGCTGCTAGCCCGCCGGCCGTCACCTCTCGTTTGTTCGGATTCTTGCGAACGGTCTTTGTCTGCCAACCTTGTGCTTACTAGCCACTGACTTCCGACCTTCCTGCTGACTTGGAAATGACAGTCTTGGTCCGAAGATGAGGAAGAATTGATTCTTCTCCTCTTAGCCGAGGATCCGCCAGGAACTCCCGAATCCTCCTCCAACGCTTGACTGGCGCTCGTCCGTGACGTTATCGGACTTAGCGATGACGCCGAACTAGAGGAAGAAGACGAAGAGGGCGAATCACACTTTTTCTTTTTGTCTCTCTTATTCATTCTCTTCTCTATATCCTGTAATTTCTGCATTACAGTTTGCATTGACGGGTACAGAAGGCGTATTAGCGTCTGGGTGCAGCGGAAAAACGGCCGAGAATCGGTCTGTGACGTCATCACGCCTGCCATATCGGTGTGTGACGTATGTTGTGACGTCATCCCTCTCGTAGGGAGAGACTGAGAGGTTTCTGCTGGCAACCGCACGTTTGCTGCCAAAACTACCTCCCACGTTCTGCATCGCTGTAAACACTGAGTGGGATGGTGAAGCCGCGGCATTAATTCCCATAAATTGCAAGCCCGGGGGATGAGGAACATTCAGCGCTGCCGGACCCTGCTGGAACCGTGACGTCATATAATGCGCAAGCAGACCATCCAAGGTTGGTACGCCTGGTAGGCCTAGCGCTGACCACGTACCATCTAACCTATGCGCTTGAGTAGCAGGCCTGGAACAAAGATGGCGGATCTCCCCCTCTACTTGCTGGGAACAAAGGAGAGTGCATATTATTAATAAGATTACCCAAGGCCCCTCCTGACGTTTCCGATACAGAACCGCTAGGAGAAACCGAAGGGTATGAGACAAATCAAAAGCAGGTGGAGAAACATATGGAGCAGCCTGGTTTATTGCCGATACAAAAGAAGCCGGTAAGGTTTGGTCATCCAAAGATGGCGTCACCACCTTCCTTTTGTATTGGCTTTTCCCATAGAACTTCTTCCACTGTTCCACCGACCAACAGCGACCAAACAGAACACGGATTAGTAACCGTACATACGTTTTCCCTGCACCTACTACACGTTGGATGAGGATCCGTCGACACCGAAGTTAGGAACCTAGAACATGGAAAGCCACTGACTCCTGGGCATTTCCTTTGTCTCCTCTTCGAAACGGTAGACAATCCCGATGTTGAGGCAAATTCTCCATCATACCACGTATACACTCTTACCACACACTGATCACACTTGGAGAAAGAAAAGGAATGAAAAATCAAAAATGAAATGGATAAAGAACGGGCAAACTGAAAACCGGCTTTAAATCAGATAGACAGTAACACGTCTTATCTTAAAGGCGGTAGGAAAATAACTGGTGGGTCACAGGTAGCCGTGGGCATTTTCTGGGTATACATGGCCCCGTGACCTGGTATAGATGCCATTAGTCCCTGGATAATCACAAGTGTAATTTTAATTCTACCGGTTTCCAGCTTGGCGCTAGTAAAATCCTAATGTTAAGACCGAAGGTTTGTTTCGTGTATGAACAATGGCTAATCCGTTCCAAGCCCTCCAAAACACCCCAGTAAATATATTTCCAGGCCTAAAACACATGTTCTAGGGTTACAACGCCGATCCGACAAAAGAAATTGACTCCAAAAAGGCAAATACTGTACATACTTGAGTAATATTCAACTGCCACCTGTAATGTTCACCCATTTTAACTGCATTTATTAGGACTTTAGCATATGTCCCTTAGCAAAAGCCTAGCTTATGTTAGCGGTTGCTACTGTAGCCTAGTCTATGATTCTGACATCTAAACCTAAAGACTAAAGGCTTAGAATATGCCAATAAAATGTATAAATAATCAGTATGTACTCATTTTCAAATAATTAATCATTAACTATAATACACAAACAAATCAAAAACAAACCAAACCTTCCAAATCGATTGTTTACATTCAGCTCTTACCCGTCTTACGAGTATCGAACGAGCGCCAAGCAATCATTTTTCCTAGCACACAGTAAGCCATAAATTGTCATTATATATCTCTTCAACTAATGAAACTACCAAACAGTATAATAACCATTCATTTCTATTCTTTATTCTATCTTTACCTAATGGAGATACCGAGTTACTGACAGCTATAATGAAACATACGTATACCTAACGTAATAATAAAACAGAAGAATTCTAAAAAATAACGTATTTGTTGGCAGTCTGATTTATTTATATTTTTATGATATCTAATTCACAATTTTTTTATTAAATGTATTGCATGTACTCCATTTCAAATAATTATTAAGTAACCATTAACTATAAAAAAAAAAAAAAAAAAAAAAAAAAAAAAAGCTTCCCAAACCGTCTGTTTACATCCAGTACTTACGAGTATCGAACAATCGACAAGCAAATCACTTTACAACAGTCAAGCCGTACATTTTCATTATCTCTCTTCAACTACTGAAACTACCAAACAGTATAATAACCATTCATTTCTATTCTTTATTCTATCTTTACCTAATGTTTTTTTTTTTATTAAATGTATTGCATGAATAAGTTTTTCAATTTACAGCATCCTTTTTTTTACCAATAGAATACTTAAAGCACAAGGGGTAGATGCTGACCAATAGGAGAGCAGGACCTTATGGGGTGACTAGCATCAGGAACCAATGGGAGAGCAGGAGGTTGGTGGCGAGTTTACTCGGTTGGCGGCACGGGAGTTTCAAAATTGTTCTCGGTGGTTCCGGGCGAATCTCGGGACTTTACAGCAACAACCTTTCGTATCTTGAAAACTTTTCGTATGTAGAGCAGTAAAATGTTTCGCATTGGCTTTCGTATCTCGAGTTTTTCGTAAGTAGAGCTTTCGTTATCTCGAGGTACTACTGTACTTTCTTACCATCTTTTAAGAGAGGATGTGATTACTCTCTACCTCTTTAGCTGGTTTTAGTTTGCCCATTTTCCTATCTTTTTCTCTAGGAGTGCTGTGTGTGTGATCTGGTAGGTTATATAAGTTGTGAGAGATCATGGAGAATTTTACCTCACCAAAGAAGCTTTCTTTGGGATATCTAAGAAACAAAGGAAATGCCCTGGAGTGAGTGGGTTGCCTTGTTCGAGATTTTTACCTACGGTGTCCTATGAATTCTCACCCAACGTGCAGTAATCCATGTTCAATTTGTCGTTGTTGGTTGGTTGAACAATGGAAAAAGCTTTATGAGAAGGGTCAGTACAAGAGAAGGGAGATGCCACCATCTTTGGATGACCAAGCGTCTTCAGCTTCTTTGTTCAGATAATGCATGATACTGTTCCATAGGCTTCATCACCTGATTTGGTGCTTCCCATATCCCTTTGGTTCCTCTAATGAGTCATTGTTGGAAGCATCAGGAGGGTTTTGGGCAGTTTACAAAGATTGTGCATATGCTTTTAACCAATCACTAACACACACTGTTGAACTGCAAGCTGTGGTCCAGGATAGCACAATTAATAGTGTGTCACCAACACTGAATAATTTTAGATTTTTTAATAAAAGAATATAACTCTTCCTTCTTTACACTACTTACAAATACAGAATAAAACTCTTCCTCCTTTTTTTACTACTAACATACAAATTTTTTGGACATGCTGGAGACAGTGGCACTCTGATCCAAACACACACATTTCTAACCCTTAACATATATGTTAACTGAATTTTCTTTCTGCCTAATTGTTTTTGCTTCTGTGTGCTATGCTTCCTCTTCCTCCGACTCTAACCTTCCCTGTCCTCTCCACGTGTAATGACATTTATCTCCTCCTACTAAATACTGGTTCAGATTTTATCACCACAGCAAGGGTCTCACTCTCACTCCTGTTTGACACTGCACCCAATAACACTTCTTGCCTACCAAAAAATTTCCTTAGGGCTTGCTTGCTGCATGGAATCAAACATTTTATCTGTTTTCACTAAAAGACACTGTTGTTAACGCTATTTGTTTTATCTTTAACCTCTAGCCCTGCACTGTCCTAGTAGACTTAATGTTGAAATACTATTTTGGTATACTTACTTTGTACCTCTCCCGAATTGCACTTCTCTTACATTCCAAAACCGTACTTCTCCATTGTATGTTCCTTCTCCCTTTTGTAGCTGTCAAACCTTGTATATACCTCGTATGCTGCTGACATCTCATCCTTCTGTACCACTTGTCCAGTGTTTTAGCAAAAACTTTCATTCCATCTTTGAGTGTCAACTTCTCAATATTCACTTCCTTGAAAATCTTGCTCCTTACCTCACTTCCTTCTGGAACAACAGGGGTAATGACCACAGCTTGTTTCTTTTTCTCAATATTGTGACAAACTGCCATGCTTTCAGCTCGTTTCCAGCGGTCATAGCCCTTATCAGCACCAAAAACTGGCAACACAAGCTGCTGGCCACATTCATGATGCTAATCATGTTTACGAAATATCTTCTCAACTGCTCATCAATCTCCTCCCTCCTGCCACAACCACACTGATATAATTTGTTGATCATGTAGACCAGTGTGGCAGGATAAATCAAAGGCAGACATAAAAAACTGCCTTTATTTACCTCGGAGATCAACCCTACCAAGTGTCTACATCATCAAACCTCATTCCAAAGTCACCCCATCACAACCTGAACAAACATCATAAACATATGATGAGCACCAAGCACTCATACACTTAAATATTCTCAACATGAGTTACTATCCCTAATTCTGGGAAAGGTACTCACTTGAAGCCCTATGGAACTTCCTGTGAGAGAAGGAAGGAGAAAAGTGCTTGCAATTCTTCTCTTTCCCTTGGCCTGTGTCCTACTCTCCTCTGCAGGAGCAATAACCCTGGTTGTTGCCACAGAGTATCTACCATGGAAAGGATGACTGCTAATGGTGACTCAAGTGATAAGCCCCTTACAGGTGTAGCAACAGCAGATGATAGCAGTCACCATGGTAAGGGAAAGTACATCAATCACTATACTTCTCAGTTGAGGAAGCAGCTTACACTTGAAAGGAGCAGGGAGAGGTGACAGCTTGCAGGTCCTACTCCTTCACAGGAATAGTAAACAGTGGGGATCCACATACACTTGCTCATGTTCTCCACACTGTTTCTCAATGGTAAACAAACACTAAAAACAAAAACATAAGTTCCAACTTAGCAGACAGCAAGAAGTCCTTGTTATGTAATTTCAACTTCTGATTTCAACTCATTAGAAATAATCAAAGATAAAAACTTATGGTTTGCATTTTTGTAGGAACAAACAATTGTATAAGTACTCAATTTTACCAGAAACATGACAAATTTTCAATCAATCTGTATTTTCATAGCTAACTGGAAAAAACCGGTTAAAAACAATCAACAATTGTTATGCAAGGAATCTGGCATCTGACATTTAAAGCGTAGAAGAGGTGGAGAGTGGTCCCTGGGAGCTGGCATTACCTGCTCCTGTACTCAACCACCAATACTATGCAGCAAGCAAAACATACCTGTCTAGACAGGAGGAGATGTAGATTGGCTTTAGGGTTGCTTTGCACCTTTACAGCTCCTTCTATATTAGAAGAACCATCAGCAGGGACTGAAGATAACTCCATATCAATTTCATCCTATAAGAGTAAAGAACCAGAATTAAAAAACAGCATTCACTCATAGGTGTTGTATATGATCTGAAAAAAAGTGAACACCATGATACTTCAACACATTACTCTTAACTTTAAATGCAAGAAAATTTTGATGAATGTTATTATTTTCATGAACAAGAGAGTGCAGTACAAAGCATAAATGAGAAACTACAAAAATGATAGTTACCAACAGCAGCCAATACTTCCAGTCTTAGGATCGAAAGTTCAAACACTTTGAAAGTACCAACACATTTACAAAATTCCCAACAACCTGAGATTATAGCCGTTAACAGAAAACTCATTTTTCAAGAGTAGTAATCCAACCTATACATTTTGATGAGTATTAGTCCTTTCACCAACTGAAAAAATGTGACATTTCCATCTCCATGAATGTCACTTGCTCATCTTATAAAAAAATCAATACAATCTAGTTACACAAAACCCAAAGGCCAAAAAAAAAAAAATACCTCAAACACTATACCTTCTATTCCATTTCTGCTTACAGCTAAGGAGAGCATGCTATTTTTTCATATGCCTTTTTTATAAATACACTTGAAATAGTTCAAAATATATACATCAGAAACTTTCAAGAGGGATACAAAAAAAGTTAATGGATAAAAAATATTTATCAAGTTTCCTTCTAAACTTGCCATCAATTACATAAGAAAACTTTAATACCTAAAATCAAGAGGAAGTTTCATCACCGCTCATCAATCAATGATATACAACTTCATTTTGAAATCTCAAATTACCTACCACTTTTTGTCTTTTGTTTACTAGACAAAAGAAAAAGCAGCAGTTCACAAGAGCACCAAATGGATCCAAGTTATAACAAACTACCCTCCTATTATTTATTACTTAGTCTTTTCTTAGATATCCATTGCATCTGTAGCCATGCCTATAACTTTTATGTTTAGTTTAGAATTTGTTTTATAAAGTGTACTCAATGTTTTGTGTGGTTTTGTAGTTAGATTTTGTAGTCTGTGAAATTTGTGCTGTTTTCTTTTGTGTAGTGTATTTTTACTGTAAAGTATAGTTTAAGTATGGAACAGCAAACGTGTCAAAATATTCCAGGTAAGCCCTGTTGTACCTTCATGTCCCTGCCTAACAAGAACTCTCACCTACCATATAGCACATGTTGTGGCTAGCAATATGGCAAATTTTTTATCAACTTGTTTATTTTTTTATAAACTAACAAATCTGAGGTCTTAATACTAGGATATCTTCTAGTGCCAGCTGGAATCCAGTAAACATAATTAAAAAAACTTGGTGATCCAGGGACTATTGGCATCTGTCCCTGCTCACAAAGTACTTGGTAGTTCCAACAATACCTTGGACATCCCGTGAGTTTGTCAGTTACATTCTCACAGTCTTTAAGAGAGGATGTGATTACTCTCTATCTCTTTAAAGCTGGTTTAGTTTGCCCTTTTTCCTATCTTTTCTTTTCTATCTTTTCTCTGGGTGTGCTTAGTGTGAGATATCTTGTAGGCTTGTATAAGTTGTGAGAGATCATGGAGAATTTTGCCTCACCAACGAAGCTTTTCTATGTTTTGTGACATGTCTTGGATGGCTGACTGCTCAGTAGCTACTCTATGTTAAGAAACATACAAATAATGTTGGGAGAAGCATTCTGGTGTAAATTTGCTTGCAATGTATTGCAACTTTACATTCATATCATGGATCAGAAGCCCAAAACCACTGCATTATATAAAGTTTGAAAGCAAGTCCAAAATTTTCATTCAAACTATCTCGGTCTATACGGAAACATCTTATCCAACTACTTCAAATCGATGATCATACACATGGATCCTACTGACCTGAATAATATTACCAATTTAGTATTCTCAATAATAACATGATGACGATTGTGAGTTTTCACAATTTTAGTAGCTCAAATATATGGATATACCTTGAGTGATGTTTCTCTTAAATGGATGGATTTGTTCTTAGGACAGTAGTCATGGTGAGTTGTTTCCATCCATGGAGAAAGATTTTGAGTGTTGGAAAGTCTTTTAATCTTCTACTTTGTAATTCACCTTCATTTAATCATTGATGATTGTAAGAGAAAAAGGTCTTCAAGGGTTTTTATCTTCTACCTAGCCTTCTTGGATTATCAACTTCTACTGCTTACCTGAATGTTTCGTGGATGTTAACACTGAACATCAGCGTATCTTAAGCCAAGCATTCACGCTACAGTTTACCTGTCAGTCTCCCTGTCAGTTAGTCGAAACAGACATTAAAACATAAGTGTGGACGACAGTTTGTGGGCGGAGTTAGTCCTCTCACCCGAAATTATGAACTGATGGAACAGATGATCACAGGTGTGGACAAAGTAACCAGCAATTTTATGACAGTTTGCCTTTGGACTTTGTCTGGGAAGGATCTCAGCAGCTTGGACCAGAATATGAATAAACTGTGTATAGGCCTAATTCATGTCATTGTTAGACCCTGCGGCACTATTTTTAGACCACTGTGAGTCCAAATCATATACAAACAAAAAATTATTTCCACGTGATACAAACAGTCCTGTCTTTTCATAAATAACTGAACTAACCCCGGGGTCTGATTTAACCTTATTCATTAACATTGTAGGAGAATATACATCTCTTTTAATAGGCAATACAGGTGGTCCCCCCCTGGTTATCTGGTAGGGGTTCCGTTCCTGGTCCATGCGCCATAAAGCGAAAATCGCCATCATGTGAAGCATTAAAGTCTAAGGGAGAAAAACATACTTATGGTGATGATAAGCAGTTATTGGTGCCATAAGTATGTTTTACTCCCTTAGACTTTCATGCTTCGCTTAATGGCAATTTTTGCTTTATGGTGCCCCCATTAACCACTATGGTGTGCCATAGTGGACGGGTGGCTTATGGCGCCAATAACCGAATGTGGCGTCATAAGAAACCTTATTTTTTAATGAATATTTTCAAAACCCACCATAGAGTGAAGCAGCCGATAACCGGGGACCACCTGAATAGACCATACGCTGTTATGGCCTTTTTGCTTCTTTCCTACTTTGAAGCGAATTGCTGAAGCAGTTCCTCTATGTAGCTCCACCTCCTTATCAACCAGTGGAGTTTCCATCACTGCTGTATAGTATTGTCACAATGAAGGCTAGAGGAGCACTGTGGGCGGTGATCTTGAGTTGACTGTCCAACTGACAGTTCAACTCTGTGTGACTTCATACATCAAACAGGTGGGGTGAACTGACGCGTAAACCTGAGTGTGAATACCCAGCCTTACAGGCAGAAGCATCCTCTTTCATAATCTGTGGGCTTTCAGCTATTCTAAGCGACCTTTGGAGTTGCTTGAGCCTAGATTTCTAACTCACAAAGCAACCAATTGCTCTTCTGAATCCTTTGATACTAGCAAATAACCTAGGACACGCTTATCTTAGTTTTGCATCTACAATGCATGCAACTTAGGGCAATATATGACTGATGGGGATATGATGAAACAAACAGTTTTAAAACAACAGAAATGACCCTACGGCCGCGGCATCTTTGATCTCTAATGGCCACCGATGGCTCGATCTCGAATAGTCAGTAGGATTTGAGAATGTATCTATTTGCAATCCAATATACAAATATGAGAGCAATTTTATCATATTACATTACTCTGACTTCTAGAGTCCAGGGAAAAAGTTTGTAAAAGCATCTGCATATGTATTGTATTAAGTTTCACCAACAGCATTGTAGTCTCTCTTAGACTCTTCGTAGTGGCCGCTGGCAACTCTGCGTCGGCCGCTAGCCCAGCGACCGTCGACGCTATCGCTTGTTCGGACTCTTGTAAACGGCTTCGTCCTCTTGCTCTGAGCTTACCAACCACTGACATCTTGACTTTCTTGCTGACTGGGATGTGACAGTCCTGGCACGAAGATGAAGAAGAATTTACTCTTCTCCTCTTGGTCCAAGGATCAGTCACGACAAATCCCGTATCCTCCAACGCTTGACTGGTACACACAGTGACGTCATCGAACTTAACGATGACACCAGCTAGCGGAAGAAGAGAAGACGACGACGAATCACGCCTTTTCTTTTTGTCTTTCTTAGCAATTTTCTCCTCTAGATCTTTTAATATTTTCATTACTGTGTGTACCAATGAGTCAGAAAGCTTATTTGGTTCCGGAGGCAGCGAAGTAGATCGAGAAGCAGTAGGCTGTGACGTCATCGCAACATTACAGCTTAAGCTTATCCTACGAGAAAATTCTAGATTTCTCCCATAAGTGTGTGCTCCCGAAATGAAGCGTAATATAAAGATGCAACCGAAGACGACGAGAGGTTGGTAGCAGTAGGCTGTGACATCATGACTACCACCCGCCATTTTGAAAGCGGTTTTGGCTATGACGCCATCACGCTTGATGAAAGTGTGAGCTGTTGATGGTACTCTTGCAGCCAAGATCAAGAGACCCAACCTGCTGTGGCATTTTTACTTTACAAGGATGTGACAGTCCTGGCTCGAAGATGAAGAAGAAATTATTCTTCTCCTCTTGGCACGAGGATCAGTCACGAAGTCCCTGATTCTAGCCTTCTCCAACTCTTCACAGCCACACTAGACTAAACTTCCATTATTCACTTGTTCGACAATTACAACTACTTCTTGTGCTTTCATATAATAGGGATGTAACAGTCCTGGCTCGAAGATGGAGAAGAAACTTCTCCTCTTGGCTCGAGGATCAGCTACAAAGTCCCTAAGCTTGTTGACGCCTAAGCGGAAGGATACAGTGGAAAGACTTGTGTCTTTTCCATTATGTGACTGTTATATCTCCTAACGCTTGTAATTTCTCTCAAGAACAATGTGCATTAAAAATCTCCAAATCCGAAAGCATAGTTGTAAAGTATTCTTGTACCTCAAAGTGAAAATGGAAGCATGTCTCCGTGTAGGCAGCAGCTGTGAAGTGACGTCATTGCGGTCGCCATGTTTATATGGACGTTCCAATGAGCCTTCTTGAATGCGAAGCCAGCATTCTACCAGAATTACAAGGCTGTTGTTATTCTCGTAGCCATTGCAACCCGACATTAAAGGCTGCCGTGTTGCACTATCTTCTACTTTACAGATGGCGATGCTCCGACCGCCATTCAGTTGGCTATCAGGATAAAAGGGATCTTGGATGGCAGCTCAACGTTATATAGCAAACCAACTGTCCTTCTTGGGTTGGTACTGATAAGCCTAACGCCAACCGCACACCTGCATCATTCCTGCCCACGTATCTGGAACGAAAACAAGATGATGATGCACACCTCTCCACGCAGGGAAAGGAGCACAATCAGTCATAGTTACTTCCAAAAGCACATCCTGATACCACCCAACCCAAAAGTTTGGATTTACAGGCAATCCATACGAATATGTGATATTCCAAGGCACCGGCAACGAATTAACTGTACCTTAAGCGTTTCTGCACCTACGACTTACTACACGATGAGTACCTCGATGCGAAATTGTCAAAGAAAATATCCGGGCGTTTATCTGCTTCTTGTGATATCCAGGAAGTCTCGAAGCATGAGAAGGCTTCATGTTCACATGCCTGGGAATTCCAACAACAAATTTAAAATAAAAAAGGGCAAACTAAACCGGCTTTAAAGGACGGAGGCAAAGCACATCCTCTCTTAAAGGCGGTAAGAAAAATAACTAACGGGGTTTACGAGTTAAAGAGGGGTATGTGGGTGGGGCTCCACATGTCTTATGACCAAGCACAGATGCCAATAGTCCCTTGCGTACACAATTATTTTAAACTTTACCGGTTTCCAGCTGGCGCTGAGCATTTATCCTAATGTTAAGACCGAAGGTTTGTTTCGTATATGAATAACTATTTTTTCATAAAAACCCATCAATCATATACACTGACTTCCCATCTCCAAACCCTTTGAATTTTACCGCAATGCATCCTGACTACAGGGACAGGTATCCAGGCGGCACATGTTTATGATTGATCACACTTGTCTAGAAGACTCAAGTCTTTGAGTTTAGAGGCAATCAAAGAGAGCAAATGACATTGATATATGACTGATGGCCTAGCATGAAGAAACTAGTTTCTGTCTTAAGAAAAAGTGTCTTCTTATCAATAATGGAATAAACTGTAAGAAAACAGATATTAGTGCATTTAATCAACGCTTGAACCACCAGAATGCATACAGCAATAATAATTTAGAAATAACAATACGAGTTATTTTTTTTAACAGATGAATAATGCAGCTCATTCATGACAGTAGAGAAGTACTAACTGAAAAAAGCATGAATTTTGCAATTCAATGTTTGTTGCCAGGAAATTATTTGATGATAGGTCATCTATAATTATGAAATTATTGCCTAATAAATGTCATAAGAGATTAGTTTTAGGAAAACATATAAGATACAGAAGTATTATTTTCCAACTAAATCCACAACAACAAAACTGAGTTGGAGGGGTATATATGCTAAGAGCTTTTAAGAAAGTAGTGCGCTCAAACAATGCCAAGATCAAAAGATTAACTACCTATACAGGCATGTCAAAAACTTTGGAAAATCATGCAAACAATCTCAAAAACAACTCAAGACTGAACAAATAATTCTATTACTACAACTGTTACCGATTAGTTTTTAATGTCATTAAATATCTTTAATTCTCTCTGGAACATACTCTTATAACTAATCTCTCTGAACTACAGTTCAAACAAACTGAAAATTCCTAAAAACAGGTGAACAAAACTTCTAAAATGATTGCCAAATAAATCTGGTGAAGACTTGATTGCAGTAAAGATTACAGAACTAAAACACCTTACTAAAATCAAATATTGTATAGCAGACTTATTCGCACATCCTCTGAATAACAAAAAATAGTAGTCGGGAAAATTTGTTATACTCCAAGTGCTAAATACTAAACTTCAAGAGTTGTAGTGATATCTTGCTCCATCTCTAAATAAATATCAATATGTAACCTTGCCTAGTTTTAAATGAATTTTTGCGAAATTTTTTCGAAAAAAATCTAACATATAACACTGTTATAAAAACATAGTAAGGAATACTCAAATAATGTAAGTACCAGCTAAAGGTAAGGGTCAAAACCTTCAGTACCATCAAGGATATATCACTTGAAGTACAACCAATCCATATCTAAGCAAGCACAAATTAAAAGGAACAGAAAACCCAAGTTAGTTAGAAAACCAATTGAAAACTCAACCAACATACTGAGAACCATCAATTACTTAACCAAAGTTAGTTAGAAAACCAACTGAAAACTCAACCAATATATGGAGAACCATCAAATAAATAACCAAACTCCAAGCTACTGATAAACAAGCTTGATTTTTCAAGAAACAACCAACCTCCAATGGCATTGAGACAGATTGAGGTTTTACCTCCTTTTCTACACTTCCTTCTAGAGCCGTATCAAGGTCTGAAGTCTCTTCTTTGATGCTGGCAAACACTGAAAAGTTGGCTCTTTCTGCTGCATCAGCCCAGTTTATTACAGCCGTTACACAAGGGAGGAGGACTTGAAAGTTACTATTTTGTATTGGATTACCTGAAAAGAAAAAATAATAACAGTATGATTCTCCAAAAGGTTAGTCCAATTTATTTCATAAAAACTGATACTGCAATAAACTATATGATAATAAACCAAAAATAACATTGCTGGACACGATATCAAGCAGTAATTGAATTGAGTACAACACCTACTTTGAGCTGTGACCAACAACAATTGAATGCACTGTTTAATCCAATAGTGAGGGCCCATGTGGTCCCAGTTCTGGGAGCATATTATGTAGAGTAGCCGATCATTGACACGTGCCTGCATGCTTTCATGGAACACCTGAAACACAACAAATATGTGTATCAGAAATATAAGCTGAGCATAATAGTTTACCTATGAATAAATCTAAATTCCCTTTTACACTGCCTTAATAATAATAAACATAATCATATCCTAACTTTAGCTATTTGAATATTTGCTGATGGTGCTATATTCATTCCTAAATGCAGAGCTATTTGCAAAATCACCATTTATATGGCAGAAACCACCAAGACAGGCAACCTAGAACCCTACTTATCAGAGACCTAACTGAAACAAAGATGAGAAAAGAGAAGGAAAAAAAATGGTGGGGCCTAACACCAGAGCATTAAATAAAATGATATTGTAATGATACAATTAAGTTTGTTCATACTTACCTGGCAAGATATATATATAGCTGATAATTCCGACGACCGACAGAATTTAAAACTCACGACACACGTAGGGGGAGTCAGGTGGTTAGTACCCATTCCCCGCCGCTGGAGGCGGGTATCAGGAACCATTCCCATTTTCTATTCATAATTTTTTATTTCCACTGTCTCCTGAGGGGAGGTGGGCGGGTAATTAATTAATTATATATCTGCCAGTAAGTATGAACAAACTTAATTGTATCATTACAATATCATTTTGTTCATGCAACTTACCTGTCAGATATATATATAGCTGAATCCCACCTTTGGTGGTGGGAGAGACAGAATATAGGATTTAGGAAACACATATATGCAGATATTTGATACCTTGGTTCCTTACCTGTTTAGCATAGCTGGCTTCGTGATTACTGCCACGTAAGTCTGCTTGTGCTACTAGAGTTGCCAGCAAGGTAGAGACCTATGAAGCTGGTGCACTCCAGATGATCTGTCAACAGGGGCGAGACCACGACGTGACTAGACCATGGACCATACTAATGAGGGCAACGAGACAAAAATACACCCCTGGCTTAGTTTACCAAAGTATCCCACTTAACTAAGCTAATGGAAGGGAGACACCCGCCCCAGGCGGTCACCCCACAACATACAGTTAAAACCCCCCCTAATCCCTAAAGGATAGGATGAGTGTTACCTCCTGCCCCCACCCCCAAAACAGTGTCTGCAGCAATGTATGGTCCGAGGGAGAAGCAATTTTCGTATGTCACTTTCACCTCCCGCAGGTAGTGTGAAGCGAACACCGAATTGCTTCTCCAAATGTGGCATTCAAAATATCTTTGAGTGCCATATTTTTGTGAAAAGCTACCGAAGTAGCATAGCTCTCACCTCGTGAGCTTTCACTTTCAGAAGCTTCAAATCACTATCACTGCACTTATCATGAGCTTCTTTTAATCGTACTTCTGATGAAGAACGCCACTGCTTCTTCGACATAGGAAGATCAGGCTTCCTCACTGAACACCACAAATTGTCAGACGAACCTCTGCAAGCTTTAGTTCCCTGCAGACTAGAACTTTAAAGCCCCGACAGGACACAGTAATCTCTCACGTTCATTTCCCACTATCTCTGACAACCCTTTGATTTCAAAGGTCCTCGGCCACGGTTGGAAGGATTCTCGTTCTTTGCTAAGAACGTGGGACTTAAAGAACAAATCGCATTATTGTCCGAAAACCCAATCTGCTTGCTAATGGCCTGGATTTCGCTAACCCTCTTCGCCGTCGCCAGAGCGGTTAGGAAGATCGTTTTCTTCGTCAGATTCCTCAGAGAAAACTGAATGAAGCGGTTCGAAGTGACTTGACATAAAAAACTTGAGCACCACATCCAAGTTCCACGAGGGTACTTTAGGCTGGATGACCTTCTTAGTCTCGAAAGATCTAATGAGATCATGAAGGTCTTTATTATTAGTCAAATCGAGTCCTCTGTGCCTGAAGACTACAGAAAGCACGCTCCTGTAGCCTTTAATAGTTGGAACAGCTAACTTCACTTCGTCTCTCAGATAAAGAAGGAAGTCAGCTATCTGGCTCACAGGGTTTGTGTGGAGGAAATACCCTTCTTCCTGCACCAGGATCTGAAGACAGCCCACTTCGATTGGTACAGAGCGATTGAGGAGGGCCTCCTCGCGGTGGCAATCGCCTTCGCCACAGGTCTTGAAAAACCCCTCGCTCTGGCCAACTTCTTGATAGTCTGAACGCAGTCAGACTCAGAGCGGGGAGGTTTTTGTGGTACCTCTCGAAGTGGGGCTGTCTGAGTAGATCTTTCCTTACGGGCAGAGTCCTCGGAAAGTCTACCAAGAGGACATCACCTCTGTGAACCAGTCGGCTGCTGGCCAGAAGGGGGCGATGAGTGTCATCCTCGCTCCTTCTGATGCCGCGAACTTCCTCATCACTTCCCCGAGGATCTTGAGCGGGGGAAAAGCGTATATGTCTAGACCCGACCAACTCCAAAAAGTAGGGCGTCTACTGCGACTGCTCCCGGGTCCAGACTGGGGAGCAATATAGCTGAAGTCTTTTCGTACTGAAGTTGCGAAGACATCCACCTGCGGACAACACCCACAGGTTCCACAGCGACTGGCAAACCTCCTGATGAAGGGTCCACTCTGTCGGCAAAAGCTGTCCTCGTCGACTGAGAAGGTCCGCTCGAACATTCTGGTACTCCCGACACGAACCTTGTCAGGATAGTGACGTCTTGCGCTTTCGCCCATAAAAGGAGTTCCTTTGCGATGGCAAACAGAGAAAGGCGAGTGAGTTCCCCCTTGATTTCTTAGGTATGCCAGTGCTGTGGTGTTGTCCGAGTTGATCTGAATGACTTTGCCGGATTATTTCCTCCTGGAAGAACCTGAGCGCCAGGTAAATCGCTGACAGCTCTTTCAGATTGATGTGCCAGGACAACCTGTTCCCCTCTCATGTTTGCCTGACACTTCTTTCCCTCCTAGTGTTTGCTCCCCAACCCCAACCCGTGGACGACGCGTCGGAAAACAACACTAGGTCGGGTTCCGAAGTTTGAGAGAGAGCCCTTCTGCGAGCTTCCGTGGATCTGACCACCAACTTAGGTGATCCTTCACCTCTCTCATTAAACACAAGATCGCCTCCAGATCTTGTTTGTTCTTCCAATTGTTGGCTAGGAAGATTGAAGAGGTCTGAGGTGCAACCTTCCCAGAGAAACAAACTTCTCCAGTGAGGAAATGGTCCCCAGCAGACTCATCCATTCCCTCACCGAGCATGTTTCCTTCCCCAGAAAGGTCGCCACTTTTTTCCAAGCATTGAAGTTGTCGCCCCTGGGACGGAAAAAGCCCGAAAAGCCACTGAGTCCATCTGAATCCCCAGATAGACTAAGGATTGAGAAGGAGTCAAATGCGACTTTCGAGGTTTACCAGAAAGCCCCAGGGACTTCGCTAACGACATGGTCGTGTGCAGGTCCTCCAGACACCGGTCTCGCGATGAAGCTCGAATAAGCCAGTCGTCTAGGTAGAGAGAGATTCTTATATTCTCCAGATGAAGCAGCCTTGCCACGTTCTTCATCAGAATGGTGAAAACCATCGGCGCTGTGGTCAGACCGAAGCAAAGTGCCCTGAATTGGAATACTTTCCCCTTCAGGACAAATCGCAAGTAATTTCTAGATTATTGGATGGATGGGGACGTGGAAAATACGCGTCTTGGAGGTCTAGCAAGACCATCCAATCCCCCGGTCTCAAAGCTGACAGCACAGATATAGGCGTCTCCATCTTGAATTTTTTCTTTGTGACGAAGAGGTTTAGGCTGCTGACATCGAGGACGGGTCGCCACCGCCACCCCCCCGATTGTTTCGGCACTAGGAACAGACGGTTGTAAAAGCCTGGAGATTCCAGGTCGAAGACCTGTTCCACCGCTTGCTTCTTGATCATTTGTTCTAGCAGATCGAAAAGCACCTTTCTGTTTCTCCTCCTCGATACGAGGGAGACAAATCCTTTGGTGTTGAGGATAGCGGGGGTGACTTCAAGAACGGAATCCTGTATCCCTTCCTCACAATATCTAGCGACCAAGGGTCGGCATCTCTCTCTTCCCAGGCTTTCGCGAACAGAAGCAGCCTGGTTCCTACCGGCGTCTGAAGGACTTCCAAATCACTTCCTACTCCTTTGACGGAGCAGGGGTTTTCCCCTCTGGAAGAGCCTCTTCCTCAAGAGGCTGTTTTCGAGGAAGATCCAGTACGAAAGGGCTTCGGTTTCTTGGTAAAAGAAACGCCAGAAGAGGAAGCAGCTGCTGGTCTTTCTAGAAGACTGAGCCAGAAGATCTTGCGGTTGCCTTCTCTTGAAGGCTCGATGCTATGTCCTTAACCATAGTCTGGGGGAAGAGATGGTCTGAAACGGAGCGAAGAGGGGGGGCCAAAAAGTCCGCCTTTTGGCGACTGGAGAGACGGATTTGGCTGTGAAGTTACAGAAGAGTGCTCTCCTCTTGAGAATCCCCGAGCTAAAGTGAGTAGCCAACTCCACAGAACCATCCCTGACGGCCTTGTCCATACAAGAAAGTACACTGGACAGCTCCCCAGACTAATGGTATCAGAACTCCTTGACCTGGCATCCAAAACTCCAAGACACCAGTCGAGAAAGTTGAAGACCTCTAGAGTCCTGAAGAGGCCTTTTAGATGGAAGTCGAACTCGTTATGTGGGTCCCCAAGTGACTTTTGATGAAGACAGAAGGGCTCTTCTGGAAGCGTCCCAGATGCTCCCGAAATCACCCTGAGCAGAGGCTGGTAGTTTAACACCTACGTCCTCTCCCGTCTCGTACCACATGCCTCCTTTCAACCGCAGAGTGCTTGATGGCGGTAAAGCCAAAGAGGACTTTCCTGACGCTTTCCTCTTCTCCAATCCAATCATGGATTTTTCCGGAAACGCTTGCTTCGTGGAAAGCGACTTCTTCATTTTAACGAACCCCGATGCCTCGATGCTTTAAAAGAAGAAAATTGAGAAGGGGGAGTACGAGGGGCTTCCGGTTGGAAAGTTTCTCCAAACTCTGACTGTAGAAGACGCATCAAAACTTTATAGTCCGACGAGACAGGAGCTGGCTGCTGCTCTTCCTCTGCTCGACTTAATCACGCTAACTCCTCTCAGAAACTGGAGAAGTTGGAGGTAATCCTGAAGAAAAATGACGAACAGGTAGGGTTCCCTCTTCCACCTGAACTTGCGTTGGTGAGGAACTGGCGTCCGCTAGCGCGCGCTTGGCGTCCGAAGCCACACGTTTGGCGCCGACAGGTGCGCGCTCGACATCTACTAATGCACGCCTGGCGTCCACTGGCGCACACCGAGCGTCCACTAGTGCACGCTTGGCGTCCACTGGCGCGCGCCGAGCGGCCGCGTCCACTGGTGCACGTTTATCACAACGGGTGCGTGTTTGGCGGCAACGGAAGCGCGCTCCACTTGCACAGAAGCGCGCTCAGCGTCCACAGCTCGCTTACGAACATTCGAAGACTTGCGAGCGGGAGAAATCTCATCCTGAGAGCGAGAAACAAACTTCTCACCTCCTCTAGAGAGCTGCTGGGGAGCAGAACAAACTCTAGAGGGAGACTCGAACGAAGAGAGAGGCGAGCGAGAGAAAGAGAAGGTCTTGACTTCTTCACAGGAAGCTTCTCGTCCTTTCTACGACGCGGAAGAGACTCTCTAGAGCAAGACGTCCTGAAGTTTGTTGCTGGGGGGCAGTTGACTGAAGCAATCCTCCCTTTGGTTGGCGAATCTTCCTGCTCTGGGGAGGGACTGATCCTGTGAGCAGGAGAGCGGCGATGGACACCTCCCTCCTCCTCCCAGGCACGGCCTCCTCCCGAGCTCTAGAGCGACTATATCGCTCGCACGAACTACCCGAATCCAGGTCCGAAGACTCTCTACGTCCTTTTCTGCGGCGGAAAAGCAGGCGAACGCACTGTCAGGAGAAGATCGCAGTTCCGGGAGAACTAGGACGTGAAGCGTCACCAACACGCAACGCCGTCCTTTGCAGCGGACGGGAAGCACCGTGAGAACTCCACCCTTTACGTGGGGATGAAGCCTCCGATGACGAAAAACACTCCTTGAGGAGACGTGCACGCGCACGCTCCCTGGCCAGTCTGGATTTTTCATAAAAAACGTAACTGCCGAAGGCACGCCAGATCGGTGGGGGGGGTTCCTTGTAACCCTCCTTCGGCTTTCGACATGCTCCCTCCCCGGTCCTGGGAGTCAAGCAGAGGTCCAGGCCTAGAGGCGAAACGAGGCCGATCTGACGCACCCTCCACTACACAAGGGGTATCACTGCACTTCTGCACATCACTTTTGCTCTCAAGAGCCAACACTTTCGATTCTAAATTTCGAATCGACTCCAAAATTAAAGGGACAAAGTATTACTCTCTACTGACCACTGCTTCAGGGCCCGGAGGCAACACTACAGGGTTAGAGCATTAACAGAAGGAGGGTTAACAGGAGAAACATTAATTTCTTGCACACCTGAAACACTCCTGGAGGGAAGACCTCCTTAACCTATCCTTTTCAAGTTTCCTAAGATAGGTCTCATACGGCCTTCCACTCAGAATCTGTTAATCTTTCGCACTCCTTGCAACGGCTTTCATACACATTCATGCTCCCTGCAACCCTTACATACCGTATGTGGGTCTACTGAAGCTTTCAGTAGCCTACCTCTACAATCAGTCCTAGAGCAAAATCTAGCGCTAGCTGTACTGAGACCCTGACATATTACCCAAGAGAAATCCAAACCAAAATCAAATCAATCCACTAATAACGTGTGCCTAGCCACCGATCCAAGTCAATTAATCCAAAAAAGAACCAAAAGGGATACTCAAGTAGCCAAAGTTTCCAAATCCAGACGGAGGTGCTGTAAAACAGATGTTCACTTAACACCAGGCGACAGAAAAATTATGAATAGAAAATGGGAATGGTTCCTGATACCCGCCTCCCAGCGGCGGGAATGGTACTAACAACCTGACTCCCACTACGTGTGTCATAAGTTTTAAATTCTGTCGGTCGTCGGAATTATCAGCTATATATATCTGACAGGTAAGTTGCATGAACAAAAAAAATTTTTTTTTGCATCAACCCTAAAAATGGCATTCAATGTTAACTCACAGGGGCTGTCCCAAACCAAAGGGGGTTTGTTCTTAAAAAATATATATAACACACTAAATATATCGTGATTTATAAATCCTGCACACGGATTAAACTAAAAATTTGAACATAAAATTTAAGTCAAAGGCCAAGTGCTATGACCTATGGGGTCACTCCAGTGCTTACACAACTAAAAATGTAGAAAATTCTGATATTTTTCTGAAATTTTTGGTTTTCCCAAAAACTGATGCTTGCTTGTGTTGGCTGAAAACTGGACAATCAAATACGATGTTTAACTGTAAATAATGGGCTGAATTCTGGGAATTTGTTATATGGGCTTCTCATAAAATAACTACTGGTAAAACAATGGTGGCCAATCTGAAGATAATATACTATTACTTGGATATGGCATTCTTTTGGGAATGATATCCACTACAATTCAATAGCAGGTAATCATACTGATCTGTTATTGCCAGATACCTTATTCCACACAGCTTGCCATTTACTATAGATGATGGAACATCAGTCCTTCCTAAGTTTACAAAACTTTTTCCCATTGAGGGGAACACCAATTAGCACACTCCTAACAAGTTCATGGAAAAGCAGATACCACACCAACCTGGAAAAATTTGGCTCTTATATGGTGGATTGTGTACATCTTAAAACCAGAACAAAATGCTGGTTCCAACTTTGCTGTTAATTCCGTGTTTCTTAATGCTTCATCACGATACACATGAATCACAAGTTCCAAAAACTGAGCCATTAACTCAGTGTCCTCAGAAAATCTTTTTTCTACATACTGCATTAACTTGACCAGCAAGATTGACTTTTCTCTTAACTAGGGCCCTGATTGATGGCTATTGGTGTCTTGTTCTTTACCACTCTTCCACCATCTGCAAAGAAAATTGAGATATTACATCAGCACACTTCTTGACATAATTATGCAGTCTAAATAAAGAAAACTTAACAAAAGAGTACCTCCCAGAGACTACAATTCTGAAACCTCCACCATTCAGCATTGGAACAGATACCTCAATGACATTGGCTGCACTGGTTGCAGTTATTTACCATCAGCTCCAATATAAAAACAAAAAATAAATAAAAAAATTTAAAAAACAAGCCTTACCTTTGTGATAGCTTTCATAAACTTTTGACATCAGGGGTTTTCTCAATAAGACCAACCAAGATTGTGCCAATAAAAGCTTTCTTCATTTCAACACCCATGACACCAACACGATTTTTGACCAAGTCCAACGAGAGAATCAACAGCTCACTTCCAACTAAAAGGACATACAAAATTGCAATAAATCAATCATACGTTTTGTTAAAGTGTTTTATGGATCCAAAATAACAATAAAAGTAAGATCTGGATACATGAACTTCAAGCAGAAACTAAATTAAAGAAAACAAAAATATGAAGTTTTTTTTACATAGCAGATGAAAGAAAAAAATGTTGAGGATGTGTTAGTTAACTGATTGGATACAGACATGACTGTGGAAGATATGATACATGACCTAATTTCTAATTTAAATTTCAGAATTCTTTTAATAAAGGCAGAAATACCATGAACACTATTTCTCCCTGTAAAATGTAATGACCTTACTAGTATCCTAGTATTATTGGTACATGTATAAGCACAAACCTACTGCTGTATGGGGGCCAGCTTCCACTTTCTCAACAAACAGTTGCTAAATATGATATTGTTATGATACAATAAAGTTTGTTCATACTTACCTGGCAGATATATATATAGCTGTATTTCTGAAGTCCGACAGAATTTTTAAAAAACTTCCGACACACGCAGTGGTCGGCCAGGTGGTGTTAGTACCCATTCCCGCCGCTGGGAGGCGGGTATCAGGAACCATTCCCATTTTCTATTCATAATTTTTATTTCCACTGTCCCCTGAGGGGAGGTGGGTGGGTACTTGATTATATATATCTGCCAGGTAAGTATGAACAAACTTTATTGTATCATAACAATATCATTTTGTTCATGAAACTTACCTGTCAGATATATATATACTGAATCCCACCTTTGAGTGGGAAGGGACAGAATAGAAGGATTTTGGGAAACAAATGCATGCAGATGATTTACATCTTGGTTCCACCTGTTAGCATAGCTGACTTCGTGATTACTGTCACCCCAAGTCTGCTTCTGCTTTACTAGAGTTGCCAGCGAGGTAGAGACCTATAAAGCTGGTGCACTCCAGATTGATCTGTCAACGGGGGCGTGACCACAATGTGACTAGACCATATTGACCATACCATGAGGGCTAAGAAGTAAAATAAATATATATATATATAAATATATATATATCACCACCTGACCAACCTAGCCAAAGTTAAGGTGTGTTAACTAAGGCTTAAGAGTTAAGAAGTCGCCGTTGTCGGCGACTCAACAACTAATTAAGAGCTCTTCCTAACCATTTTCTACAGGATAGGATGAGTGGTACTTCTTGCCCCCAAGATTGTGTCTGCAGACACGTATGGCCCTAGCGAGCAGCAGATCTCATATGCCATCTTCACATCTCGCAGGGAGTGTGAATGAAGAGTTGCTTCGCTAAAAACATGGTACTCAGGATGTTGCTGAGTGCCATGCTCTGTTGAAATGCTTCCGAGGCGCGCCCTCACCTCGTGAGCATTCAGATAAAAAGATTTCAAATCTTTGTGCAAACACAATGAAGGAGCATTTTTGAAAGAACTCCTTAACACTAAAGCCAGGGTGTTCTTCGATATGGGTGCCAAGTCCTGGTCTTTTTCGGAAAACAACTGCAGATTGCCCCGAATGACTTCGACTTTATTCGTTGAGTTTTTATGTAGATAAAACTTGAGAGACCCGACAGGGCACAGGACTCTCTCTGGCTCCTGCCCACTAACTTGTGCCATCCTTGATTCCAAGCTCCTGGCCCAAGGACAAAAACGGGTTTCCATTCTTAGGCCACAACAGAAGGCTTAGAGAGCACACCGCCTTGTGTTCTCCAAAGCCAAAAACTTGTGACGATGGCTTAAAATCTCACTAACCTCTTTGTCGTATCTAGGGTGGTTAGAAGAAGGCCTTCCTGATCACATGCTGCAAGAAGTTAATACAGGTAACGACAGTAGGTTCGAATGCTTTGACATCAAGAACTTCAGACTACGTCTAAGTTCCATATTGAAAGCTTCGATCTGGACATGCACAGTCAGTCCGTCTGGTACTAAAGTCAGCGGTGACCGACCAGTTGACCAGTCAGACGAATCAAGGACAGCAAGGCTGTACCCTGAAGACCATAAGGCACTATTTTCTTCGCTGAAGGATGAGTGTCTGGGACTGCCTGGGCGATTTCAATCTAAAGCAAACCATTGGGGGGTGTATCAACGTAACCCAACGTCGTCAGCGAATCAACTCCTGACTCGAGCTTCTGGTGCCAGGAGAAAGGAGCGAGGAGCAAAAGGCGATTCAGTCCCGAAGGAAGAATGCCTGACAGTCCAACCTGGTCTCATGTTACACGATCATCGGGGGTGTATAAACGCAACCGACTTGCGTCAACAAGAAACTCAGGGCTACTATATGTCGCCTGATCTCGCACGAGTGTCTGACTCCGAGAAAAACAGGTGAGACAAAAAGTAGATGGTGAGCGAGATTCGAGATTCCACAGAACTCAAAGATCGTGAAGGGCTTTATTGTTGACAGACGCAAATCTCTGAGCCCAAAGGCCGTCAACAACATATTTGCGTATTCTTTAATAGTTGTGACTGCCAGCTTATCCCATTCTTCAGACGGAAATGGCAGACGGTAATCTTATTCCTGTCAACATCTCGATAGCCTGAACGTAGTCAGACTCAGAGCGGAGAGGTTATAGGTACCTTTCGAGTTAGAGTAGACGACTCTCTCGGAAAAGGTCCTTGGAAGTGAAACTAGGAAGTATGTGACCTCTGTGAATCCAGGATCCTGAGGGCCACATGGGGCGATCAGCGTCCTTGTCGCTCCCTGTGACGTCATAAATCCTCTTATTACATTTCCTAAGCGATTGAAAAAGGGGAAAAGAGACTAAACATCCATCCCCCGTTCAATATCATAGGATGGCATTTAATGGTACCGATCCCGGATCGAGAATAAGGGAGAGAAGAAAGAAGCCTCTTCGTCCTCAACATATCGAAGAGAAGAATGGAAAGGGCGTCCCTAAAGTCCTCCACAACTCTCAACTTACTTTCTAAAGAAAGATTCCACTCGGAAGTCAATAGTTGCTGCCGTCGATCGAGACGATTCGTACGGACTTTTGCAATCCTGTAACGAACCTCTAGAGGATCGTTACATTCTACGCCTGTTGTTATAATAGGCTTTTCTCGTAAACTCGAACGGGGACCGGGACCGAAAAGAGAAGATACTTCTTAAGATATGAGAGAGCTGTGGAATATCAGAGTTGATCTGGACCACTGGTTTCCCAAAAACTCGTTTCGAGGACTGGAGGGCTACCAAGCTGGGACATCGCTTTTACTTCTTTCAGATTAAGATCCAGGACATATGAAACCCTATCCAGATGTCCGGCACCTTCTTTCTATCACTCAGGTGTATAGACGCACTGGAGAGATGTTCAGAATCATTCCTAGAATCTTGAATAATATTTCAGTTTCCCGGTTGGAAAAAACTGTGATCTGAATTGCAGTCTATTCGGGGAAACAAACTTTCTTCAGGAAGGAAATGGTCCCCAGCAAGCTCATCCATTCCCTCCCGAGTATGCTTACTTCCCTAATAAGGCTGCGCTTTGCCTAAGCAGGAGAGCATATAAAAGTGCAATGTTGCGGTAGACTCGTAGTTCTATACCGTGCGGTAACGAGCACCGAAAAGGATTAAGAGATAACTCTGTTGAACATAGTAAGGCAAAAGGAATGCAACGTTTATTCATTCACGTAAGAAACAAATCCCTTCAATCTTAGGCTAAAGTCCGTGATTGTAGGACAGAGATAGAGTTAGTCAGTCAATCCGCAGGAGGAGACGTAACGTCAGCACAGAGATACGATTAGTCAGTCAATCCCGCAGGAGAGAGAGACGTAACATAGCGCGCATGACAGCGCACGATCTGTTACTGGATCGGTTGGACACTTGGACTGGAGTCTGGAGGACAGACTGCAGACACAGCGTGACAGCAGCAGCAGCAGCTTACGAATGTCGTCTCTTAAACTTATGTCTGGGTTGCCAGCTACCCTATTCTACGAAGAAATAGGTCCGTTATTTTTTGAGCAGAAAGACTCTCAAGCTGGTATATTTAAGCGAAACAGAAAACGCTAAATATATAGATGCGTTTGTGTCGTCAGAACACTACCATACAAACGGTAAAAGATAAATCGGAAACTCCTGGAAGGCTGCAGGGGATTGAGTAACGATTAAATGTCCTTAAAATAGACATAGACCTCTCGGTTGCCATCCGAAGAGGTAACTACAGCAAGCGTATATGAACTTGAACCAACCAGAAATAAATAATAACGCAAGGCAAAATATGAAATTATATCACAATAAAGTTTGTTCATACTTACCTGGCAGACATATATATAGCTGAATTCGGAAAGGAAAACAGCTACATACATATCTGACAGGCAAGTTCATGAACAAAAACTTAAGAGAATCGAAGCAGTCAGCTCAAGCTTTCTTATGTATTGGACATAAGCGTTCATTGACGTAGTCTACAAGTCTATTTCTTGTACGAGTCTGCGAATGACGAATGAGAGCTCTTCCGAATCTTGTCAATAAGAGCTTATTCGCTTACGCAATATCAAGTTAATGAGATGTTTGTCAATGAGAACTAACCCATTTACGGGACAGAGATATTTTGTCAATGAGGGGGATACCCCTTACTTGACAAAACGATTAGTACTTGTCAATGGGGGAAAGTCACTGAATTGACAAAACGTAATCCAGGAAGTCGAGCATTTTATTTTTTTTTCAGATTCCCGTCTCAAACGAGGGAGGGGGGGGGGCAAGAATCCTGTTAAGAGACTGGGCTTACGGCAAGGTATAGACGACGCTGTTCAATTCGGCAGCGTAGTCCCGACTAGAAACTAACAAACCTATAATCTGAAAACCCGTTTCAAGATGGGCTAAAAAAGCTTGCAAAATTATCCTGGGAAGTAGGAAGAAATTCTCCAACCACTTCCTCTCCCTTATCACAACTAATGCCTGCTACAAAGCTTAAAATTTATTGGCAGTATGGCAAAAGGAAGTCCTGTCTTGGGCGCTTTTCCTGAAGAGCGTTCTTTTGATGAGTGCCTTTGCAAGAATCCTACTGACGTTGCCGGAGAGTCCTGGACGTGCAGGACATCGAAGCCTTTACATAACCTGTAACTGCCTTATCGCAAAGTCTTGACTGCGGTAGAGAAAACGAGATCTTCCCTTGAGCTTTCCTTAACTCCATCCACCTTTGCGAAAAGCAATATATTGACAGAGACCTCTTGAATTCACGAAAACCCGAGGTCTGCTGGGGTTTCGAAGACGAAGTTGTCTGTTCACTTTAAGCTTCCTCCGAAGCACTGCTTACTTCACATTCTTTGCATGTGAGGTATATGGTATCACCGAAGGTAGAGGTAAAAATTCTTGAGGCCCAAATCGTAAACAAGAGCTAGAAGAGTTCAACAGAAACGTTCAGCCAGGCGACACACCTGCGTGCGACTGGCGCGCGCGCTCGGCGTCCACGACTGGCTTGCGCTCGGCGTCCACTGGTGCGCGCTTGGCGTGCAATGCGCGCGCCTGGCGTCCATCCGAACGTCCCGTCCAAGCCGAGCGTCAAAAGAAGCGTGCAGAAAAAGCGTCACGCTCCTGACAGGCGTCAAAACAAGCGAGATACATTTCGGAGAGAAATCCGACTGCACGAAACAGTCTCAGGAGAAGGGTTGATCGTGTGAGAATACGAGGGGGGGTGACTGGCGAGGGAACGCCTTCTTATTCTCACAGTAACAAAGCTCGGACGTCCGCTCTCAAAAGCGTCCTGCTACTAAGACTTCTTTTTCATATTTCTCGGTGGAAAGACGTACACGTGATCAGGCGACGTTCGCCTTCTTACTTCTCACTGGAACGCATAACGAGAGAGAGAGAGGACGTGAAGCGTCCTCTTCTATAAAGCTTCTATTTAGAGGGCGCGAGTCCTTCCGAAAGCTCCCCCACCCCCTGCGCGGGGAGGACGCTCGGAGGACGAGAAGCAATCCTTCAGGATTCGTGCACGTTGGGCACGCACTAAGGCAGTCTGGGGATTTTCATCAGAAACTGCCAAGGCACGCCAGATCGTGGGGGTTCCTCGTAACCCTCCTTCGGCTTTCGACATGCTCTCCTCCCCCGGGTCCTGGGAGTTCAAGCAGAGGTCCAGGCCTAGAGGCGAAATAAGGCCGATCTGACGCACCTCCACTACACAAGGGGCACTGTCACTGCACTTAGCCACTTCATATTGCTCTCTAAAGCAAGCACTTTCGATTCTAAGATACGAATCGAAGGAGTATTAGAGAAAGGGCAATAACCTCTACAGACACTGTTTAGGGCCCGAGGCAACATTACAGGGTTATGAGAAACAATAACAGAAGTAGCACTCTTCACAACAATGAAGGAGAGCGATCACCTCTCGCAGACATATTCATAACCCGTAGGCTATACTACAGGGTTAGGCAAAAAAAAAGTCTACAGGAAGGTTAGCAGGTTCACTACCCTGACTTTTGTTTACTGATTAATTGCGTACATACGAATCATACGTTTTCCTTACGGAATTAGACATGTTTACTGATTAATTGCGTACATACGAATCATACGTCTTCCTTACGGAATTAGACAAAGTCTCACACTCCTTACATGACAAATCTCGACAAAGAAGCAAGACTCATACCCCTCGTGCATACCAAGTGCGGATCTACCGAGCTTTCGGTAGCCACACCCTATCTTTGCAGACAACACCCTCTGAAACTAGCCTAACTAGATTCAGTTCAGATATCTTATGCAAAAATGAATCAAATTCAAATCAATTTAAGATAGCGTATGTCTAGCCACAAATCCAAGTAAATAAATTAAAAGAATTAGGATACTTAGCGGCAATGAAGTTTCCAAAATCTAAGACGGAGGTACTGGAAACAGGTGTTTCCAGCACGGCGACAGAAAAATTATGAATAGAAATGAAAATGGTAATGTTCCTGGGATACCCGCCTCCCAGCTGTCGGGGAATGGGTACTAACCACCTGCCGACCACTGCGTGTGTCGGAAGTTTCTAAAATTCTGTCGGACTTCAGAAAATAACTTAGCTATATATATGTCTGACAGGTAAGTTTCATGAACAAATTATTCTTTTTATCTATTTCTTTCTTTGGGATTATTAAAACTTAAACCATACCAATTCATCTTCTTTTTATCTATTGTTTCTTCTTTGGGATTACAAATCTTAAAAAACCATACCGATCTTAAGTTTATAAACATATCAATAAGAAGAAATCAGACAGAGAAAAGCCACACTTTACTTTGCTAAAATATGACAATTTTTTTAATCAATTTGTATCTTTTAAAGGGTGTACAAATGGCTAAAGTTCTGAGAAGAAAAAATTTAGTTACTGATATCTTTGGACAGATAATGTTCAAACACAAAAAAACTAAAGTACTACAGTATTACTGCGCAAAAATATGCTTTGAAGAGGTTTATAAGAAATTTTGTTCTTCTTTTATTTGAGTGAAACATCATCAACAAGTTGTGATTTCCTAATCCGTTTTAGTTGGACATGTAATTCTCCTAAATAATCCCCTTACATAGACATCAATGTTTCCCTTCCACAGAAATGGAAACCAAGAAAATACTGGTATCAAGTGAGGTGACAAAGAGAAATTACAACTTCTGTCCAGTGACCAAATCATACGAAGTTTTACAATAATTTGTCATACACATGGATTAAATATGAAATTCACTTTATCTTGGTTATAACTTACACTAAAGGGACTTATATATATCATATTTCTTGTATGGACAATTATTTTCTGAGAGAAAATCAGCTTTTTACCTATCACAGTTTCAAAGTTTATACACCATAAGCAATAATAATTTTCTTTTGAAATTCTCTCACAACTTGTATTCCTAAAAAAGGAAAAAAATATTTTGGGATGCAAAATCTTTTTGCAGTAAATATGAAGAATGGTATCAATGTTTTCTCCCATAAATTCCATCAACTTACAGAAGTTGGAATTTTTTGTTTCCCTAACAAGGAAATTTTCAGCAGTGGTTGAATAAAGATGCACAATTACTATTTGAACCAAATCCCTTTGCCTATGAGGTCAGAAAACTAACAAACATTATAATGGGGCTTCATGGGTCATCAACAAGTCCCTTCAAAGAAAATCCCATAAGCTCCTGCACTTACCTGCACTATTATCTGTAGCTGTATGACTTAAATGGTCTCTTGCCATTCGCTGTAAAACCTTCATAAAGGGCATGATCAGTCGATCAATGTAGCAAGGGTTGTTTTGGCACGCTGCTTTCAGTATCATCAAAGTCCCAAATAACATGGTTGGAGGAGCACTAGCACTTTTTTCATATGAGGATAAACCCTCAAATATTATTTTTGCTATCTGAGCATACAAATCTTCCAGCTCTTCATACCGAGAAGCCACAGTTGCACTTGTTGGTTCAGTAGGGAAGGTAGCCATCAAACGTGCTAAAAGAGAATGTGTGAGACGCACTACACGAGAATTGCTGTAAGTCATGCAAGCCACTAAACCCCGCTTCAGTCCACGCATTGCTTGCAATATCTGCTCTTTCCTCAACGTACCAATTAGATAAGTGAAAACTTCTAGTCCAACACAAACATTAGCTAAGTTAGGCTGGGATGATTCTAAACTCAAGAAATGTTTATCCAGCCAGGCTAATTTGGGATCTGCATTTGGCCACATATCAGGCTTAAGAGCTCTCTTCAAAAGAGTTACACAACGTGCTGATAATGCCTCACCAGGAGCAACCATGCCTGGTGTAGTAGTGCTCTCATTAACCTGACATGCAAGTCGAAGCAGAAAGTACACACGCATCTGCTTGTGTCTTTTCCATTGGTTTATTCATATCAATGCTTCCCCTAGAGCTGCCTCCAACAGATACACGAGCTCGTTTTGCATCTGGTCCCTCAGTTGAAGAAGATCGTTTGATTCCACCAGGTTGCTGTAAATGGGTAACCAAGCTTTCTGACCCACTATCACTATCAGCATCTTCCTTCACTCTTTGCTCCTCCCACTTGATGCAAACCTATATAAATAAACAATATTAATAATACATCCATGTCTCATTTAGAAAATTAAATATGACAATTTTTTAATCAATTTGTATTTTTCATAGCTAACAAACCTTCGGTCTTAACAACAAGATAATTTTCTAGTGCCAGCTGGAAAAAGGTTCAAAAACCATCAAGGATTGTAAAACATTAATATTCCAGTATTGAATCTCAATCATAAAAAAAATCTACTCATACATGAATTTTAGCTTGATCATAGCAAGGAAATTCAATCAGACCCACAAGCTAAGATTTTCATGTTTCAAAGACTGGGGCACAAGTATTACTTATTCAAAGAACAATTTCCTTGAAGTAAAAAGCTGAAGCCTCTAATAAATCTGCTTCTTGTGATATCCAGGAAGTCTCAAAACATGAGAAGGCTTAATGTTCACATGCCCAGGAATTCCCAAACAACAAATTCAAAATAACAGGGGGCAAACTAAACCGGCTTTAAACGGACGGAGGCAAAGCACATCCTCTCTTAAAGGCGGTAAGAAAATAACTAACGGGGTCAAGAGTTAAAGAGGGGTATGTGGGTGGCTCCACATGTCTTGTGACCAAGCACAGATGCCAATAGTCCCTTGCGTACACATTATTTTAAACTTTAAACACGGTTTCCACCTGGAGCTGAGTATTTATCCTAATGTTAAGACAGAAGGTTTGTTTCGTATATGAACAACTAATATTGCTCTTCAAAAGAGTTCTACCTACTATTGGGCAAAATTGCTATGGTTAATCTAATACCTAGTTTATACGGTTTACATGGACTACAATCTATTTTCTAAGCATTAAAAAAATTATTACTATGTCAAATATTCAATGAACAATGTAAAATTTGATCTTCTTCCACATGTGAAATACAACTGATATTTATGTAAACTTTCAATGCAAATAAAATTCTTTTTGTACAGGATGATATTTGATCATGTTACTTGTTGCGCTATCTCTTTGTTAACAAAGAGTTCCCCAAGAAATTAAAATACTTATGCATTACACAGGGAAATAGGAAAAAACTCACTTCAGCTAAGTCAAACAGCCAATCTCCTTTGATCCAAGTTAGCTGTTGGAGTGAAGCCAAGCCGATGCATTGCTTGAGTGATGTGATGTGTTAGATGGTGACGTACTGGATAGTATACATTTTGCATGGCGGACAACTAGCTGTAAAATGTGCACTAACTGTCCAACTGAATGACCCTCTTCTACCAAAACCTTTTACGAGTCCAATGGGTCAGCATTGTGTTACCTGAAAGAATTGTTGAAATCTTTGAAGAACACGCTACAACAAAATATATCACAAGAAAAAACAAAATTTCTTCTTCAGATTATTGCAGCAAAACATATAAGCTTGATACAAATTTAGTTTTAAGGAATAGCTATACTATATCATATAAGGTACATTTGCAATAGATTCTTAATATTTGCAAACAAAAGTCTTACTTAATTTTTTAGTTTCCTTAATTGCAATTTTAAACTTGATAACTTCAGTTAGTTTTTACCTTATATCTCTGTAACTGTATATCCCTTGTATCTTTGCATCCATTTTGTACTAAAATAACTTCCTCTTTCAAAATTTACAGGTTCTTTTTCTCTTGTTAATCTAATTTTGCTTTTCTTAACTTCTGTAACACACTTAAATGAATTTTAATATCTTCCATAAAATATTACATGATGTGTAAGCTAATATAGTAGTAACCAATGTCCTTCTATTACTGTATTATGGTATAACTATGCAAAAAAACAAGGGATCATAATTACATGTAATAACAATCAAAAATTTGCAACAACATGCAAAGATAACTTACCATCTTCCATTCGAACAGGCATGGCTGGTGT